>NC_083752.1:5368113-5684652 GCF_033458585.1 Syngnathus typhle
AAGTCCTCATTTCCCCTTTTAACATCCACAATTTCTTTGACCAGAGGATGTTACCTTCATTGCTCAATGTAAAACAAACTGCTGGGTAAGCAAGCTTAAATTTCTACAGATTTGTTCTTTTTTCCTTGTTCTTCCTTTTTGCTGAGTTACCATATACGTTGATCTGTTCTAAAACTCTAATTGTTTAATATTGCCTGTTTGTTAGCCGGATAGACATCCTTGTCTTGACCTTTTGCGTGCAGCTTCAAAAAAAGTATCAAAGGTGGCGAGCGATCTAAAGATGTAACTATAGTTTGTTGGCGGCTTCCTTTAAATGAATGTTATTAATCTCAATTCGATGTTTCTTGATTAACTAAAGGCTAAAAGAAATTGCTGCACACAGTATAGTGCACACATACCCAATGATTTGTTTGTATTTTGTTTTATGTAATGATATGTTGCCTTGAACACTACAGCCATGACACTCATAAAGAGAAGTGAAGTATGTCACAATTGTGGCCTTCGGACTCTAAGGATATCATATAGGAGGTCATGGTCTTGGGCTATTACAAAAAAAAAAAAAAAAACTGTAGTTTTTTTTTCCATGTTCCTTCTAATAAATATTCTCATCCCACATTTTACACATCATCTGCAGCATTACACAAAAGTGTCAAATGACTTGCAGCTGACAAAACCTTTCCCTTGCACATTTTGACCGTTAGTGCACTCCGGTGCTTTGGCCAGGATTGTGGTACAGATGGGAGCTCTGTCTTCCTCTGGGTGGGTCCATCTCAGAGACTCAGAAAGGCTGCCAAACCTGCATCCGGAAAAGCTGCGCTTAAGTCTCCATGGACTCTGCTCTCTTTCTGTCTCTTTTCGTGTTTCCCTTGAAACACAGGAGATAAATAAGAATAAAAAGAATGTTTACTGAGTGTCTTTGTTTGAGATTTTTTTTTAAAAAGACATTTAGCATTGCTTTTAGATGGCCAAACAAACATGTCTGCCTGATAGCTGTAATATTTAATTCCAAGTCTCTGCTTGCACCTCCATATTCTCAAATAAATCTTTACTTGCATTCAGGAAACTACAACCAGAACCTTTGAACCACTTCTGGCATAAAGTTACTATTTGACTACCATTGAGAGTTTGCTTCCTGTATGCAAGTGAAGTTTAATTTGAAATATGACGCCCTCTCGCGGCCGCAAGCTTTAATTGAAACTTTATGGACTTGTTGAAGGTTTTCAGTGAAGATACTCATAATCCACTGAAGAGAATGTTATCACTTCTTTTATAAATTAATACAAATTCACTTGCCTATGCCACGGTAGTTCCACAAAAATGTACTCAAGTTGGCAAGAAATATTACTAAAGAAATGATAATTATTTAAGTAAGAACAAGCATTCAGTGGGGGGGGGGGGGGGGGGAACTACTCAAGAAGCCTGCTAAGTAAATAACAGGGCATGAATGTCAAACAGACAAAAATATGAATTAATATGCATTAATGCAAAAATAAATTAAGGACACTCATTACTCAAATGATAATAAAAGTACTTTATATTTCAAGGACTGGAAGATCTGGCAACACATGAAATATACAGTTACAAATAATTCCTTACTTTAAAATTGGTGCCTATTCATGCGGTTGACATGACTTCTCATAAGGACACCCAAATATGTTAACACAAAAAGTCACAACAAACTGAAGGTGTGCACAAATTTCATTATGATTAGACATTGCCCCTGCCCCGAGAGGAGGAGCCACAATGATCAGAATAAATGTTTGGGTTGGGATTACTCACTGTTACATCTCCCTCTGTGCAGCACAACATGAAATCAAGTACAGGTATGACATTTCAAATATTTTACCATATTTTGTTGTTGTTTGGATAGCAGTCCATTTTACAAGTGTTTTTATTCTTTACTTTTGGGATGCCTTGTTTTGTACCTCCAAACTATTTGAATGGGCAACAACATCCTGACTCTCATTCATAGTTTAACCTTAAAACTATCCTTAAACTCAACATGGTGTCTCACTAGAAAATTATTAGCTACTCCAATGAATACTGTAATCCCCCCAAAAAGAATTTATGATGGGAAAAGCAAACAGTGATCCATTAGTCGAGCACCAAAATAAGAAGTTGCATGGTCACATGCTCTCTGTGAAGAATTTCATGTATCCAAATTGTTACATTTATCTAAGTGGAAAAGAACAGTAAAGTTGAGGCACTTACTGTATTCTGTTAATGTAACACTATGTGACGCCGACAGAATCTCACCTAGATTGTGAAACGTTCATGGATAACAATTTGAGCACAAAATTATTATATACACAAAAAGAAAAATATTTATAATTGAATCCGTATTCTTGATTGATAACCAAGAGTTACAGTAAATCTTTCCTGTTATGATTCCACAGACATTAAATCGTTACTAACTACCATTTGCAGTACACACTATCTTTATTTCAGTGAGACTGGAGATTACGGAAGGGTTCACGCTGACCCTCCTTGAAAGAGAGCAAAGATTAAGATCATTCACAGGAAGTTGAACCCTATTTTATGGTCCTTGCTAAAGAGTGCAAAACACTCTCTTTAATGCTGATTCCTGAGTTCAGTAGATCGAAGCGACTTTCACAGAGTTCAAAGTTCAACATGATGGACTTCTCCCATAACTGATTTATGAGTTTCTTTTGGCTCCATGTTAAGGAAATGAGAAAGATTGTTTTAAATATTCACATTACAAATAATACTTTTCCCCTATCTGTTTAATCCAACTTTATTGTGAACAGAGAACAGCGACAACATAAGCCAGCCTCCCAATGAAAAAAGGTAAAGTATATCATGAATACTCATTTATTTTATTTATATTTTGCTTTTTTTGCTCAGCGTGACATTTTGAGTTTAGGAACACTGTAATCTTGAATCCGCTGGGACAAAGATAAGATAAGATTTTATTGTGACATTTTATCGTGACAATCTCCTTCAGGAGGATTATTTTTTAACTACATCGAAACATTGAATGAAAATGACATCTAGTCTCATTTCTTCCTGTGAAGGCAATTTCGATTTAATCCCAAAGAAGGAATAGACAACCCAATGATGGTCATAGAAGGTACGTTCTTAAGACCTTCTAATCATATACACAGTAGGCATTTAAGTCTCGTTCCATCCCTTGACTTCCAGAATGGACATCCAGAGCGCGTGTGTGTGTGCTAAAAAGGGACGAAGGGGAGACCTTTGGCTTCCATCTGAGAGCGGAGTGGGACCAACAAGGTCACATTATCAGAAGGGTACTTTCTGGGGGCATTGCAGCTCGCTGTGGACTTGAAGATGGAGATAGGCTTCTTGAAGTCAACAACGTCTATGTAGATGATGCTCCTCACCAGGAGGTAAATCAGTATATTGTCCAACTTTATATACTATTAGTGAGTGCTATGTTTTTCTTTTTTTTGAGCTGAAGTTGTTTTGGATCAGGTCTCCAGGAGAATACGGCTAAGTGGACATCACGTATGCTTACTGGTTCTGGATGGGGAGGCGTACGAGAAGGCAATCGCCATGGGACGTGACCTCCGCGATATTGCTAAAGCCTTTAAGGGTGAAGACTTTAATGCACCAAGACTGTGTCACATCACACGGGATCCTGTCTTGGGTCTAGGCATCAATTTCACACCTGTTGGAGGTACGCCACGCTTGCCGCTCACATGTTGGAGAAGAAAGACTGTGTTGATTTTTGTCACGTAGCTGAAAAGGGCTGCTTCTCTGTCAACCCGGTGGAAGGAGGGCCGGCTGAAAAGGCCGGCGTACTTAAAGGGGATCGCCTGGTGTGGATGAATGGAGCCCTGCTTTCAGATCTCACACACTCTGCACTTAGTAGAACGGTATAAACAGCTTAATACAAAAAGAGCAAGGTCCAGAACTATTTGGACAATCAAACTATGAGATGGAATATTTTTGTTGAGAACATTTTGACTTGATTCCTAAATATTTTAATTCAAGAGGAAACTCTTAAATTAAAATCAGTACCCACCGAAAATATTGTCCAATTACTTCTAGACTGACCTGTATGAGCAAGATGCCATCTTCCAGTCATTTTTTCTTTGCAGATGAAAAAATGTGGAAAATATATCACCATCCTCGTGATTGACAGCAAGAATGAGAAAACGTACACTGCACTACGGATGCCCATCCTCCCTTCTATGGCGGTTCCACACAATCTGCCTTATAGACCAAGAAAACTAGATTTGGATTTGGCACCTGAGGGATACGGTTTTTTCCTTCGCTTTGAGAAAGCTCCTTCGGGTCGTACAGGTGAGAGCTCACAATTGTGCTCAACGCAGAGATTGCATTTTGACCTTTTTTTTTAATATACACGACAGCTCATGTCCTACGTAAGGTGGATTCTGGCAGTCCAGCAGAGAGGGCTGGGATGCAAGATGGCGATGTGCTGCTGGAGGTCAACGGAGAGTCCACGGAGTTGCTACATCACGATGAGATTGTGACAAGAGTGAGAGAGAGCGGACAACATGTTTCACTTAGCACCATCACTCTACAAGGCCATGATTTCTACACGCAGGTTGGCGTCGCTTTTTTTCTCATCTGTAAATTTCAGTCGGGCCTGGAAGTAAAGCCTGGTCGATTTTTGCAGTTAGGTCTATCACCACTCCTCTTCTGTGAGGACGCTATTCAAACGGAAAGTGGGGAAGCATCAGAAGACAGCCCACAAGCTGAAGGACCATTAGGCTTCAACCTTGACTGTACACCACAGTGTCCCAAGACCTTCATCAGTCAAGTAGGGTTGAAAATACTATTTTTCAATTCACCTCTGCATGAAGTTAACATTTGCTCTTTTGTTTAGGTGGCCCCAGGAAGCCCGGGAAAGAAATCAGAACTAATCGTGGGTGATATAGTGATGGAAGTTAATGGACAAAATGTGAGGGACCAATACCTGGAAGATGTCGTTGTGCTTGATAAGGAAGATTTTGAAAACAGTGGAGCACTTTCTATCACCACCTGTGAGGTGACAGAATATTTTAGAAAAAATAAAAATAAGCATTCTATAACGGTATACAATATTTACATTCCATTTCTGTCTCATTCTTAACAGGACACAGAGGTTTCCCGCCTGTGAAATGACTTGATTGCCACAACCACACTCCAACTATTCAGACTGCATACATGTATTATTTGTGTAAATAAACAAATCTCACAATACATTTTGTGCTGTGCAGTATTTCATTTATTTCAACAAATGTGCTCACTTAAGTAAAGTTGCAGTAATTATGGAATGTGGGGAAATGCAAACAGTTCTTCTAATCTTATGAGAAGATGGGGGATTTCACTTCAATGGTTTTAAATTAATTATAAGGGATACATGACAACTTATCAATTATTACTCCTATGAATTTCTAATCCTTAACACGTTCTCGTTATACACCAACTACCAATCTAGTTGTTCCCTTTAGTGTACTGCCTTATATAACACGAACATGATTTAAAGAAAAGCAATTCAGACACTGTATGACAACAGTTGGCTTACTTTTAGGACTGAATAAAGCTAACGGCACGTAATGAAACGTCACAAGACTCTGGCTCAAATTTCGACGACTCTATGAATCAAATCCCAAGGGTTACATTCGTTCGTCTTTAATTTTTATGACGATATTGGTGACGAACGTATAAAATAGCGACACATTCGCACAGATGGGGTTAAAGGACATTGTCGCCTTATCTTGTCAGGAGGAGGACTGGTTCTTATGAAAAGAAATTCTACCTTTTCCTGTCTGGAAACGAGTCCGCTATTAACTGTAAGTGCGACACATTTTTTTTTTGAGAAAAACTACATTTTAATATACATCGTATTTTATTGACGTACAATTTGAATATGTGCAGTAATCCCTCGTTTATCGCGGATAATTGGTTCCAAAAATCACCCGCGATAAGTGAAATCCGCGAAGTACGGTCACCAACAAGAAGTACTGGGCGGGCTAACGAGTTAGCGGAAATATGCTAATTCGCGATCGTGCTAACACGCGAAAACGAACTTCTAAAGGAATGTAAACGAACATTTGGAGCAATAATACATTGTCCTAAAGGTTAGATAAGTTTTATTTTGACTTTTAAATGTTTTTTTAATTTTGGGGGAAAGAAAGCGATGTAGTGAAGCCGCGATGAACGAAACGCGAAGTAGTGATCTTTAAGGGCTAGAGTAAAATAGTTTTTTTTTTCTTCTCAGGTGCAAACATGCAAATCTTTGTGAAGACATTGACTGGCAAGACCATCACCCTTGAAGTTGAGGCCAGTGACACTGTTGAGAATGTGAAGGCCAAAATTCAGGACAAGGAAGGTATTCCCCCTGACCAGCAGAGGTTGATCTTTGCTGGCAAGCAGCTAGAAGATGGCCGCACTCTGTCCGACTACAACATCCAGAAGGAGTCCACCCTCCACCTCGTCCTCCGTTTGCGAGGTGGAATGCAGATATTTGTGAAGACCCTTACCGGCAAGACCATTACGCTTGAGGTTGAAGGCAGTGACACGGTTGAGAATGTAAAAGCCAAAATTCAGGACAAAGAAGGCATTCCCCCTGATCAACAGAGGTTGATATTTACTGGAAAACAACTAGAAGATGGCCGCATGCTCTCTGACTACAATATCCAGAAGGAGTCCACCCTCCACCTTGTACTGCGTTTGAGAGGAGGAATGCAGGTCTTTGTGAGTCTGCTAGTGGGCAAGGTCACTTTTGAGAGTGAGGGCAGTGCTACCATTGAGAGTCTCAGACCCCAAATCCATGTCAAATCAGGTCAGGTGAAGCTCATCCTTGCTGCCAAACTTCTAGAAGATGGCCACTACCTGTCTGACTACAACTTCTAGCAGCATTGTATACTTTTGGTTGTCTTGCGACTGCGAGGTGGCATGCTGATCTTTGTGAAGACTCTCACTGACAAAACCATTAATCTTGAGGTTGAAGACAGTGACACAATTGAGAATAAAGCCAAAATCCAGGACAAGGAAGGAATTCCCCATGATCAGCAGAGGTGGATATTTGTTGGCAAGCAATTAGAAGATGGCCGTACCCTGTCTGACTAAAACATCCAGAAAGAGTCAACCCTCGATCTTGTCCTGCGACTGCGAGGTGGCAACACAGTATTACACGGTTAAACCTCTCAAGTTAATATTATGTCTGATTTGTTAAATTTGAATGAATAAAAGACTAAACCTATCTAATTTGTTGTTTGTGAGAACACTGGTGGCTTCTTCTGCCCTTCAAAAGAAACTACATGGGTTTTATTAACCTTTTAAAAATAGGGCATACATTCTCAAGTCACGTAGTCAATATGAAGCATATATTTGTAACCTTTAATAACCGTTGAAGGGGTTGTAATTACACTGAATTACACTCTATGAATGAAATTCAAAACTTAGATTGATGCACAATTTTAAAAATATAAATTAGTAGCATGATATATTCATATAATTTTATTAAGTATTTATTAAGCAATTGTTGGTGTCGTACTCACTGTTGACAATTTGAAAAAATAAGAATGTATTTTGGAATTACCTTTTTGGGACGATTAATGGTAGGAATCGCATCAAAAGACACGAATTATTTATTGATAGCTAATATATTTGACCTTGTTAATAAGACGGGCAATTTATGTACAGGCAGTTGTTTGGGCAGCTCTCTCGAGAAGGGTCCTCTTGCTGGGGGTGACATTCAGTCGGCTAGCCTAGCAGCAACCGGACAAACAGCGTGCCTCGATTACCGTCTCAAAATGGCACAGGCAGTGCAAAAACTGGTCGCCAAAGTACCATCTTTGGTTGGTGGTGAGTTTTCTTGTTGTAGCAGTTGAATAATCGGTTGATGATCGGTTAGGATTTGCTATTTCTTTGAAGGGTTCACTCTGTTTAGCAAGTCCTACATTAGCTGGATGCTAACTGAATAAAATGAATAGATTCGTGGTAACTATTGCGAGTTGACGCACCGACTAACTTGTTGCCGTAACAAGTATTTATTGTTGCCGTAACAAGTATATTTTATGATATAAATATAGTTGCTGGTTTTTGCGGCGATCATTTGTTGTAGAAAGCTCAACGCTAACATTAGCATTAGCTGTTGTAGTGTTTGCTAATTGTATGTCCTCATTTTAGCCGCTGTCACCTACTCCAAACCCCGGCTAGCAACCTTTTGGCATTACGCCCGCGTTGAACTTGTTCCACCAAGTCCAGCCGAGATCCCCAAGGCCATCGAGGGGGCATCCAACCTCATCAAGGGTTTCCAGACTGGACGACTTGGTCAAACAACAGTGAAGGTGCGTTAACGTGGCTTCACAGGCGATGCTTTTGCCATACAGTAATCATATATACTATAATATAATAATATATAGTATATTTTAAGTTATTACATGTGTTTTGTATTTCATGCAGGTGCTTATTTAATTTAATCTATGATTAGATGTGATGGGTTAATGAAAGATGCTCTTGCATGTAGTCTTGGTTTTAATTGTGAAAATAATCCATCTTGCCATCTCCACCTTTTGAAGCTATCTATAGCAGATGTTTTGTGAAAGCGTTTTTATGTCATTTCATCTGGCAAATCTAAAACCATTAGATTAGTTCTGTTACAAAAAACTGAGCATTAATTTGTTAATCTGAATGTGTTTTTCTCACTACAGGATGCTCTAAGGAATGGGCTGGTGGCGACTGAAGTACTGATGTGGTTTTACATTGGCGAGTGCATTGGAAAAGGAGGAATTATTGGTTATGATGTCTGAACTTTTGGACAATCATTATTTTTCTTTTCCTCTTGAGCATTGTATGCTTTACGTCCTACTAAATGTTTGGGAACAATAAACAGATGTCTATTATTACAAAGACAAACGTTTTCTCCACATGATCTTTCGAATGCATTTTAGTGCCAATTAAAAAATGGTATTTAACTTTTCAACTTCAAGGCATACAGAATAATCTAAAAAAACATACCACTTTGTGTCCTAAATAAATAGTTTACATGTACAGTTCCTGCCAAAAGTCTCGTTGATTTTCTAAATTGTAGGAACGAAATCAAACAGCTGCAGTACTAATCCATTTCAAGCCAATACTGCTTGGAATGTCGTGCAAAGAGGCAGGTTTGTTTTGCAGGTTTTTATTGCTTCTCATTAACCGTTAGAGGGCGCTATTGTTACGTACACGCCTACTTTGTTATCATTTCTTTACGTACGTTACATTAAGAATGAGAAGAAAAAAAACGGAACTTTTTTCATTTAGCTTTATTCAAAACTATAAATCTGTCCAAAATATGACATAAAACTGTCCTGGATAACAATTATCTTCAGGGTTTTCATTAAAGAGTGGCCTATGTAAGTAAACGTGCATAACTTTAAATAAAGGTTAGTTGAACTGTGTGTGGCTTGGGGATAGGAGACCATGAGAATAAAATATATTTCTACAGAACAAAGAAAAATGTGACAATGCTTCCAGTTATGTTTGAATTACAAAAGAACAATTGCCACATCCTTTCAAACAAGATGAATATGAAATATCAGGATATGACATACATTTTTGGCAGTGATCTTTGGAAGTGTGAAAGAAATTAGATTTTGCAAAATACAGTATGTGATGGTTAAAACAGAGTGTAACATCAATTTCAAAGTTATGCAAAAAATATATATCCCAAAAGAATGATATATATCAAAATGTAAGTGTTGGCTCAAATATATCACATTGATGTTCACTTGATGTTGCAAATTTTGACCGATGTTCCAACTCCAAAGCCCGGATAAAGGGGTTCGGTGAATGTGGTCTCGAACCTGTGCAGGAGCGTCATGCTACTTGCGATGCTGTAGAACGCCAGCACGCCTGCATTATGGTCCAAATACACGCCTATTCTCGGTGAGTGCGGGCCGCTCACGGCTTTATCGACTCTATTATGCCAAGCTGAGTAGCCGGTGTCGGAGCAGAGAAGACTCCAGGATTTATCGTTATAGCCCAGCAGACACAAAGAGCCTTTGCCCTTCCGGCTGATACCCCTGTAGGCCGCTCCGATGGAGAACTCCCCGCTCCACTCGATCTCCCAGTAGAAGCGGCCTCCGGACAGCCCCTCCCGGCACAGGACCTGAGCAAAACTGTCAAACCTCTCTGGGTTTTCTCCATAGGGCTGCAGGTCCCTGGTTCGGATGACTTTTCTGCTGTGCTCAGAGATGGACAGCTCTTTGTAGGCTGTGATCGGATCCAACTTGAGCTGGCAGAAATCTGCCAAGCAATGCACTTTTATTTTCTGAGCTGTCTTAAAATAATTGTTGATATTTTAAGGACTTACATTTGATAAAATCTGCTCTGCTCCTTGGTTCTGGGTTAGCATGACTCCTGTCCACTGTGGTCATGTTGTAGTCTTGACCTGCAATTAAAAGTTTTAAAAATCTGACATTGGTGTTGTTTGACCTCATGAATTTAAGGTCAAGCTTGGAACTGGCCTATCAGCTCACCTTTGCTCCTTCTGTCCAGGGTTCGACTTTCTGATGTGTACACCGGAACATCATTCACTGTAACGTACAGCACATTTATTTCCTTTTGTGTATACTATGAGGAGTTGATACACTTATATTCCTAAAACAAAACAAACCTGTCTTGGAGATCATCATCAGCTCTTCCCTGCCAAACTCTTCCAGACGCTCCTTGATGGCAGCAACAGCTTTCCTGACGGCTCCAAAGGAAAAGTCGGGGTTCAGGGTGACCTTTGGTATGAAGCCGTCATCAGTGGGGGTGCACAGGTAGTTGAAGTTCTGAGGGAAGCAAATTTGGACAAATAATTCCCAATATGCCCTGGATGTGTTTCTCTCCGCAGCGGAATACCTGCAAAAAATGGATGTGGTCATCTGTACTATAAAGCTGCTTCAAGCCTGACTCCTTTTTCTTCAGTTCATCAATCTCCTGTTCCAGACGCTCGACCAAAGCCTCGGCTTGATTCAATGCAGCTTTCTCGTTGATCCCGATCAGCTTGGTCACCTCTGACCTCATCCTCTCAATGGAACGAATCATGTCCTCAAACATTTTCTGACTCTCCACCATGGCTCGCTGGGCCGAGTTCTGCGGGAAAAGTGTGTTTTACTGGAAGTAATATGATTCGAGAAAAACCCCTTTGAGACTAAACACTTTTTTTTTTTGACAATGTAAACCATAAGAAAAAAAAATTATTTAGTTGCCATCACAAACTTTGTAATGTTTAACCTTACCTTTAGTGAATCTACTGCAGTCTTCAACTCCTCCAACTCCTTCACACGTTCTTGACATTTTTGTTTTATCTCAGATGTGGAGATTCCCAAAAGTTTCTGTCATGAAAAATTTCACATTAGTAAATGTAACAAAAGTTGCCCGTCTTAATTGTTATTATTGGGCGGGGGAAAAAATGGAAGCTTAGTGCAGACATCCAACTCAGCATGTCTAATAAAGCCTATTCAAAGGGACTCCAAGTTTGATCTCTGACGGGGGGTCCCTCATGGAATTCAGGCCATGTCCGGAATGTGAAAGCCTGCCCTGACTGACTTTTAAAAAAGATATTTCAAGGTGCACGCCATAGTGACATTCAGAAACGAGGGCTTTTCTAATTCAGCTTTATTCTCCAACTCACCAAGCCATTCTTCAAGATAAGCTGGTGGAATGTGGGGAATCTGGCAGGGGGAGGGGGGAGGGAGGGAAGGAAGATGGTGTGAGATTTTGGGAAACTCTGATTGTAAATGTCCTGATTAGACTTACCAGACTCTAGGGAGGAAATGAGAGGGGGGGGGGGCTTAAAGTTTAATAAACAATGTGGAGCTATACGTGACATGATCTGTGTTTTCTCACAGTTTGATTGTACAGTATTTTGGCTTTGATTCCTGAAAGCCTTGACTCCCTGACATTCCAGTATCACTCCTCCCACAGGTGGGAAATGGCACAGGAAGACAGTTTCAGTGTAGCTGGAACACCGCATTCTCTGAAAAGCAACTTTCGGTGGAGATAAGCGCCCCCCCCCTGCACTCCACACAGCTAATCCAAAAGTTTGTTTTGGCGAGTGAATGCGAAGCTGATATCTTTGGGAAAATAAGTCAGAGTACGTGCGACAGATAATATATGTTTATACAAACAAGAGTACACACTTTAGTTCTCGGAGGCCATTTGAAAGTGATCTAACAGGTAGTTGTGTGGTTGAACAACAAAGTCAAGCCATTTTTACTCTCCTACCTGTTTCTCGCTCCTCTCGGCCTCAGCCGAGACAATGTCGTGGCCTTTGTGTTCACTGACCGTGCAGATGGCACAGATACACATTTGGTCGGTTCGACAGAAGAGCTCCAAGGATTTCTGGTGCTGCGGGCAGATCTTCCTGTCCAGGTTTCCCAACTCGTCCACTAACTTGTGCCTTTTGAATGTGGCTGACTCGTAGTGGGGCTTCAGGTGTTTCTCACAGTAGGACGCCAGACAGTTCAGGCACGACTTGACGGCCTTGAGTTTTTTCCCGGAGCAGAAGTCGCAGGGGACGTCGCTCGGCCCGGCGTAGCCGTTCCCTTGGGGTACGTGGACGTTGAGGTTCAGTCCGCTCTTCTTGATCTTCTCGGCCACCATGCTGAGAGTGGCGTTGGGACGTAGCACGGGCCTCTGGGTGAAGGTGATCTTGCACTGGGGGCAAATGTAAATCCCCGTGTAGTCCGCCTCGTTCCAGTAGCCGCTGATGCAGTCCATACAGAAACTGTGACCGCAAGGAATAGCCACCGGGTCCCTCAGGAGATTCACGCACAAGGTACAGCTAAAGTAGTCTGAAGATGTGTGATCGGCCATGGTGGCGGGCACGCAAAACACTTTGAGTGGAGGAAAAAAATGCCGGGAGCAAAGCGCCGCTGAGTGGAGTCTGCGTGGGAGCCCGCCCTCCTCGCTGTGGTACAGCCTGCCAGAGACAGGACCTACTTGTATTTCTGAATTCCAGAGGTTATTGATTGAAAGCAGACAAGGCCCGCCTCCTGCACTCTGAGTGTGTGGAGCCCTGCCCTGCTCAGATAAGCAGGTTGAGCAAGGGTGGAGAGAACCAACAAGGAAGGGAGGGAGGGAGGTAGGGAAGGAGCCTTGTAGGCAGGAAAAAGAGGAAACCAAAAAAGTCTGCAGAGAGAATGAATGAAATGTGCAAAGCTCAAAACGAGAAAAGAAATATGTTTCAAAACGCCTTGGTTTCCCTCCCCTCGCCGCCGCACCTTACTTCCAATTCCTCTCGTGGCTCATCTAGGGACGAATTGCGCGCACTTCTCAGCAGCTGTATTTCCACCTATTGTTGTCCGACAGAATCGCCATTGTCTTAAACCGGTTGCGCTCCAACAAAACACAAAACGGTGGGCTAGCTACGGCTGGAATTCAAGGGACCACCCAATAAACAAACAGCAAGCTTGAGTATTTTTCAGGAAAAACATCCCCTTCTGTCTCTTTTGATCCTAGTTCCACTTTTGAACCGGTCAATATGTAACTGCAGATGTGCAGATAGCATGTGTTTGTTCAGCAGAAGGAGCCACATACAAGCAGCCATGCGCAAACAGAACATTCCTGTGACATGCAGGTGTGTGTAGATGTTTGACATACTTGCACGTTACATCATGCGGAAAGCAACCTCGACGTGAAGCCAAACGTAGCCTGACATCATAATAATTATATATTATATTAAATGTGCTCAATCAAGCATGCTTAAATTCTTTACTTTCCTCATCTGGAAAGAAAATACACCAAAAAGATATTTGACTGTACAGTATCTGCTTTTTTTTTACTCTGCATCCTGGATGACTTCATACGTATTGCTTCACCATATTAGGTCAGGTTGTGATAAGGCACTTTTTTCCTTTTCCTTCCTCCAGAGTAGAGGCCAAGCTGTGATTACAGATTAACTACCTCGACCTGTTGCGGAGAGGAAAAAACATTTAACACTCTTCTGATATCATAAAAAGGGAAGAATCATGTCATTGTTGGACTCTTTTGATCATATTTGGGATACTTAGGTTGAATGACAAGGCCCTGCAAAGAAAGAGCTACTTGTTGTGGATTGAAGAGTTGTGTTTTGAGCCAAACAGATACTCCACAGTCGTCCATAGCTGAAACCAAGTTCAAGGTGAAAGGTCAGCCTCGCTTATGGACTGTGCAGGCGAACACACACGGCTATTTCATCCCAGGAAGCAAAGTGCGAGTTCACTCAGGGTGTGTCGTAAAAACAGGAAGACGCCGTTCTAAACACGTGACGCTGGAAAGATTGATTTGCTACCGATGAATGTAATATGGGCCAAATGTGATTGGCATGCTCTGATTATGCACAAATATTTGAGCCCCACTAAAAAGGGCAATATAATAATAATAATAATAGTTGCACTACGTTCATTTTGTCTTCATTTATAGATTATTTTATAGTTTTATTATCGTAGGTAAATCCACCTAAATAATTTGCCTGTGATAAAAGAACCAGTAAAATAAATAAATAAATAAAATAAAAAATAATAATAATATACAGACTTAAACAAACATCAGAGTTGAGTCTATGTCCAAGTCATCTTAGTGACAGCGAGCATTGGCTAACAGATTCCTCTTCTCCATAAAAACGGTGTATTTTTGTTTTATGGAAGCAAAGTCCATTTACTGTCCAAACGGAGGCCATTTATATTGGCAGAACAAAGTACAGAGCCCATTTCCAAATCAAAACCTTCTCAGTATCAATTTACAGCTTGCAGAGGAATTGTGGCTCTCAAGAACTGAAATGAATGTTTATAATAACATTTACATTTTGTTTCAAAAATCACATTGAATATAAAATAATCAGAATTGGGACCATGACTATATATTCTGCTTTCCTCCCATATAATATTTAGATTTTGCCACCTTTCAAAGATACATCATAACTGTTGTTGTTGCCTTTTTTTTTTTTGTATATGGTCTATTTATTTCACATCAGCTGTTGTTGATGGACAACAGAAGCAAATGTGCAAGTGGCCATCTTGGCTCTTTAACAATGGAATCTGTTAGCCCCGCTCTTATCTGGGCTATCAAGTGGAGTCGCATTCCTCTCCATTCCAACAACCCCGAAACTCCATCCTTGCCTATGTTTGTATGCTCACTGTAAAATGAAACAAATTTTTTTTTTGAGTCGGAAGAGAAAACATTGCAAGGGTTTCTGCAGCAACATTCAATTGCTGGCTAACTAAAATCCCTGTTGGAACTGGTCGAACATATGGCGAGACAAATTAATCTAATCAAAGCAATTAAACGAGCATGAGTGCTGGAAGACAATCACTTTTGATTTGATGGATGGGTGCAGACAATGTGCACAATGACTTGAATAGAGATCATTACATAATTACAAACTGTGACACACCTAGATTGTTTCATAGGCCTCATTGCCCTAATCATTTAAATGCAAATAAAGTCCATTCAGTCACATATGAGTTTATCTTCCTTTTCATTAGACGTGTCTTAAAGCAATTCCATTCAGAGAAATGATGAAACTACTCAACTCCCACGTCATCGTACATTTCAGTCATTCTCCAACTGATGAAGACGTTCGCTGTGCCCTTGCCTCGCCCCGCCCTTGTTTTACTGGTTTCGGCTTAACCAGTTTAGCCTCTCCCTCTGTTTACTCGGTATAACTTCACGACCAGTAGTCAGGTTGGGATCACTTTTGCTGCTGCGCTGACACGAGTCACTGACTGCCACAGCATCAATTGCACTCCATGGCATCTGAGCAAGAAAACTGCCACCTGTGTAAGGAATACCTCAGGGATGCTGTATCCATACCCTGCGGGCATATTTTCTGCTCCATTTGCTTGAAGACGTACTGGGATCACGCAGACCACACGGGCTCGTACCTGTGCCCGCAGTGCCGGGTTAACTACAACAAGAGGCCCACGCCGAGACGCATCGGAAGTTCTCGCCACTCTACCATGCAACGCAACTCGGACAACTTCCCGCCGCCACCTCCGTCCCCTGACTATAACGTCGCCGGCCCTCAGGATGTGGGCTGCGACATCTGCGTGGGCAAGAAGAACAAAGCTGTCAAGACCTGCTTGATGTGCCTGGCATCTTATTGCGACAGGCATCTGAAGCCTCATTACGAGTCGGCGACTTTTAAACGGCACAAGCTGGTGGATGAAATCGGCCATTTGGATCGGCAGATCTGTCCCCAGCATCAGAAGGGTCTGGAGCTCTTCTGTCGCACGGACCAAATGTGTATTTGCGTGCTGTGTACGGTGAAAGAACACAAAGGTCACGACATGGTGTCTGCTGAGCAGGAGAGGGCGGAAGAACAGGTAAGCAAAAAAAAGTCACAATGTGGAATACAATCATTTCGGGCTATTTTAATAATCGATTCATCTGTCATTTTTTGTCGATTCATCGGTGAATCGGATTTAAGAATGATCAGGTTTTAATTTCTGTGGCTTTCTTGTAAAACAGTGCAGAAAATGTACAAATATGTAAACGGGCAAAAATCTCGATCATTGTTTTTCAAAGTAAAAGCAAATGTTTTATCTTGATTCAACACAAACATGAGGACTCCAAAAAAGTTAAAATTGTTTTTTTTTAATTATAAAAGGTATCTAAACGATTAATAGATGATCAGACATAATTCTCGATTCATTTGATAATCGATGAATTGCCGATTAATCGAACGTTCCTTTGTGATCTATTCATCCAATCAATGCTTTTCATCTTCGCTTTTACAGCAACGACTAGGTGGCACCCAGGCCGAGATCCAGGAGAAGATTCACGATCGACTTAAACAGATGGAGGAACTGAAACAAGCAGTAGATGTACTCAAGGTTTGTAAATCAAGATTATGAGATCTGAATGAGACGTTAAATCAACGCTTGACATTCCTTCATGCTGGGAGTGATGAAAAAAAAGGGACACCCACTAGATTTACGCCCTGCCTCCTGTTTTCTGCACAGAACTCAGCCCAGAGAGCAATGCAAGAATGCGAGAAGATGTTTGGCGACATGATCCGCTCCATTGAGAGAATGCAGCAAGAGATGGCCAAGATGATCTCCACCAATAAGCGAGCGGCGCTCAACAACGCAGAGGGTCATGTGGAACGTCTGACCCACGAGATCACTGACCTGAAGAGGAGAGACAATGAAATCACTCAGCTGTCCCGCACGGAGGACCACATCCACTTCATTCAGGTAATTACTTTGGAATTTTTTAATTTTTATCTCTATATGGTGACATTGAAAGATGTTTTTTCTTTTTCCATCAGAGCTATCACATGCTGATAGCCCAGACTGAGGCCGAGGAGCTTCCCACCGTGTCCGTGAACCCTTACTTCACCTTTGATACAGTTACTAAGGCCGTGTCTGAGATGAAACAGCACATGAACGAATTTAGCAACGAGGAACTGGTTAAAGTCGCCAAGTCAGGTGAATGGGTTGGCTTTATTGTGATTCACTACTATTTTATCAGCTCGTTAACACATATTTTTATTTACAGTTAACAAAATGACCTTTTGTCAACTGGAGGATGGCAAAAAGAAACATGTATTTAAAGGTGAGTCATCTGAATAGCCCTTTTAAAAAAAAAAATATCGACAGTCAAAGTGAGGGATGACAACTAAAATGTAACGCCCCAAAAAATAAGGTGATAAGGTAAACTTTTCCATTGAAAATAAGGCAATGAGAAATAATCCAACTCAGGGTCAAACTATTATCATCCTAAAACTTTATTATGAATAGATATCATTAAATCATGTTCGAAATAAAGATTCATTCATTTGTTCGTTCGATCGTTCATTCATATATTTTAAAACAGCAAAGCATTCTTTCACCCAGAACAGCGATGGTGCTTGGCAAATGCCGACTCTGCATATTAGGGTTGGGCAATTATGTAGAAATTTGTAATCACGATTGTATTAATTAATATTGACATCACGGTGAAGATAAACGATTATCCAATAATGTTCCCATCCAAAACAATGAATTTAATTTGCAACCATTGGGTGGTGATTTTTGCTTAACTTGGCCTGACAAATTAAATCTGTCCCCTATCGATTTGTTCAGTCGAATATTTTTCCACTTCTGTGGTAGTATGTTATTAAAATTGTATAATTCAAAGACACTTGATAGCCAGCCGCTTGTTCAAATGTTTACTTTGACAACGATGTGAGTCATGTGACACACCTATTGTCCTTTGAATCCAACCATTTTGTTTGCCTATACTCAGTAAATTGGATAACACCATTACCATTTTGCTTATCTGCTTTAACAGCACCAATGTAATATTAAATGACGCAACATGTTTTTAATCAGGATATGATTTTGTTGTTTTTGATTCCACTACAGATGAGGCTCCCATGTACAAATCTGTGCAAGTCCAGGAACCACAGCACAGGGACGACTTCCTGAAATGTGAGTGTCAGCTAATTTGTTTCCGTTGATTCCTGTTTTTCTTTTTTTTTTCCTTCTCGCTCATTTCAATTGTTACACCTCTGTTAGACCCTGTGGCTGTTCACATATTCAACATACAGTATTTTTTTAAATAATATCACAGATAAGATGACTAAAAAATGAGGGAAAGAATCAAAACGGCTTGTTATTATTTGAAATTATGAATGCCTGTAGCTGGAGCCTGAAAACACAATATTCGAGTTATGTTACAGCAGGTTTCTGTTTGTGGTCAAACACTTACAAGCAGTGTTGATACCTCTGGCATTCCAGATAATAAGCCGGGCAGAACTAGCAGGGGCCGCCGGGTGTCCCACCAACTGTGATCTGCAGAGGGAGGGAGAGAGAGAGGGACATAGCAGGCAGGTGACATTTGACCCCTGCGATCTTGTTTGTTTGATGTGTAAAGCCAGAGGGTCTCACACTTTTCCACAGTTGCCCCCTTTCTCTGCTCAGAACACACTTAATTCAATTTGGTGTGTTGTGTGTCCCACTAGATGCTTGCCAACTTACTCTGGACCCCAACACGGCCTACCGACAGCTCCACCTCTCTCGAGGGAACAGGAAAGCTGCCCTCAAAAGAGACCCCCAGTCTTATGGCGACAACGCCGCCAGGTTTGACTCTTTGCCCCAAGTCCTGTGCATGGAGTCCCTTTCAGGTGGCGCCTACTACTGGGAGGTGGACTGGAGTGGGGAGGGGGCCGCCATGGGGGTCACCTACAGAGGTATCAAGAGGTCGGGTTACGGGGACAGCTGCCGCATCGGCTACAATCGCAAGTCTTGGAGCCTCTTCTGCTCTGACTCCAGCTACTCTGCACGCCACAACAAGGACCAGATAGAAGTCAACGCGCCATACTCGCCTCGAATCGGGGTCTTCCTGGACCACGCTGGGGGAACACTGTCTTTTTACTCTCTTGGGGAAACAATGTCTCTCATTCACCGCTTTAAGGCGACATTTAATGAACCTGTCTATCCAGGTTTCTGGGTTTGGTACGAGTCAGCCATCACTCTCATTCCGCTCTAATAAGAACATAAAGATTTATCTGGAATAGTCAGTTCTCTATTAAAAAATACAGATATTTTGATTACATGTAAAGCAGTAAAAAATATACATTTATTTGGGAAGTTGGGGAAATTGCATTGTTGATGACTATGAATATTCTACCAATGTGTGGATTGTGCAATCAGATGACCCAAGTGTACTGCATAAATCTGCATTTAAGTGTGTTAACTACTTGATTGAAATATCAGATGTGATTTTTATATGCCATTTATACAACATATTTTTCATTATTTTTGTCAATAAACATTTTATGATGGCGTTTCAAGTAATTGTGGTTTGTGCTGAGGATTTTTCCTTTTTCTTTTCGGTTAAAAATCTCAAAAAAGCCTGATTCTGAAGCTGGAATAGTTTCCCTTTAATATGAAACTATCAATAGATATACCACTCAAATTGTTTGTCCTGCCATTTGCGTGTTCGCAGTGCAACCTGGCGGACAAATTATAGAATGACACCATTTTGCAGCGGTACGTTCTGCGGGCTGCAGGTTATTGTTCGATTATTCGAGCGTTTTCCTGTTAAATGGAGTTTATTTATTGTAAAACAACTATATGTGCATGAATAGTGTAGACATAATATAGAATATAAATTGCAAAACAATTCAGCTTCACCTCAGGGAAGTTTCCGTAGTGTAGTGGTTATCACGTTCGCCTAACACGCGAAAGGTCCCCGGTTCGAGACCGGGCGGAAACAGGTTTTTTAATTTTTTTTCCTTCTTCCTCTTAATTTTTTGTAGAAATACACAATTGACAATGTAATGCACAATGGAGAAAATGAAAATATTTAAATGAAATGATTTAATTGTACTCCAAATGGCTTCAGCCAGTGGGGAGTCCACTTCCTGTTTCACAAAGGAACCAACACTTGTTTCTTGTTTCTTTTCGGACTTATTTAGCTTGTGCACTTCACAGAAACAAGCGCCGCATTCTCACGTTTTGACAAGTTCTACCGTGCAGGTGAGCTTTACGTTCATGCTGAGAATCGCTTTACTTTAGTTACTTAGTAACTCGTCAATTTGCACATTAGTAAGAAATCTCTGACGATCAATAGCGCTTCTTAATTAAATGAAACGCATTATAAACAAATGAATGAAGCTAACTTGGCTAGTCCGCTAACATAGCTAACGTGACAACCGTATTCCGTAAGCTAACGTTGTCGAGTAAGGAGTCAATAGTTAATAATTTCCTGTCTTCTATATGAATGTAAAACTAAAATACATATGTAATTTAATTTTTGGAGGAAGTGCAACGAATAAAAGGTATACCCACTTGTGTTGGGACGAGTAATAGAACAGTTTCTATGGCAACCATAGTGGACAAAGAAAACATCGGAATACTCGACACATACTTGGACAATATTTGTGCTCAAAAGTTCGTAAAGTCGCAAATTTCTAATTAACTATGAATATTTGCCATTCATATGTTCAAATGAGCTTACAGCCGTCACAAACATTTGATCGTTTAGGTTGGGCACATCAAAATATGCTTCTCAAAGACTCCATTTCAGTTTCTGTTATGACACTTTTCTGTATGAATTCAGTTATTACTGTTATATTCCATTGTTACTGATGCTTTGGTTACTTTATCTGTATTAGAACATAAACAGCACAAATAAACATGGCGTGAAACTAATAACTCCATTAGACCAAAACAAGACTTTTTCTTTGTGAAGGCATACATTTTGGTTCAGTCATCTTGAACTTCCTGTTTGTCATTTTATCTTTTGCATATCTTTCTCAGTTGTCCTTTATATTTATTACAGATGGCAACTACTAAAGTTCCAGAAGTTCGTGACATCACACGGATTGAGAGAATTGGTAAGAATGTGCATTCCCACAGATGCTTGGTACAAGAGGTAGTGCCTGAACTATAGTTTAACAACCTTTTGTGCCCATATTTGATCTGTGGCGATTTTATTTTGCTTTTAGGTGCACATTCTCACATACGTGGCCTTGGTTTGGATGATGCTTTGGAACCAAGACAAGTGAGAACGTTACACACGGCATTATCACAATCCCCAACAATGGGAGTAGTCAGGCATGAATAGACTAACTATTAATGTTTCCCTAAAGGTGTCTCAGGGGATGGTTGGCCAGCTGGCCTCCAGACGGGCAGCAGGGGTCATCTTGGAGATGATCAAAGATGGCCACATCGCCGGCAGGGCAGTCTTGATTGCAGGCCAGCCCGGCACTGGAAAGACTGCCATCGCAATGGGTGAGAGCTAAAGGAGTGTTGCTCTGCCATCGCACGTGTACACCCAAGCTAAATCAAAGGTAATGCACAGGTATTGCGCAGAGTCTCGGCCCTGACACCCCCTTCACAGCCTTGGCTGGCAGCGAGATCTTCTCTCTGGAGATGAGCAAGACTGAGGCGCTCAGCCAAGCTTTTAGAAAAGCCATCGGCGTGCGGATCAAGTGAGTGGGCAAACAGCCATCTCTGTTGTTTGAAATAAAGTTGTCACGCATAGCTGGCTTTTTTTTACAGGGAGGAGACGGAGATTATTGAAGGAGAAGTCGTAGAAATCCAGATTGATCGACCTGCCACTGGAACGGTACGGCACTGAGCCTCATAAGGAGCAAATCATAAAAATAAAAATTGCGGTAGTAAATGAGCACCTGATCTAATAGGGTGCCAAGGTGGGCAAGTTGACTTTAAAGACTACTGAGATGGAGACAATATATGACCTGGGCAACAAGATGATTGACAGTCTCAGCAAAGAAAAGGTTCAAGCGGGGTAAGGTTTTCTTTTTTGTTTTTAATCCCCTGGTTACAATAGTTTGTCAAATCCACAATCTTTTTTATTTATTTATCCCCCCTTTTTCTCCCAGTGATGTCATCACCATTGACAAAGCCACTGGCAAGATCAGCAAGTTGGGCCGCTCGTTCACCAGAGCCAGAGACTATGACGCCATGGGAGCTCAGGTACTCATCCATTTGAAATTCAGCCGCTATGTCATTGCTTTTATGAAGCACAGCCATCTTCTTTCGACCGTAATGTTTTTCTTTGCAGACCCAGTTTGTGCAGTGCCCCGAGGGTGAGCTGCAGAAAAGAAAGGAGGTGGTGCACACGGTGTCCCTGCACGAGATCGACGTCATCAACAGCCGCACGCAGGGCTTCCTCGCTCTTTTCTCCGGAGACACTGGCGAGATCAAGGCGGAAGTCCGCGAGCAGATCAATGCCAAAGTTTGCGAATGGCGGGAAGAGGGAAAAGCGGAGATCATCCCTGGGGTACGTGTGAGATTGCACTTTTTCTTCTTAACTTTTTTTTTTTTTTTATATCGTATTAGTAAATTCCCCCCCTCCTCTCTCTTTTTTCCAGGTGTTGTTTATTGACGAAGTGCACATGCTGGACATGGAATGTTTTTCCTTCCTTAACCGTGCCTTGGAAAGTGATCTGTCCCCAGTTCTCATTATGGCCACCAACAGAGGCATCACTCGGTATTGTTGTTTTTCCAACCTTTTTCCCTCATCGTCTAATTGTACAAAACAGATGAACGGTACAATGTAATTTTTGCCCGGTTTGATACTTCTTGCCTTTTCTCATCCCAGCATTCGTGGCACAAACTATCAGAGCCCTCATGGCCTCCCCCTGGATCTGTTGGACCGCCTGCTCATCATCGCCACCTCACCTTACACTGAAAAAGAGACAAAGCAAATCCTAAAGATCCGGTGAGGATCATTGCTTATGATTCCTCAGCAATTTAGCGTCAGCTCTCAAGTAAGTGCTCATTTTCTCTTTCCCAGATGTGAGGAGGAGGACGTGGAGCTGAGCGAGGAGGCTCACTCGGTCCTGACTCGCATCGGCATGGAGACGTCACTGCGATACGCCATGCAGCTCATCAGCACGGCCGGTTTGGTGTGTCGCAAACGCAAGGTGAGCCCACCTCGGGCTTCTCTTAACTTTTGAATATGTGATTGTTTACTCACTCAATCAGTGTGCTCGTTGGATTAATTGTGTTGTTTTGTCATTCCTAGGGCACCGAAGTACAAGTGGAGGACATAAAGAAGGTTTACTCTCTCTTCTTGGATGAGGCCAGGTCTTCTCAGTACATGAAGGAGTACCAGGAATCCTTCCTCTTCAATGAAACACGTTAGTAACATCGGGTAATTTTTGCCACAACGTTTAGAAAAACAAGTAAAAAAAAAAAAAAATCCGTCAAGACAAAGACATTAAATTATATTTGTCCTTATCCTTGTTATAAATAATGGTTGGTTGTCCAAATGAATTGTGTGAGAAGTTAATAATACGCATTTGTTCTGTTCACTTCCAGAAACAACTCAAATGGAAACCTCGTAATGAAGACCACGTGTTTTCCTTCTGTGTGCATTTTTAGTTGTCCATCTTCAAACTTTTCTTAGGATTTGAAATAAAACAAGTGCATAACTTTCAATATTATGGCTTTGTTTCCATATGTATACATGCCTAATGTAAGATATGAAGATATACAATCTAAGTAAGCAAGATAAAATTTTCTTCATAACCAAGTCAAGTAAGTAGCAATCACTTGCAGGATTTGTCTACACTTGTGTTCCAAATTCACCTTTTTACTTTTTGTTGTTTGAGCATGTTGCCTTCATGTTAATCTGCAAGGCCTTGTGGCAAGGATAACATTTTGTCTCCGTTGAATTGTCATGACATGCTTTTTATTTCTCATTAAAATGATTTAACTGTTTTTTTACTAACTCTGTATTCTCTTATTTCACAGTCAAACCACCAACTTACACCTACTTCATTAAATATATATATATATATAGATAATTTTGCAGTGCAATACTTGTCTGCAATATTTGGGACGCAAACTGTAGTTTGAATTGATCGCCACAAGGTGGCAGTCATAGATTGCTGAAACAATGGGGAACGCCTTCAATGATACCTACTCATTAAAATCGGATGAAATAAAAATGCACTAAAATAAAAAGCATATTAAAAAAAAATCTAACCCCTGTTTTTTGACACTCATATTACTGTATTCATGTCAACATTTTGGGGAAATAATTAATATGTGTATATTACTGTATTCATGATATTTGGGGAAAATCTATTAATATAATATGTGTGTAGGCTCACTAACCCAGGACTAGATCTCATTCATTCCCAATTATAAAATAAACCAGTCTTGTCTGAGTGTAGGCAGACTGTCTCCAACACGGAAGTTAATATTTAATGTTTAGTGCTTGGTGTGCTGTTTATGTCCCATAAATCCCACTTGGTCCCACAAGGCTGCTATTGGCTACACAGCCTGCACCACTTGGCCCAGTTGAGGGATTGACTGCTTGTCTAATGAAGGGAAATGTGTGTGTATGTGTGTGTGTATAATAAAATCAACACTTTTTGTTCTTTCTGCATTCAGTGGTGTTAGGTCGGCTCAGTAAACGGTCAATCAATCAATCATAAATGTTAAACCTGTTGAGTAGTTGCAATCAATCACATAGTCACACCATGGTGATATTGTTTCATTCTCATGTGAGTAAATGTATGTACCTGAATTTCACACATCACTATAGGTGCTGTCTATTTTTTTTTTAATATATATATAGCATCACTGTCATCGTTTAAAACTGGAGCATGTTTGTTAGCATCTCTTTGTGTCAGTGTCTGCAGGCCACAAGGCATGCACAGCATGCTAACACACGGTGGCACTTTGCCTACTGAACACATTTGGGAGAGCTTTTTCTGCACCACAGGCTGGCCTCTGCAACATCTTGGGTGCATTCTGCCTCTCGACCAATTTTTGCTGGACTCCATCCACCTCATATGTGACACGAGGACAAGCAGGTTGGAGAAATAATCTTTATTCATTGATGAATTGTCATCGAATTTAAATTAAGTTATATTTGCATGTTTTTGCTCGGAATACAGAATATGCAATATAATGAAAGCTACTATGACCCTTAAGAAGTTTTTAAAATGAAAAAAAATAAATACTTTTCACTCATAACTCTGACAACATTTTACAACCTTTCATCATTTTCTTATGTCATTTCCAGTTCGAATTCACATGAACTCAGATTGTGGCAAAGTGTATGAATAATTTGGGATGCACTTTAAAATTGAATTCATTCCAGCAGATGTAGTGTGGTTAGTGTGGGATTAAAACTAGTGATTACATTTTCTGTGAAGTTAGATCTAGAAGGCCAAGTGAGCCTGGGAACAGCCTGGCACCCAGTTCACACTTGACTTTTTGTTATTTTAAACCTGTCTGTAATTTAAAATGACATTTCATTCTCCTCCGAAACGCAGAGGCGGACTTCCTAAAAGACACATCGTTAACTTAAAATGACTTCTATTAAATCCGACATGAATGGAAGCATTCAATACTTGGGTATCGGCCTACTTTTAACATATAGTTCCCATATCACGAGTTTATTATTATATCCCTCTTGCCATATTTTCATTTTCAATGTCATGTTCCTTAAATGAGAATAAATGAGCGAGTGGAATGTGGCGCTCATGAATGGTGAGACGTCTGAGCTCATATCCTGACTTTGGAACTCCAAATAAATCTCATTTCTCTTGATTCCATATGTGAAACGGCAGAATGCCACATTTTTTTTGGTATGAAAACTGCAACATAAATAAAGTTTGATTCCGTTATTATGGAAAATAATTTAAAAGGAGGTATTTGTGTCTCTTCTTCCATTCATGCAAAGTTCTTACCATTCATGACCTCAGTCATTCACAAAGCTTCCATCTCGCTCACGTGTGAAATGCACGAATGCAGATGCTGCCATGCATACAGCCATGGGCCCATTTATAAATAACCCCGGATTATTTATTTTTTTCTAAATCAGTGAATGCTGCGAAGGAAACATCGGTTCTAAATATGGAAGCACGAGAGCTAAAGTTGGAAACAAATGCCAGCCGACATCATTCGCTGTTTGCCAAGTCGAGCAAAAAGTGCTCATGCTTAATTCAGAAAACGAGCCGTCGCGATTCAGATGTTGAACCCGCTGTGACTTGTTACGGAGATTGACAACCTTGTTGGTAAGCGTGGAAATGAAATAGCACAGTATGAAATGAAGGCCGTACTGACGAGCATGATGAGAGATCAGCGTGAGCCCTCCCGACAAGCTCGAGGGCAGGTGAGGGGTGAAGTCTTTTGCAACTAGGACCACGGGCCTAACTATCACTAGCCATTCTTGTCTTTGCCTGCCTTTTTGCCCTCAACGATATTGCCCCTTCGGAACGTGTGTCAGCTCCGTTAACGTATGTGGAATCTTGCATTAATGCACATGCTGACATCTGAAGCTTATTTCATGTGTTGGATTTTACAAAAACATAATAAAAGAAAATAGGATTAATTAAATAATATAATGTTCTGATTTTGGTAATTGTTAAATTGTTTTCCCAGCCTAAACTTTTCAGTTCCTAAATTTAGTTTTTTTGTGGTTTCTTTTATTTGATGTCTTTCTGTTTGTACCTGTTCCAGTTAGTCCCGCCCCTCGTTTCCACCAATCGGCTTCCTCGGCCATTCGTGACTTGTCCAGGTGCTCCTCATTGTCTTTTCAGTTTGTTTTGTATGGTGGAACCCTCGGAAGTCAATCGCCTCAGTACTCAACAGTTTTCAACACAAAATGTCGGGAAAGCTTTGACCCAGTTCTAGGTCAAAGTCGGCGATGATTGCCGTTGTTGTTGCTGCACTCCATGAGAATAAACAAGCAGAAGAGAAAAGTGGCGAGAAGAAAATGCAGAATTCAAAGTTTTGAGGAATAGAGAGGCGATTAAGGGCTTACGAGGTTTTACCGGCCAGATCCCATTAGAAAAAACAAAGAAAGGAAAAAAACTGACTGATTCCACTCCAACCATCTCCATGTTCATAGATTGAGCACCTCATCAATGTCAAGGTATGTAGATCTTACTCATTTAATGCTGTTTCTTTTTTTAAATTTATATTGCATATTAAAATTGTGGTATAAAAAAGGCATCATTAGGGTAAAAACTGAAGAATGAGGTGATTGGCTTTCAGGCCAGAGCAGTAGACGGGTATGGCGAAAGCAAGGTGAGACATTCACAGTACAAGTGTGATTGTCGAGAGCAGATGATTCGGAAATATCTGACAAGTTGTCATGTCAGCTTTTTTTAAGAAACTGATATTTGCTCATTCATGTGGCCCCTGTGAAATCGAGAGTTTGAAAGCATTTGCATATGAGGATTATGAGGATTAATTTAAGGACTCTCAGAAATGATGACAGGTCCTATCTCAAATCAAACAGCTCCTCATGAGCTCCTTAAGTGTCCTTAAGCGTTAATGATTCTTTTTCCAAGGGTTGGCCCAAACAACATTGCCTTTGAACCCGAAACTTGACATTGCGAGGCAGGGACGTTCCCGCCTCACTTGGCCTTCCGCTAAATTGCCAGTTCAAGTGACGATGTGTAAATGGAAATTCCAGCGCTCCCGAGAATGGCCGGGCTTTTCCTGTCTACGCCCCAGTGTTTCCTGCCCATGTTTGAGATCCCAGGGCCTGACTTTAGGGTGCATATTTGCCTGCATATCTGTGGGAAAGGGTGTGGCTTGGTGTGGGTCATCCACCAACCAAACACTGATTCTCTCCACTTGGAGTTTCCTGTGGCTGCTATGTAATCATCCTCTCTTTTCAAGCCGACACATTTCAAATGCAGCGGCGTCTAATGAAAGACCCCAAAAGACTCCGGGTCTTCTTTTGTCACCAATGCAGTATATAGTTACGCTGAGTTTGTGCAGACCTGTCATAGAGCATCCATTAGTGCTTTTTGCATTTACGTTAAATTACACCGTCCTCTGTAATGAAGATCAACCCAAAGAGTTGCACTTCTTTTTTACACGACTGCCAAGAGTGTGTGTGTGTGTGTGTGTCTGTACACCACTCAGGCGACTTATTTTACAAACAGGGCCTCTCTGAGCCCTGCTTCATTGCACCTGAACAATATACTAGTTCATTCCTGAACTAAGTGTAGCATTGTAGCGCTTCAATTAAAAAAAAAAAAAGCTTTGTGAGTTGACAAAGATGTGTAGGTTTATATACATATAAAGAATAGTTACTTAAATTTAGCACTTTCAAGTTGATTTGAATGCATGTGTAAAAAATAAATAAAAAATCGGTAATTGTCATAGAGGTTTCCTTGCTTTTATACTGTTTTTATGTTTAATTGTGTATGCAATTTCATCTCTGTATGGTGACCTTGAGTGCCTTGAAAGGCACCTTACAAATAAAATGTATTATTATTATAATTATTCTCTCCACATTATAATTACATATTATTATTATTATTATTATTATTATTATTATGTAATTATAATGTGGAGAGAATAATAATAATAATAATATTATTATTATATAACTACCAGAAACAAAAGCAATAACCTTGTTACAAAAAAAAATCTGTAATTTTATACTTTTATGCTTTTATACTGTTTTTATGTTTAATTGTGTATGCAATTTCATCTCTGTATGGTGACCTTGAGTGCCTTGAAAGGCACCTTACAAATAAAATTTATTATTATTATAATTATTCTCTCCACATTATAATTACATAATATTATTATTATTATTATTATTATTATTATTATTATGTAATTATAATGTGGAGAGAATAATAATAATAATAATATTATTATTATATAACTACCAGAAACAAAAGCAATAACCTTGTTACAAAAAAAAATCTGTAATTTTTTTGGTTTTTTGTTAATGGCTTTTATTAGAACAAAAGTGTCCAGTGACGCTATGGGTGTGGTCAAGGCCAATGACAAATGGCCTATTTTTACTTGAATGAAGGGAAGCTGTGGGTCAATTGGTCATCTTATTTGAAGCACTTTAAAGTCCAAACTGTGCTGCTGATCTCTTTACTAGCCATTTTATTGTTTTGTTTTTGAAATGTTTCTTGTAAAATGTGTGATTTGCTGTATAAATACATAGACAAAAATGTAAGGTGATTAAATATTGTAGGTTTATTTGAATTACAGATGTGTACATTTTTTTAACAACCCATGGCGGGAGCATCACAGTTCAGTTCTAGAATAAAATCAATTCACACTTCTCGCGGGTAAGCCTGCCTGAAAATAAAAATAACCTTCTTGTTTTCTGCTTGAACATCAGAAATAGTGCAGGTTTCTTTAATGTATATACAAGATTCTTGTATGACAAGAAAAAATGCATTCTCAACACATCACCTAGGTGATGGTTAACATTGACTTAGTAGATACAGAGACATACTTAAGGACTGATACTAAACTAAATTTGGCAAATCAATTCACGATCCACTTTTTGATCGATGCCTTGATGTGATCATGAAATGACCTCTGGGATAGAGATGGATGCTACGCTATTGTTGAAATAAATCCCTGAATGTTAATGTGCAAAATGGTTCAACCAGTTGTTCCTAAAAAAAAAAAAATACAAAATGAAGCCTTCTGTGTTTAAAATGCATGAGATAAGCCTCAGTCAATTAAAATCTTACTGTGACATAGAAAAGGGAGACCAAAATCAATGACATGAATTAAAGTGTAATCTACACAAACCTAACAATTCCCTTCATCATTATGCTAAACAAATAAATACATTGCATCCAAGCCATCCCTTTACAATATATTACCATTGCTGCGCATATATATATATATATGTATATATATATAAAATTTCAAATCATTCATTAAAACATTTGGTGATAATAAAAATTCAGGACAGTAAGAAGCTTACCGGTCGATTATTAAGAGGATGCAAGTTTCGAAATGCATCAGGTTGCACATTCAGTGAGCTCCACATGGAGAGAAGCTAAAGCTAATCATCCGTCGCCGAGGTCGCGACCCCCCCCCCCCCCCCCCACACACATACTCAGTGCGAGAAGGACTTTTTTATCCCTCCCTCCACCAAGGTCAACTCATCCTTGTCACGTCTATTTCCTTGCAAGCCTGAAAAGTGCTTTTCCTTTCACCCTTTCATGCATCTATTTCAAAACTTGGACTTTTATTAGTGGCTTTAAGGGTACAGCAAATTGCATCCATTTACTTCTTTTAAACGGAATGCAATCAAATTTGTTTTTCTCATGGTTGGAATTGAAAATGTTGTCTTCAACTGAATTTCTGAAACTATAATGGAGGGATCCTCGCTTATCTGTTGGAACATTTCCTTTTCCTGTCTGGGATTCCGATTTCCTCCAGCAATAAACTAATGGCTGCAACCGCAGCTCATTTCAAAGGTTCTTTTCTGGTCAAGGCATGAGATTGCTAAAATATAGACAGAGGGTAGATGTTATTCTATCCAGTGTGGGCTGGACTTAAAGTCTGTCTTTAAAAAGAGCTTCTGTGAGGGCATTTTGGCTCCAGAAATTCAAAACCAAAGCATCAGAGAGTGAGAAAGCCAGCTCACTGATAAGGCCACACTGCCTAAAAAGCTTCCACAAAAAAAAAAAGTATTGCTTCCCATGTACATCAAAACAACCCTTTATACAAGTCACAATAATATGTCATTTCTTTTTTTTTTATAAGGGTAAAACCATATATACATAGTATAAATTATAAAATATATAATCCAGTGTTTTTTTTAGTTTTTTGAACCACCCAGCTTATAACGTGTTGATCCCTCAGAAACAGGCAGCACCCTCCAACTTTTAAAACGGACCTCACATTAAAATAAAGATTGTGAAATAGAATTATCAGAAGCATCCCCGTCGTGTTGTGATTTCCGAACTTAAAAAGGATCGGAGAGTCGGTGGAAACAGCTGCTTTGCTCTACGGGCAGGAGCACTTTAAGGCTGATTCACTGACCCATGCACGGTAAAATTTTTGGCTCTCGGATGAAGACTATGTTTACACGCACGGCCTCGTTTGTGACGCCATGGTGGCAGGTAAACACGCCTTTGCATTTGAGCACTTGCAGGTTTTCCTGCAGTATTTCGGAAGTTTGCGGCTTTGGTCTGTTTACAGGAATCCACAAAACGGGTTTGTGTTATCTTTCCGTTTGAGCGGCTGAGTCGTGCATGTGAACGTAGTCGGTGGTGATGTCATGAGGGTGGTCAGTGCAAAGTCGGAAGGAATGGAATGACACTATGTATGGCACTTGGTGCAGATTGACGGCCAACAGACAGGCAAAGACAGACAGACAGACAGGGCAGGGCAGGTTCATGGTCAGCATTCAGTAGTATGGCATCAAGAGATGTCACGGAGGTCATCTCCTCCTCCTCCTCCTCCTCCTCGGAGTAAAAGTTCAGTGGATCCTCTCGGGCAGAGGTGAGGAGGACACCAGTTGTCAGGTTGGCACGCCGCTGTGCGTCTTCTCACCAGCTTGCCATTTCGGAGGCGTCTCCAAGGAGGGGCAAGACGCTCCCTCCCCTCGTGCTCAAGTAAGAGTTAAAACGAGGAGCAGCAACGGAGGATGCCGGCCGTCCAACGAGGGCACGGACGGGCTTGAGATTGAGCTCCGCTTTGTGGTCCTGGCTGCTGCTTCATCGCTTGGGTGTCACCTGAAAGGAGGAGAGGAGACACATCGCGTGGTTAGTGCATGTCCTCAACATGGCTATGTAATTAATGTTGAGGTCCAAAGCTCTTAGGCCATCTGTTAGAACCTTCCGGATACAGCTAGCACCAGCCTGTGACCTAAATATTTTCCCTGCATCCATACCAATGCATGATTTCATGACTCCCCCCACCCCCAAACAACGATACCACATACACAAACATACATAACAAACATAAGAATATTACCGTATTTTCCGGACTATAAGGCGCACCTAAAAACCTAAAATCTTCTCAAAAGCTGAGAGTGCACCTTATAGTCCAGTGCGCCTTATATATGGACCAAATTCCTAAATTTAAACTGGCCCGAAGCATTGTGTCATGAAATCAATCATAACTGGCCCGCTGAAGACTATGAATCATGAATCAAAAAGTCTATGGGTCATTATTTTGTGAATATAAAGTAATTTGTTGCGTCTGAAGTTGAAATAAAAATGATAAAATGGAGAATGATTTGATTTGGATTAAAAGTCTGACATGATGCATTAATGGTGCACCTTATAGTCCGGTGCGCCTTATAGTCCGCAAAATACAATATTATATATATTTTTTCAAGGTCTCTTTGCTGTGACGTGACCAGACTGGATGAGAACAAAAATGGCGTGACCCCCATTGTCGATTTATTGGTGCCTTGAGTGCCCCCATACACAAATGACAAGTGCTGCTACAATGGGATTAGTGCCCCCGGCTGGGATCTTGGCACAGCTTTGCTCTTGCTCATATTCACCATACAAGTGGGACATTTAATCATCTTACTATTTAAACAGAGCGAACAAAACCTCAAGGTCTTTTGGTACACACAGAAAAAAAAAGCCATGTTTCCCTGACTGAATTATTTTGAGGCAACAGATTGGATTGAAGATTTGATCTGGGCTGCTGCTTTCCTTTTTTTGTAGTAAAGTTGAAATTTAATGTACCGTATTTTCCGCACTATAAGGCACACCTAAAAACCTCCAATTTTCTCAAAAGCCGCCTTATAATCAGGTGCGCCTTATATATGGACCAATATTGAGCCACTACAGCAGGCGTGTCCAAAGTCCGGCCTGCGGGCCAAATGTGTATATCTTATATATGTACAAAGTTTTCAAATGGGCCATTCATTGAAGGTGCGCCTTATAGTGCGGAAAATACGGTAACACTCTCATAGAAAACACATATTGGGGCTATAAATAGATGTAACGATTCCATCATTATAAGGCAGGTTTCTCTGCCCTTCCCCCTTCACAGCTTTCCTCTTCCTGAGCTAATGGAGGCTGGCCAGGGAATAAAGTCCAATCAAGTTGATTGAGTGCTTTGAGACTGACAGGATGCAGCTCACGATTAAAGCGGTTCCTGCCTTCACACTTGGGCACGAGTGGAAGTGTCTGTTAAAGGAGGTCAAATATTTCATCACTGGCACAGTGTGTGACGCACGTCTCTGCGTCTTCCTCTCTAGTTTCGACTCAATGAATGGCCCGCACCTGTATCAACACTTCATTTTGGACAGCAGGTAGCAAATGCGGGTTTCACTTCAAGATGTGATTCCTTTCACAAGCTGCGTGAAGTTCTGCTGTGGGATTTCAGGCTGGCCCATTTGACAGGCTCAATCCGCCTGCCAAGAATATTAATTGAGCTAGGATTTTTTATTTTTTTCCCCATTTTCTGCAAAAATATTTTATTAATTCTTCAAAAAATGCTAATTGTATGATCCCTTCGACGGACAGGTGAAAAAAAAAAAAATCGGAAAATATCCAAAAGTCAATTAGCTGGCATTTTGGAATTGTTGCTTGAATATGATAACCTTTAAAATGTGACTTTATCCTTATTTGTACTTTGTCGGCGACTACATTTGCTCCTCATTGTTCTACTGTGTAAACTTGGCTGCTTGCATTGCCCTTTATTGTCCTTTTTTTTTTTTTTCTCCTCAGTTAATTATTAGCAAGCTGGGCAACATGTGCGTACATCTGATAAAAAAAAAAAAAAGAAAGAAAAAAAAAAAAAGAAAGAAAAAAAAAAGCCAGGAACTGGGGAAGGCTGCAAGCACGGCTCTTGATAAGATGTTAAGTTATAGGTCAAATAACCACGCCAAGAATGTTGGACACTCTTTCAGCACAATGCTACTGTAAGCAATCAGTCGCGTGGATTAAAAGTCTGGATAACCTCACGTCAAAGGAAATATGCTACTCCATGCCAGACAGTTTGGTATTCTTCCAGCCATCCATTTTCTTTACCGCTTATCTTTTTTTTCGGAGTCAAGGGGAGTTGGAGCCTAACCCAGCCGAGGACAATGCCCTGTAGCTCAAGTCAAGCATTCCTGCTCACTCTGAACCAAAATATGATCCCTCTGGTGTTAATATTAAAAAAAAATTCAATTACCTGATCATATCTTGACGGAAGTCGAGGGTCGAGAGAGCTGGCTCAACCTGATGAGACATTTAAGAATATAAATGCCAGAAAACAAGATGAAATGCAAACCTACTAAAAAAGTGATGTGGTTGCATCGTCACGATATAATAGCACAAAATTAGTGGTGTCGCCATGGCAATCACAAAAGCCAACTCTTCTAATTACAAAGTACAGTCGCATCAAACGTGAGATCAACTCAGGACGCATTTGTTCCTAAATCTGCTGCAGACTCCCTGCACCCCCCCTAAAAGGGGTCAGCCCTGGCACGGCAGATGAGAACCATCTGCTCACTCATCACATCAGCGAGTGTAAATGTAGATTGGGCAAAATGCGGGGGGTCACGCAATGAGCCTGTGCTATTTATAGAAACGGTGTTGCCAAAAAAAGACAGCAGCAGTCTAGAAATAAAAATAAAGAAATTCTCCTCCGAGCTGGAAATAGACGCGAGTTTGGCTCTTATAAATACTCAAAGAAGGGGAAACAGTCAGTTGGAATTTATACATCGGAGGCTTTATAGCGTGAATGTAATCTATAAATACCAGGCGTGGAACAAGCCCCGTTGTACAAAGTCGTACACGTTGTCACTGTTCTCGCTCCCTGAGGAGACCAATGTTACGTAAGAACTGCTGCTCAACATTTTTTTTTTTCTTCATTGACAAGGCTTGTAGAAATTTGTGAAGTGAGTTACGATTGTTTGGTTAATAAGACCTAAAAATGTATTGTCTTTGTCTTTAGAGAATGCAGTACTGGACCACAGATGAATACTTTAGTGCTTTACTTTAGGGGGTCATTTTTCTGCATTTGTTGCCTTTTTTTTCCAGGAGCAGAGCCCCGCAAAAAACACATCACAGCCGTTCGACGGCCTCTGTAAAATCATACATTTAACAATACTCGGGAGGCAGATTAACAGCTTGGCTCCAAGATTTCAAAGTACCGTACAGATTCCCACAAGCCCTTCCCAAACCTTTCCCTCTAGTGTTACTTTTCAACCTCTTTGAATTGCTAATAGATTTTTTTTCCGCTTAAGCGATAGCAAATGTCTCATTTCTGTTCATGAGGTGTGGGAAGAACTATCAAATGGCCCCAAAAAAAAAAAAAGAAAAAAATACGAGATGTCAGGCATCAGACGTACAGCCACCCTGTCTAAAAATGTCCCTCGACTTTTACAGGAAGGAAGTCATTTCTGAGAATGTCGGTGTGATACAAAATGTGACAACACAAAAGAAGGTGTTGGAAAAATATAAAGCAACTGGGAGAGAAAAATAGATACAAATAAGCCAGCACGTATTTCGATTTCCACTCAGATGGTGACTAAAATGCTCAAAGCCGATTTAAGCCCATATTCCAACATTGCCAGGAGTGAGCCACTTACTGATTCTGAGCCTTGTCTCGGTCATCCAGAAAGAAGAGCGCAGTGGCCAGGAAGAACATGCCCCCCAGGACGATGATGAAGGGACATAGCATGAGGGCGTAGCCCAGACTGAGGAAGCGCCATAGCGCCGACGTCGTGTAGCTCTCGCGTAGGCTGTCGGAGATCTGCAACACATAAAGGAGATAGAATCAGATATTTGAAATATGCAAAGTAGTCATGTCTGCACTGTTGCTCATATGAATAGATTTAAAAGAATTTCCCACACAATCGAGTAGTCCAAAATGTCTGACTCCGATGAAAAAGTAGAATTCAACTGAGAGTGATAAATGTTTGTCCATATAGTGTAATGTCATGGGAATAATTTGCAGTCAAAGAATAACACCAAGAGAAGAACAGGCCTCAGTGTAGCTCCATTCATATCTCAAAGCCAGCGACAAATGGCACGGGGAGGCTCGTTGCTTTAAATAGACTGCTAATTATTCTGAGGCGTAAGGAAGGACAAGAGCTTCTTGTCTGAGAGTGAAAGACTCGGAGGTCAAAAGTTACCCCTGATTTTTATGTTCGCAGCTGCTAAGAGATGTATTGGTCGAATTTGATGAGCAGAAATCCAAAAAGCTGTTGAGTTGCAACCTTCTCCCGTGTACTGTATGTGCCCGTGCTGGCTAAGCGTCACTATGACTGCATTGCACTTGTATGCGAAAGCTCACTTTAGGAACTGAGGCAGTGAGCAGTGACGCACTTGGAGCATTGCGGCTCCTCTTGGTCGGCACTGTGAAACCCTGGGACTGCCCAGGCCAGATGGAAAACTTTGGTTGAGAGTGCTGAGACACAGTTTAGGTTAAGAAGAATCGTTTCTGCTAACTCAAGTGATCGCAAGTTAAATTTCTGTACCGTATTTTCCGCACTATAAGGCGTACCGGATTATAAGGCGCACCTTCAATGAATGGCCCATTTTAAAACTTTGTCCATATATAAGATATATACATTTGGCCCACGGGCCGGACTTTGGACACGCCTGCTGTAGTGGCTCAATATTGGTCCATATATAAGGCGCACCTGATTATAAGGCTTTTGAGAAAATTTGAGGTTTTTAGATGCGCCTTATGGTACGGAAAATACGGTAGTTTCCCACAGTAGCTGCTGATGTTTAAAATGGTTGAAACGTGCGAGCGGGGCTTTTCTTCAGTTTCGAGCGAGCCATCATTTTGATTCTATTCCTGGCATTCGAGTGACTTTTGTCTTTTGACAAGCTCGTCAGTAGTGGCTTCATTCTTTTTTGTTCCGCATCAAGAAAAGGAATGAAAAGGGGAGCGCCACAACGGCTCGACAGCTGTGGTTAAGAATCAGTCAGACTTCCTGACCGAGCCCCTTTTGAACATTCCATACAATTTCACAATACGCCGTGTACATCCGTCAGGAAGTTGATAAACAAAGTGGACTTTGATATCCTTAATGTCACTGCAACATTAGCGGTGGGTGACTCATGGTTTTGTGTTTTGTCATGAAAACATCTCCAGCGTTCTTCCTGGTGGAGTTAGATAGGATCAACTTTGGTTTTGGTCACCTCTTTGACCTCTGAAATTTCCTTGGAATAACAAAACGTCTCTGAGTTGAGTGGAACAAAACTCCCGAGCCTCATTTAGCACTGGCTTCAATTTCTAATTTGACTTACCAGGCCTATTAGGTACGGACTTCCTGCATCACCCAGTAGGTGAGAGGTGAAGCTCTGGAAGGCCACCGCCGTTGCTCTCCGTGTGGGAATAACCACATACTGCAAAGAGAAGGTCACAAGAAACCAATTGGAAAAATGGATTTTGCTCCTTTGGTGCACATCGTTTGTCATCACCCCGCTAAGTGACATAACTGCTAAGAAAAGTCAAGTTTGAGTGAGGATGAAAAATAGATTTGAAAAAAGAAGCCGTGTTCGTGCGGACATCTCATCAGCTTTCACGACTGAAAATACAACATGCGTATTTGTAATTAAATTGGTAAAATAACAGAATTCCCGGAGACGCCGAGGATAAGTATAGGTTAGGAATACTCACCATTAAAATGTCGGCTGTTATGGCCCAGTTCAGAAAGAGCAGCGTCTCTCCTATGAAGATGCAGACCTAAATAAAGACAACAAGATTTAGGATGATATAGCGCCGACCGACCGGTTTCCATCGTGTGGTTACGAGACACAAAGCCACAAAGAAGATTTGAACATTATAGCTGCTGCTGTGTGTGGGCATGCATTGCCGAATACAACTGCTTGCCTTGCTGCGGTTGAAAAACATGTCATTAAGATTTGGCTCAATCGTACGCTCTTCGGTTTGATTCCGACGAGACGAAAAACTGCACGGACCAGAAAGATTATATGCCTATATGTATTATTTTTATATATATATATATATTTTTTTCCATAGTTTGGGTCCAGCTACGAGATGCTACTTGATGTTTTTTTGGGGTGTGGTAGTAAACTTTGAATAGCTTGTTGTGGTTATATGTACATGAAAGGTGCGGTAGAAGCCGCAATTTCTATTTTTTTTTTTAAAAACAACCCCCATTGGGATTTGCTTGTAACAGATCTATACGAGCCGCCGCTTTTGTGTGGCGTATTTAAAGAGTGTTGACGTCGACATCCCGTTGAGGAAATACCCCTTTTGCTTGTACCGCACACAGAGAGATGGAGACGTGGACAAACGTCTTTCTAGCATTATTAGCCAGCAAAGTGTTGAAAATAATTTCCTGTTTCTTTGTGTCTGATAAGCTTGAGAAATAAGTCTGGCCTGTTCATTGTTTCATGCGAGCTTCACCCTTTCTGACGTGCAAATTCTGTCTTTAGGCTTTAAGACGCAAAACGTTTGGTCCGTTCTCTGCCATCAACTATTTTTTTTGTGTGACAAGAGTTCCACTTTTAATTGCCAATTGTACTAAAATATGAATATTTATCTTGCGATCCTAATACAAGCAACCATTTTCTTTCCCCGTACGTCGCACGAGACTCTTACGTAAGCTCCTATGATGTTCTTCTTCGCCACCACAAAAATAAGGCAGATGAAGATGGCCGAGCCCAGCATGCTGACGGCGCACACCAAGGGGTCGGCCCGCTCCGTCTTCTTCCGACATAGACGCGTGGTGGCGGCCCCAATGAGCACGCCCAACAGGCCTGTGATGCACGTGATTGCCCCAAAGATGAGACTGGTTGACAGAAGAAGAAAAGGGATTATTGATTCTGCTCAGGAACATTTCATTTTTTGTCTTTTACCTCTCGGTGCTGCTGCAGATTTCTTTGTCGCACGGTTCCGCAGTCGCGGTCTTCTGCACCACCTGAGCTCTGGCAAGGTAGATGGGAATCCAAATCCCAAACACGCCCGTAGCAAAGGAAACGGCGGCAGACGCCAAGGATGAGAACACGTAGCTCCGACTGGACATTTAAAAAAAAAAAAAAAACACAGAAAGAGACAGGTCAGTATTTTTAGTGTCTATGAAAACAGCGTGTTAGATCCAAATTACCGTATTTTCCGGACTATAAGGCGCACCTAAAAACCGACAGTGCGCCTTATAGTCCGGTGCGCCTTATATGTGGACCAAATTCCTAAATTTAAACCAGCCCGAAGCATTGTGTCATGAAATCAATCATAAGTGGCCCGCTGAAGACTATGAATCATGAATCAAAAAGACTATGGATCGTTATTTTGTGATTATAAAGTAATTTGTTGCGTGTGAAGTTGAAATAAAAAAGATAAAATGGAGAATGATTTGATTTGGATTGAAAATCTGATATGATGCATTAATGGTGCGCCTTATAGTCCGGTGCGCCTTATAGCCGAGAAAATACGGTATTAGAGAGTAAATTTTGACGAATGGTTTTTTTAGGTTTAATAAGTGTCTATGTTAAGTAGTAATAAAATGAAACGCAACTCCACTTGACAGTTTAATGTTGGAGGCAAAAATAACATGCTATTAAAAACACCTTCCAGAGTTACTGAATCGAAGATTGTGTCAGCCAACACTTAAACTCTTGCTCCGATCAAGAATAAGGTGCTTCACCTGCAATAAACCCCCATGGCAAAGTCAACTTTATGTCTTGGAAAAAGCTATTTTAAGAAATGTGCACCAGCAAAGGTCAAGCCATGACAAAAGTGCCCACATCCCGAGCGAGCGAGAGGCTGAGCGGCCTTCACTCACAGTCAAGCAGTGTTGCTGAGTGGCGGCAAGTGATTGACAAAGACTCACTGTGTGTGTCTGCTGTTGACATTTCTAACAGCTTCTGTATTGCAAAAAACAGATATTTTCATTTAAAACAGGAGATCCGAGTCATCTTACTTCTTAGCCAGCGCCTTCATGTCACACAACCACGACGTTTGGGTTTTGATTCGTCCTCCCATCTGGTCGGCACTTCCTCGCTTTGGCTCAGGCACAAAGAGCAGGATCAGGGTTGCTGCAGTCATCCCCAAAACCGGAGACACCTATGGGAACACTTGTATAAGGCCTCGCGGGATGCATAGTGAAGGCAGGATGGTTCCAGGACAAGGAATGGTGTGTTTAAAAGCTGAATGGATGCTCGCTGTGTTTGCCGATACGCTTGACATCCTAACTTTGAACACACGCTGCTTTTCTCTCTTAGTTCTGTCTGTGTGTTTGGCGACGTTTACATGGCTACATTGAAAGCCTGATCAGAATAAAAATGATTCTTGACACACCCAACTGGGAATATTCTAATCGGATTGAGCCCGTTACGATCAAGCTATTATTGCGGATGAGAGGCCGATTCATAATACGATCGGCGTGCATAAAAACACAAATAATTGTAAATTATGTTGTCATTCTGTGTTAATTCAAATTCAAACGTAGCCATTTAACATGTAAAATCTTTTATTTATTTTTCCCGGCGACTGTATTTTTCTTCCTATTTTATTTACACTACAATAAGATACAATGCTTGTATACTGAATAATACAATGGATTTTTACTTACGCTCCACATGTATAATATAGCATAGTTTGCAGTTGTATTCATCAATTATGAAGCAGATGCGCGGGCGAGATTTACTCGACTGATGCAAAAGCAATTTAATCTTCCGGAGCAAATATTGTTTATATCACATAAGTAGCTCATGAAACGGCTTTCTAGGCATAAATTGTGTGACGTGAAAATGCTTTGTTTTTTTTCCCATCTCGGAGGTGCGAGGATTACTGATCATTTCCTTCTTTGCGTCTTGTCATATCTGCAATTTTCACTGCAGTATGAATATTAATGAGGGGGATTTTATATGAGATATCCTTATGGACTAAGCTCTTTACTATCAGGATTTCATCAATTTTATATTTAATTTATTTGCTGCTAAATTCTGCTGTATGAATTCAAAAATTCTTATTCAGCAAGGCGCAGCAAAACCTTGAATCCCAAAGGGCCCGTTCCACATTTCCTGTACGTATAGATGGCTGGCAATCCCACGTACGAGCGAGTACCCTCCCCCCGCCCTCCTTGTTGCCGACCATCATTTAGCCAAACAAGGAAGGTCGCAGGAACACGGCGGGCAAAAACAAGCGGAAGCTCTGTCGAGTCATTTTCTACCGACAGCAGGATAGCGCCGTTGTTTCATGCCTTCATATTTGTTTTCCTCCCACATGCCGAGCCACTGACTAATTGGCTTTTGAATTGTTGTTTTAGAATGTCAGTGTGGCCACAGTGGAACAAACTGCCCTCTTTATTGTTATGTTTTTAACGTTCCACCAAGACCGGTTAGTATTGACGTCCTGTTTCCCTCCCCTGAAGCCAGCAAACTACCTGTCATGTCCAGGAATCCAAAGAAATCCTTTGTGACCCGTCGAAGGAATGTTTCTTTTCCGCCATTAAATGTCAGTTGCTTCGTTAGAGGAGTCACGTCCTTACATTGTTTGGACTTTTTTTAAAAAATGACCTCCAAAGTCAGCCTCACCTAGGGAATCCTGTTTCACATTTAACCAGTTTGTTTCCCTTTTGAGTTGAGGTGAAGTAAAAAAAAAGAGTTAATGTTTACACCAGGGGTGTCAAACTCGTTTTTTTGGCGGGCCGCATTGTAGTCATAGCTTCTTTCGGAAGGCCATTATGACTGTCAACCCAAATAAATGTATCAGCACCTCATATTATATACAGTAAAAGCTTCAAAACTGACAAATAACTCGTTTTCAAATCAGACGAGTAAAAACTGGTCAAATATTTAAAAAATATATATATATTATAAGCGAAGACAATTTGCAATTCTAGTAATGACACACGAATTCGATGCACAATTTGTCTTCGCCGGCCACATAAAATGATGTGGCGGGCCGTATCTGGCCCGCGGGCCTTGACTTTGACACCTTTACACTGTCATTCCCACAGAACTTATATTTGGACAGTCTGTATTTTTTAAAGAAGTTGTTATAATGTAATTTCTATTAGCCCCTCCTCCTCCTTAAAATGTTTTACATTTACAAGTTTGTTTACCCTGTGAGAATTTGTAGCATAGATGCCATTTTAAATCTTTCGAATTCTATTTTGCAAACTTTTCTGAAGGATCGGAGTTGACGTCAACGCGTGAGTGACTTATTTTGCCTTTAGCGCGGTTTGCCCTGTCACTTCCTCACAACGTCCAGTCTTGTGTGCCCTCACTGTGTTTTTGACCCCTCTGAACCCGGATCCACGCCGGCCCCAACCACAGCCCCGCAGGAGGGGCACTAAATCCGTCCTTGTGTGGGTTTGTTTGTGTGTATAATGCAGCAGTTGATGGCCTTACCCTCAATGCCCAGTGCCAGTCTCCTGCAGCTACCTTGGCGCTGGTGCCCAGGATGTAACCCAATCCGCTGCAGGAAAAAAACACAAGTGCCGATGATGCCACTGACACATGGATGTCATTTCTATATCAAGTGTATGACTCATCGGTCTGACTTTGCTCACTGTGTTTGTTTTCCATCCTTTCAATGTAGCAATAAACACATCCTGCTCGCATCGCGGCCTAATTAAAGACTGTATTTGAAGTTGATGGAGAGTTGCAACTGGGCTGATTGGCTAATTGCTCTATTTGTAGGGAGTTGTAAAAAGCTCATTTTCAGGAGAACATACAAAATTCATGTAATTAATGCCAATCGGTGTTTAATGGGAAAAATAACCTCCAAATTCACTAAGGACAAAAGACCGATCTAATTCTAGAGAGCATACAACACGAACAATAAACTATAAATCGAGACCTGGTACGAGAGGGTCCACTTAAAAAAGATGGATTTGAATGACGTGATGTTATGTTAGTATCATTCCGATGAAATATTACAGCATACAGTTCTCCTTCTTTGAGCATCTTTTCCATTTCTTTGCATTCTGCTACGCACTGTTCTGTTCATAATGTTAAACCTCAAAGGGGTTTTTCGGTGCTCCATCCACCGGTCCATTCATCTTTTATCACCCAGCTTTGTTTACTCTCTCCCTGTGGTCCTTTTTCTCATTGAGGGCTGCAGATTTGTGCTTAAAATGCCTTCAATTCCCACACCAGTATATTTAAAGTACCGCATTCTTGTGTGGGAGATGTTAGTGCAGCTGTATCAAGGTAAAACACTTCCGTTGTTTTGAGTCGGACCTTCATTACATGTCCGAATTGAACGCTGGACACGAGAGAGGGAGATGTTTCTGCTGCTCACCTTCCCAAGGGGATGGCCAGGTAGAAGAAAGAGAGCATCATGGTACGCTTGTTATTGGTGAACAAGTCTCCAATGATGGTGGGGGAGATGGACGAGTAGCTGGACTCTCCGATGCCCACCAGGCCGCGGGAGAGCATAAACAACCAGTAGTACTGCACAGAGACAATAGAAATGGAAAAACGTGATGTCAAAATATTGCATCCATGTGGAAATGGCATAATGCTAGATGGGGAGTCGCTATTGGCCACCTCTGGTCACCATGTAGCTCCGCCCCTGGAGAATAAGCTATAAAATAATTAGATGACTGTCCTGTAATCATTGGCACACTTTCAGACGTGATAAACTGATAAGTGTGTAAGTAAATGGCTTAAGGAGTGGTCATAGGGGCATCTGTGTGGGCAGCTGTTTCCATGGCAACACACTATCTGGAAAGATACAGTACTCCTGAGTCTGTAATACAAAAATAAAATCCTTCTTTCTAATGCACACTCATCTAATCAAATAATTGATTAACATTGAGAGAGAAATTGCTGCTACAATATTAGCATTTGGTGTCATTAGGAATTGAAGTGGCCTAAGCACACTCCAAAAATGTGCTTGAAAAGACTGACGAGTGCTTCCTCAATTCAACAGCAGTACTTCATTTCATCTCAGCCCCTTAAGTCGCCTGGCTGAATTTCCCCGCTCAGGCAAATAAAAGACTGCCATCTTGTCTCCACCCTCCTGAGACATCTATGCTGTCATTCCTTTCTGACCAGCTCCCACTCAAAGCGATGCAGCCAATAATGCTGGTCTGCAGAACTTGAGTGCTTCAGCTTTTCAGGCTGTGTGTGGCTGCCAGTCAAATGGCACACATTAGCGCTTCTCAATACCTTGAATCTTGGCGGTGATGTATTCATCAATGCCGATTTGTTTGTTTGGGTGCTTGGGTGCTTGGGTGACCTTCCTTCCGTCTGCAGTTTCCGATATACTACCGTATTTTCCGCACTATAAGGCGCACCTAAAAACCTCCAATTTTCTCAAAAGCCGACAGTGTGCCTTATAATCAAGTGCGCCTTATATATGGACTAATATTGAGCCACTACAGCAGGCGTGTCCAAAGTCCGGCCCGCGGGCCAAATGTATATATATATGAACAAAGTTTTAAAATGGGCCATTCATTGAAGGTGCGCCTTATAATCCGGTGCGCCTTATATATGGACAAAGTTTTAAAATGGGCCATTCATTGAAGGTGCGCCTTATAATCCGGTGTGATTTATAGTGCAGAAAATACGGTACTTGTCAGGGGTTATTATTTGAGGATTTTGTATCATTTCAACTCTTGTGACTTTCATTTTCATTAGCTACGTCAATTTGTATTGATGCTATTCAAAAAGCTTTGTTGCGCTTTTACGGGTTCCAATCCTATATGATGATTGATCCCTTATTGATTTGCCATATGATTAAGCTTTGGTGGCGGTCTTGCACATTTATTTCCAAGCGCTCCTATTACAATGTTGTCTGCATGCACATGAAGCCTTTTTGCTCTCAAACTTAATCTCCCCATGTAATTGCTCCTGAGAGTAATGTTATTGTTGAATGCACACAAAGGTTTTTCAAGATATCAAAACTGTCAAGGGGTAGTTAAACTGCCGTCTTATCTTCTAAAGTCTCGTAACCGAGACCAAGCCTCGGCCTTGCTTAATTGGATGTCGGGCAAAGATGTAAAAACTGCCAACGCGGTTACGCCAAGCGTGACATTTCATTTCCCTGCTTTCAATAAAAGCGTATCCACCATAATGAGCTTGTCTGCGATACAAGCTAACATGTCCCGCCATTGTTTTGTCGTACCTCTTTGCTGATGAAGGAGCTCAACAGCGTAACGGTGGACCAAAAAAAAATGCCGCAGCTCAGGATGGCCTTTCTGTTGAAACGGTCGCCCAGGTAACCGAAGATGGGAGCTGCCACCATGAAGCTGCAGATGAACACTGTGACAGGAAAAAACAAAGAAATGACACGTTACAAAATATTGCTTTGTGCCCTGTGGCTTATTTCCCACTGGTCATAAATAATTCCTCCAACTTTTTACAACTTCCCAGTCAAGGTCCCATTAGTGCTTTAAAACGTGTTGACTAATTGCTCAGCTGCAGTGAGGCCGCCCTCATTTTCTGGCTTTTTCGTCAATATTTACGGGCAGGACCAGACGGACGCAAATAGATCTTGCGGATTTTGCATTTTTAATCCACTCACGCTGACTTCGGGAGTCTTTGTGGTGCAGAAAGGACAGAGAGGTTGCTCTTGACAGCAGTGGGAGAGCAAAGGAGGCAGGCTGCTGTTTTGACACATTGTCAGCATAAAGATGTGATGGTGGAGGGGGGGGGACGTTATATAAGAGCCACGCATCCCAGCCGCACAGGATAAGGGGAGGAATCCGATTATGTCAACATGTGATATGGCAGAAAGAAGTCTTTTTACCTTTCATGAAAAAAAAAAAGCAGCATTCATTCATTCTCCCATCCACTTTTCCTCAGGTACAGGGTGAGCCAGATCAAAATATAAAACCATAAAAAAAGAGGTTATAAAAAAATTGTTTCGATTAAGTGTATTTAAAATGAGCCTCGTACACACACTCCTGTCCCATGTGAGATTTTACTAAACGGTGGGCGGAAGGTTTTCGACCCAGTTTAGCAGCTTGTCAAAAAACACACACCTGATCATCGACTTTGCGATATGTTGATGAGATGATTAGATAAGCTATTCATAACGCCTCATTATCACCTTGTTGCAATGTCCGCACGTCGGAGCAGACTCAGGCACCTTAACACGGCGCTCACAATTATTCAACGTTAACCTCGTTGCTTGTTTTCAAAGCACACCTCAAAGCTTTTAATGTGTGTGGAAAAGGAATTGGACGACGCTGCCTGCTCCAGAGTCGATTTGGATTGATTTCAGTCGACGTGTACCTGAATCCAAAGTGCTCATTTTCACACTGGGGTTATTTGGAAATAAAAGTAGTTTCTGTTGTTAGCTTAGTACTGAAAAGATCAGCAGCACATGAATAAAAAATAAATATATTAGTTTGACAAGGCAGATAAAAAAAATTTACAGCAGAAATTGAGTATAAAAAAATAAATAAAAATAAATAAATACATTAAAAAATATATATACATATATATTACAGTTTGACAAGGCAGATTAATTTTTTTTACAGCATTAATTGAGCAAGTCTTATGAATATTCCAAATTGATTTATCGTATTTTGAAAATGGCCAGTTGAGGTGTACACAGTTAATTCAACTCAGATAAACAAGTGTAAAGTTTGTTTGATTTTTACAATAGCATAAGCCCATTTGTTGACTGGGCAACATTCTTGACAACGTATGACGTCCATTAAGCGAGAACCCTTAAAGGGTTAACACGCATAAAATGCTACCCGTCCGCCCAAACCACATTCCACCTTGTCCACCAGTGCCTTTCCTGTTTACTCAATCTAACGGGTCACATCCACATGTTTGTTTGATCTTAACAAAGCTTTTAGAGATACGTCCCCGATCTCAAGTAAAAATAGTAAACGTGTAATGCAAATGTGGTCGCAAAACCCAAACAGTTGTGTGGATGTTTATACAGCTGCCCCCATGAGAGAAAGAACATTTTTGATCATCTCAAAAGTCTTCATTCTAATTTAAGGTGAGCATGATTGGTGGAGAATCTTAGGTGCAGAAAATATGGGAAATCCTGTTCTTGTTTCAATTGACGATAAAACCTCAGGAGGTGCCTCACCCTTATATACAATACAAGCCACAGATCATCAGATCTTTCTATTTATGAGTGTGTCAAGGTGTGTTGTGTTTATTCACCAAACCTTGCGCAAACACATTTGCCTGTGAAATATGAGACTCACCTGAAGACAGCACCTGTGACGCTAAACATATGGTTGCTTGATATCCAAAGATTTTCCAAACATGTTTGCTTTGAAAGTGAATACAAGAAAGCTTTTATTTGCCCTAAAAGGCAGCAGTTTAGTTTGATAAAAGTGGAACTAGCAAACACAAAGGGGACAGACGGTATTATGCCTGCCGCTTTCCCATTTCCAAACAGGCCTTTGAAATAAAAAAAGGTTTGTGTTTCTGCTCAGCTGCTTTTCTGGTGTTTTTATTCGAGCTGGCCAAACTGCTCATACTGCATACTGCTGTATGCACATTTGATTACGTACAAAAGCCATCACATTTAGAGTGAATAAAAAAAGAATGCCAACAATTATAGCACGTAACTGGAACTGGTTGTAAGATTGTGATCTGAATAATAATTCTTATTTTTTAAATCGTTTTTTAATGTTTGTATTTATTTTCTATTGTATTTCTTATGTATGTTTTGTTATTTTTATTTCCATATATTTTTTTAAATACAATTTCTCAAATATATATTTTAGATATATATTTAAATCTATATATATATAGAGAGAGATTTTTGAATCATTTTATAATGTTAGTATTTATTTTTTACTTTATTTGATATGAATATTTTGTTCTTTTTATTTCCCTATATATATTCTTTTTAAATTAAAATTTTCAAATATATATTTTAGACTTTCTTATATTTTCACTTTTATTTATTTAGGATTTTGGATTTTAAGGGTTTTGGTTCTGCAATGCAGAAGAAAATATTAAATGTATTTATGGGCCTCGATACTCATCCAGTTCATACCGTGTGGTAACATGCAAGTGAGACCATAATATTTGAAATCAGGGGAGGACAAGAGCAATTGAGAGCTAACAGCGAGGGGCGAAAAATTCCTTTAGCCACATTTTCCAGTCCATATTTTACTTTTTCGAACCACAGTGACATTTAATAGGTCCCAGCTAGGAAAATCCCACCTATCCACAAAGTTGAAAGTACTTTAGATCTTTTAGCTGCGTAACCTGACAATCAAGACGGTCAAAGCGAGGGCGGACAGCTGAAGGAATTTGACCAGAGAGGAGTAAAGAAAGACACATGCAATAATACGCAGGTCCGTACATGTCTGCAGGCTAGACGCTGTCAATCAGTGCCATTTTTAGCCACATTGTCCTATTCACAGCCTGTTTTTGTGTCACCGCTTATCCCGTCACAAATTCTTCCGTGAATACCGAAGCTTTCCACTCTCGCAGTCATGACGAGGTTATCAGCATGCTGCAGCGGGAGTTGTTTGGATGACGAGAAAATGATGTGTGTGTCTTCTGTTTGTATAATGAGACGTGCGACTGATTTCACTCTTGTATTATTTGGGATGGGCAACTGTTGGCGTGCGATTGATTTTCAATTTTCGGGTGATTATTTTGACCTACTACCGGTTCGATACCATTTTCAATATATTTATATATATATATATTTTTAGTTCACGCTATATTTTAAGTTGTAATATCACCTTTCACCACTAGATGGCTTAGTTACATTTGCATCGAGTGCTACACTGCCCTAACGTTATAAGATCTAATAATTTCTTGCACATTTGCACATTTATAAAAAACAGGCCATTGCAGTGGAGAAAAAAAAATCAATGTGGTTATTTTGTTGTTTGCTTCAAACCCTTTGTTGTTCAATAGCGGATCTGATCCACATGTATTGAGGAATGTACTCTGAGAAATGAAATATATGAAAAGCATTTTGCATATTTGACATAAAAAGCCATTTATGCCCATATAGTCAATGAAACAAGTGAGATTCCACGATTGCTATTCTGGGCGACATCTGCTTGTAACCATGGCGACGCTATGTAAAGCTGTTAACTTTTACACAGGCCTTGAAAAGCACGCTTATTATCACCCCCGTCAATACTGTGCAGACAAAAGGGATGTTCTGGAGCAGATATTCTGCAGGCACCTTGATCAATTTAAAAAAAACTCATACAAGCAACACACATTGAACTTTGGTGTGAATTTGCGTGTGAATGCTCGTGTGTGTGTGTGCGGAAAGTTCCAGATGGCGCTATAAACGAGAAGACACAGCGGGCAATTTTATACGCATGGGCATTTTGAATGAAATCAAAATAGCCAAGTAGGGCTCCCGCTACTGCTCTTGTGAAACGTAGCTCGACTGAAGGGTGTGTAAATATATTGCTGTTTATTTTGGGTCCGAGGACTCGTAAAAGCCACCGTGGTTTTTCTCTTTGCCTTTTTTCACGGTAAAATTAGCATGAAGCCATTGCAAATGTTTGATTGCGTGAGTTTATAGATCATATGAACAAAAGGTGTTGTGTGCAATGAGCGTTTTGTCAAGTGTACAGCTGGGAGTATATTTCTTCCTCTAATGATTAATGGGACTGCCCATGGCGGCTGTGACACTTCCATTTGGACATTCACACATATCAGGCTACTGCCTTGGGGATTCCCCTTCATGTGGCGCCCCATGTATTCCTACATTCCTCAAATTTCTGATTACCACAAATTTACCCCTCAGTCCCCCTCTGCTCAGTCTCGAGCGGTGTTGGATTACCAATCCGGGAAGCCTGGGAAATACCTCCCTCTCGCCTGGATCTGAACAGTTAATTCCCAACAGAAGCCGCAGTCAAATACAGGCAAACTCCCACTTAAACCCTTTTTGATTGTATCCTATCTCCCCGATTCTCCGAGTGGATAGTCGGTGCGTGTCACAGCTGCCTTCCATCCTGACTACCTGCTGCAGCTGGGGAGAATTACACGGCGCTCCGAAAAAGAAAAGCGTCTGGCTCCAACATCATCTTTTGCTTATTAGCAAGCACATATTGGAAGCAAATACACATGTGCTAAGAATGAAGAAAAAAAAGCTGCTGACAGGAAGTGAGATTCAATTTAAGTCCAGACTGCTATTCAAGGCTAGAGGAAGGCTGGTGTGGCAGAGAATAAAAAAAAATATGCACTTAGGTGCAGCATGAGGAGTAAAAAAAAAAAATTCCCCGTAATGCACATTGGAGCACCCGGCGTAATGACCTGCTTGTCTGAATTTGTGCAATCCTTGTTGTTACGCTGATTTATGAAACACACACAGACTATCCTTGACCTTCACTGTGCATTATAAAAGTCAAGTCCACGATTAACGAGAACGTTCTTGCGTTTGTGTTGGAAGTTCATGTCTCAAAGGTGGGAGAGAATTGATCAGTTCTCTTTTCAAGAGGAAAAAAAAGTGGAATAGTGATTAGCACGGTAGTGTTACGGTTCTCATTTCTGAGTTTCTATCTCGGTTGTGGGTTAGCACGTTCTCCTCGTTTTCAATCTAAACTGGGTGGTCAATCACCAGCTTTGTTATTGATTCGTCGACACAAAGTGAAAGGGTTTCCAATCATGGCCGACAGCTGCCTTCCCTTGAGACGTGGCCTAGAAAAATATAGACACATGCACGCAGGGTGATGTCGGTGAATCATCGGGTCATCGTTCTAATTTGGGCTCAGCCAAATAAATAAAAATAATGCCGACAATTAAGGTACATGTTTCTTGTACGCTCCTTTTGCCGTCATCCCTGCAGCTCATGGTGACAACATGGCAAAGGACAGCTGCCAAACTGCTGATAGAGAAAGAGGGGGTACCAAGGGATAGTGACTGAAGCAAGAGACAAAATAGAAGCAGCTGTGATCCCTCAAAACAGCTGATCAAGCACAAGAGAAGATACAGGAATAACTTATTTTTGTGCAAGTGAGTAACGAAAAGATTCCGAGAGCTTCTGATGACGCGCAGGTCGGATGTGCACGCATGAGTGTTCATCTAATCCAATTCATATCAATATATGAAAATAAATAAAAATAATAATATACCGTATTTTCCGCAGTATAAGGCGCACCGGATTATAAGGTGCACCTTCAATGAATGGCCGATTTAAATTTTTTTTCCATATATATAAGATATATACATTTGGTCCGCGGGCCGGACTTTGGACACGCCTGCTGTCGTGGCTCAATATTGGCCCATCTATAAGGCGCACCTGATTATAAGGCGCACTGTCGGCTTTTGAGAAAATTTGAGGTTTTTAGGTGCGCCTTATAGTGCGGAAAACACGGTATTTTTTTATTTTTATTCTTCCAAAAATTCCATTTTCACTTCACAGTTTCTCAACTAAGTCTTAATATTTGGGCAGAACTGGAGTGGCGAGTCGCCCCGAGCACCTGTGGCCTCATTCCTTAAGCTCACATAGCAGCCCAATGACAGACTGACACCATGTTATGAGCGGAGGGGCTTGTCATGTCATTTCGTGCGAGTGTGTGTGTGTGTAAATGAGCGCGCTAGTGTGGCTATCGCATTACCGACAAGGTGGGCAGCCACACAGAATATGGCACAGACAGAATGTGAGCTGTTTTGAGCTGTGGCTCCTCATTAGGATTCTTCACATCCAGAATTGCTGAGCCTGATATTGCTTTCATGCTCCACCAGTTGAAGATAATGACATCGTCGCCTTCTATGATGACGTTTTATTTCGGGATTGCCTCAAAGCACAAAATGTAGAAAGTCAGTCTGGTTAGGCTGGAAAGTCGTTTAAGTAAAGGTAATATCATCCAGGTGAACAAGCTTTTGCATTAACCTTTGGTGCCCTCCGTGCCCTCGGGACCGGGCCGGTTCACAGCTGCGCGAGTGCGTCACTCACCTCAGGCAGCCGGAGGGGCCATTAGAGCAGACCTGACATTTGCAGCGGGAGAGCTAAGAGCTCGTGCTGTTGTCTGACAAGTCCGGTGGGCTCAGGTGAGAGCATCTCGGGATTGTGACGGGCCCGAGAGCTCCAGGCTTGAACATCAACTTTTTAACTAACTCTCACAAGAGATCTGAGCTCCCCGCCCAGGTAATATTGACACAAGTTTACAAATATATAAAAAAAAAAATGGCTGCCAACCTCCTTGTCAATAAGTTTTGTCTCTTTTGGCAGAATAACAAAAAAGGAGAACTGCATCATCTCATCGCATTGTTGTAGCAAGTTAACGGGATCCTTCTTGTTAGTGTTCCCCAAGGGGAAATTCTCTTTTCACTAAGAGGAGAGATATCATCGCAAATGTCTAGTTGAGGATTGGGTGTCTTGCTCAAGGGCATTTTAGCAACTCTCCTCTCTCCATCCTCTCAAATTCCCAAAGTCATTACAACGTACGCTATGTTTGACCCTGAGAGCCTCCAAAAAGTCTGCAGGTTCTCCAGCATTCTTTTTTTTTCCGTTTCCTTTTTATTGAATCAACTTGCGGCGGAAATTAGAGTCAATACCTCAGTGGAAATGTTTGAATAGTTACTTAAGACTTATTTTTACACTCTGGAATTTAGTTGAATGATACATCGTGTCCTTTTCTGCTTGGTGGTGGTGATTGAACCTCAAGTTCTTGCTCTATGACTGACTGGAACAAGATCTGTGGCAGGAACAAGAACTTTCCTGAAGGCATATCTGCCTTTTCAGCTCATTAAATGGACACTTGTACTGTTTTAGTTTGAATTGCATTATTTTGTAGCCTGTCCAAGTGCCTGTCTAACACCTCCACGGTAGTTTGTGGTCCAAAGTGGGCGGAAGCTGCCATGACGAGTGAGGAAGGAAAAAAGGCAGAACGTTTCTGGCTTGCAGGTGCTTACAGAGACTTGGATTGTTCTCTCAGGGGATAAAAAGTTGGGTGGACTGAACCAGAGGGACGTGAAAATACTGTAAACATATGCAGGGTGTCTACACGTCCACGCCGGGAGTCAACTCGTGACATCACCTTCACACTTAGGCTCCCTTCAGATTACAAATTCCACAGTCTGTTGTGAGAAAAGGTCGTCTGGGGATCAGGGGCCAAGCGGAGTCTGAGCTACCACAGGTCCAGGCAGGTCTTCTACTTTTAGACCGGTCGAGAGAGGTGAAGGGCAAATCAGGCATCTCTTTTTCACTCATGAAGAATGTGAGGTGTGTGTGTGCACAAGTGTGGATGTGTCAATAACCGCAATTATGGTCCAAAGTAAACAGAATTAAGAATAAAAAGCTGTACTGTTTTCCCCTTTCCTGTCACGATTTCATCCAAATGTGAAGCGGTGTGTTATTTTATTGAGGTTTGAAAAATGGTAGCGGCAAAGCAATAAAAAAAAAAATCGGGAGGCTAGAATGGAATTGGGTGAAAATTAGATTTAGAGGTGATGAAATGGCCCTTTCACTGGGGGGAGAAAAAAAATAACACACATGACCTAAGTGTTTTTTTCCTGGAGGATATTTTTGTCTTTAAGACACCATTCAGGTCACTCTTAGTTAGCTTAGGGAACATCAAGCATGGGAGGAAACACTGGGCTGTATTCTTGGCCTCAACGGGCCTTTGTGTACCCAAGTGATGGTGTTGAAATGACTCGGAGGCCGCGCTGAGACAAGACTGGCTCCTGTCCTCCAATAAGAGGGCTTTGCACGCTATCTCCCGAAAAAAAGGGGGATTCATTAGGATTGGAGGAAACCCTGCCCTAAACCCAAGCATGCACACATCAAGGCTGTAAACAGACTCCCAATTTGCAACGTGTTTTCCTTTCTTGCCATGAAGTGCGGCAATGCAATGCGCTACTCGCAAAACACCCCATAAAAGCCACATTATGTAATATTTTCTTTCAACTAAGATCTTTAGGCTGAAGGACACATACCTGTTTGCAACAAGGCGACCACGCTGTCGGATACCTCGAAATCCTTCTGGATGTCAAGCGCCACGCCTGCAAACAAAAAGCAACATTTCTTTTTGATAATTTGAAAAGTGATAGACATTTGGATGAATATGATGGCTAGATAGCCCTAATTATGGGATTAACAGATGAGCAGAAATAGCACTTGAGTAATGAAGTGCTCGCTTAATGGACGCAAACATCATTAACGGTGGCCTGTGATAATTGGACAATTTGCGTTTTCTGTCACTACACACCACGAGACGGCTCTGCAGGCATCTGCGTGAGGTTAAATATAGCCGCCGGCTTCTATCGAGCCCACAGATGAACAGCCGTAACAGCCTTGTAGGTCTTTGAAGGCATCTTAAGCCTGTTTCTGTAGCCCAAGCACACTTTTGCAGAAATAGAGAAAATTCCAATAGTGTGCATCGCATCTCATATCTCATCTCATATCTCATCTCATCTCTCGGCTCATGTCTCATCTCATCTCTCATAGCTCATCTCTCATATCTCATATCATATCATATCGCATCTCATATCGCATCTCATATCGCATCTCATATCGCATCTCATATCGCATTTCATATCTCATCTCATCTCGTATGCAATAATGGCATGAACACCTTCTGACATAAAATGTGTTTCTCTACAGTCTTCTAAAGCTCAAGTGAGGATTGCAACATGATTGCACCAAAATGAAACCGAGGCATGACTAACATTTTTAAAAAGCTGTCGGCTTGTGATCTTTCCCAGCTTGACCTCAAGACTCCTGCAATAAATTACTTTTAAGCAGCAGCAGCAGCAGCATGCAAATGGTCATCCCCAGAGAAGGTGTGCAGGTCAACAACCAAGATCATAACCAAGAGGGCAATCCGGTGATGCTGCTATTCTCAGCATTGACATGGCTTTGCTTTGTCATGCTTTGAAGAACTTCAAACATACATGGGCAGGTGCATTTTACGTTTGACTTCCTTCTCGAGTGACCTTATTTAACCCCGCTGCTCACATCCGAATTGTCGAAAGTGTATCTGAAACTGTACAAGAGTGTTTATCAGTACAGAGTCCCAACATTTATTTGTACTTGTCAGTAATTAGGCCAGAAGAAGCCTTCAAAGTCGCTAGGGAGGGGCGTGAGGGGGGGTCCTACACCAGATGGTGGACTGTCTCTCTTGGATGCAGTCTATAGAAAATATTACAGGTAGGACTGGTTAATTGTAAGAAGCTGGAATGGAAACCAAAACTGCTGTGAATGAATGCGCTGTATAAACATCCGGTGAAACCTGTTCAAAAAGGGAAACTGTCAATAATGGACATATGCATTTATTTGAGTTTGTGTTTTTGCAGCAGATTCAAGTGCAGCGAGCTGTGTAATCAACCGCGCTAATCTGTAGCAGATTACAGAGAGCAAGTCGCTATGTTTTCAGATCTCTGCTCTCACCGTAAAGCCCTTCGGAAAAAAAATAATAATTTGGTTTTTCTTTCCTTTTGTTCAACTCGCTCCCCCCTAAATTATTTGATAATTTTCTTCTAGATCGACAGAAACGGATGACTTGTAAAACGTGTCTGAGGTAATACAAAGATGAACGGTAGCAGAGTACAGTTGCCATGGCGACGCTTGGTGCTCCAAAAAAGATAAAGGTCAAGTATCCACGATGGAATTGAACTGTCTTTTTTTTTTTTCTTCAATCCTTTTTGTTCAAAATTAGACTTGCTTATTCTATCATCGATTGCCTCCTGTTGAAAAGGTTAGCTGAATGTGACAAACTATCAAAACATTTTTGACACATTTTCAAACAGTATCAAATAACCACAAATCTCATTCAAGCTAAGTTAATTAGTTTCTCACAGCTTCTGGGGTTTCTCGTGTGTGTGTGTAAGCATGACGCAAAGCTAAAGCCATTGTAGGAATGTGGATCCACCTGATTGAACAGGAACTCCCATCTTTATTTTACACAGCAATGTACACTAACCAGCCATGATCAAATCTGTCATTCCCATTGTGTGTATTTTTCAGAAAAATATCAAATAGATTTATGTTAAAATGTTTCGCAGGATGGTATATAATGAGTGTTGATTTTGTTTTGATTCAGAATTTAGTTTCATGTTTTGTATGTGTGATTGTGCTTCTAGTCCAGGGGTGTCAAACTCAATTTTTTTCGCGGGCCACATTGTAGTCATAGTTCTTTCGGAGGGCCATTATGTCTGTCAACCCAAATAAATGTACGAGCACCTCATATTATATACAGTAAAAGCTACAAAACAGACAAATAACTCGTTTTCAAATCAGACTAGTAAAAACTGGTCAAATATTTAAAAAAAAAAGATATTAAAAGTGAAGACAATTTGCAATTCTAGTAATGACACACTTATTTGATGCACAATTTGTCTTTGCGGGCCGCATAAAATGATGCGGCGGGCTGTATCTGGCCCCCGGGCCTTGACTTTGACACCTGTGTTCTAGACTCTACATAGGTGCAACGCACATGCTGTATGTAAACGTATTTGCAACTCGTAAAATCTGTCTTTGTGAGAGAGTGGAAAGGACAAATTGGTAAACATAATGCCGCATTGACACACTTGCAGACTTGCAAACAAATATTTTATTATAATTGTCAAATGACTTAACAGGCAACATGAGGGCAGATTTAACATTGGAACCCCAACTGGTCCAAGTTCTATTTCTGCCCCGAGAAAGTAGGTTAAAAGGAAGCAAAAAATAGCTGTCCAATTTAAGCGCAGTGAGATGCATTAACAAATAGGTGATGGCCTTAAAAAGTCAGACTACTGACTGAAGCTTCCCCCCCCCCCCTTGTTTACATCTTTCTAGAGTGTGTGTGCTCCCTGTCTGTGTGTGTGCCCACACGAGTGTAAGTGAAAGGGAAGCAGTGGATGGAAGTCATTCATTCTGGCCCGGTTTTGGCGTGCAGCGGTAAACCACCGTGCTGATGTGGCTCCGTCCTCCCCCCTCTTCCATTCCGGCAAAGGGGGTGATCACCTCATTCAGTATAAATAGAGAGACCAAAGCAGGGGATATAATAAGGCAGGAGAAAGTGCATGTTTGGTTTTGTTCTGGGTTTGATCAGTTTTTAGATGCGAGCATGAGATAAACGCAAACAACAACGGCCGCCGTGAAGAGAAGTTCAGGCTCAAGTGAAGAGAAGTCAACCGCAAATATGTCCGACTGTGGCCGGTGGGCTGCCGAGCGACCGGCCGACTGTTCTCCTCCCTTGCCATGTGGCCGCAGTGGGCGAGGAAGCCTTTTTTTTTTTTTTCTTTATTTCAATTCTTTCCTCTGTCACACAGAAAGGAAATGTACTGCAGATGTCTGAGAAACAGCATGGAGCTGCCTGGCTAGAGAGCATGTTGAGGTGGATTTAGCCGCAAAAAAATAACAAGGGCTAGAAAGTATTTGCTGTTAATTGAAAACTATGATGTCCTCTTGTATCACGTTCTAAAATAATGGAGGGGTAATAAATGGAAGGAAAACCATCAAACATTTTGAATGAGCTTCTGGAATTTGGTACGACTTGAGAATATTGTCATCGTCTCGTGGCTCATTTACATGAGACAGGTCCGCCCCTCAAAACATAAGTCTGAAGCAAAAACCCCTTCATGGCTTTCTAGACTCGCCACTTTGATTCGTAGGCTCTTTTTACGAAACACAATTTTCTAATTCAAGTTTATTTATATAGCCCTAAATCACAGTCTCAAAGAGCTTCACATATACAAAACAAATTGACAATTATTCTCAAAGCATCCCCTGATCTGAAGCTCCCATGAGGGCAAGGAAAAACTCAAAAAAAAAAAAAAAAATGATAGTAATCAACAGGTTAAATTCAGCTCATTCGTCCCAGCCTGTACGTGCTAAATATTTCATGTCTGGAGCGGGAATACACGCTGAACCAATAGTCAAAATCTGGGTGCGTATTATACATGGGGGTGCATTATACATGGAAAAAAAACGGTAGTTGGAATATGGAATTGAAAAAGGGAGAAGATGACTGACAAGCAAGGTGGTCTGTCTTGTAAAGTTATAGCAAAGTCATTGTGTAGCTTGGTTATGTTTTTGTGTTTTAATCAGCATAACTTTAATTATTGCTGGATTAGGTTGCGTATATCTTGTGAAAATAATTGACAGTATATCCTCTTGATTAAGATAAAGTCTTTTTTTTGGCTGCTATAACGTCCACGGCTTTTCTGGGCCTCTTTACTGGATTGACATGTGAGACGTGGGGAGGAATGAGAATCTATTTTCAATTTAGCATCAAATCGCTTCCAACACGTCATAAAATACCGACTCATTGGAAGACTTTCCGACAAATTAGGATCAAAATCGGTTTTGAAAAAGCCATTATTTAGGAAAATCTTTATTTTGGGGTTTGGAAAAAAAAAATGGCAAAACATATCGTATGACTTTTTAATAGGCGCAAGCCATCAAACACAAAATGCGGCTTTGGGTTTTTGGAATCGCCGTAGAACTGGAATGTCAGCACGTCTCGTCCGTGCGACGTCTGCAAAATAAAAACACCACTTCCACTTCACGACATCAAAAAGGATTCCCATCGGGCAGCCATAACTACTACATTTTGGTCATAAATAATAACATATCTGTCATTCCCATCGCGTGTAATTGAACTAAGTGGAGACGTTTATTTTTATTCTAGAAGTTCCGAGATAAATATGAGAGTGGAACATGTTATTACCGTGACCAGACTTCCGTCTGGCTTTTCATCCAAATCGCACACATCGACACATTTCTACCGACCGAGAATCTGTCATTTAAATCAACTCAATTTCAATCAAGTATCAGTTTAGCTTTGTCTCATCTTTCCTCTTCTCAGAAGTTATCCATCTCATGACTCCCTCCCCGATTTCATCAAACACTCGCAGAAACCCAAATATTTTTTTTTAACTCAAATCTCCATTGAAATGACTTTCCTTCAAGTAATAATATTAAAAAATAATGTGACCCATTTCGAAATCCAAGCTGCATTATTTACAGCTCGCAATGAAATCAAACAGAGATTGGCCTCGTTTGCTTATCGTTAAACGCTATGAAATTAACCTTTGACCTACACTTGGATATCAACAAATCAAACGTTCAAAACAAGAAGGGTGATGAAATTAGAGGAGCGCCAACACACACAAAGCTCACAGATTACGTAATCTCGCCGCTATCACATGTAAATGTAGCGAAAGATTATCTTTTACTCCTGAAGCTCGGCTCTTCAAACAGCGTACATGAGAATACGGCACCATGTGAAGAAGCAGAAAACGACTGCTACTTCACCTTCAAGACCAAAATTTGACAAATGTATTCCTTCCCGGAAAATCAAGCATACAAAAAAAGGTCAGCGACTTGACTGGAGCAAACAAATCTGCCAGCGATGTGAAGAAATGGAATGCGGGGAGTCCATATTTTAAGCAGGCTTGAGCTTTGACTTGACAGCGTGTCTGACGCGGCAATGTTCCGAAACCGTTGCCTATCTCGCTGCTTCCTTCCTGTGATCTTGCTGTCTGCCAGCAGGTAAACACCACAATCTTCAAAGATAATCAAGGACGTTGCACTTTTAACGTGGGAGGAGAGAATGAAGGATGGTTGCTTGGATGCTCCTTCCACTTGTGACTCATCGTTGCTTCCCACCCCAACATGCCTTGAGATCTGGACACATTTAGCTCCTAGTTGTGATTCCCTAACACGTTGGACGGAGGATGTGACGCCGAACAAACGATAGCACTTTGCTGTTCTTTCCACACATCCTCCTTGCCACGATGACAGGGGAGGATAACGATTATCGGGTTGCTGGTTGTGGTGTCAAAGATCAACAGGCACGTTGAGAAAGTTGTTGACTCCGCAAGCTACTGGACGTTAAAAAGATAACCAGCTGACAATTGTCAAGTGGGTCTCAAGAATAATTTGGTTTTGGCTCGGTTGATCTCTAAGTACCGTATTTTCCGGACTATAAGGCGCACCTACAAACCTAAAATTTTCTCAAAAGCCGACAGTGCACCTTATAGTTTTCTGTGCCTTATATATGGACAAAATGCCTCTATTTAAACTGGCCCAAAGCAATGTGTCATGAAATCAATCATAAGTGGCCCGCTGAAGACTATGAATCATGAATCAAAAAGACTATGGATCAGTATTTTGTGATTATAAAGTAATTTGTTGTGTCTGAAGTTGAAATAAAAAAAGATAAAATGGAGAATGATTTGATTTGGATTAAAAATCTGACATGATGCACCGCTTTATAGTCCGGTGTGCCTTTATATAAGGACAACGTTTTAAAACGAGCTATTCATTGAAGGTGCGCCTTATAGTCTGGTGCGTCTTATAGTCCGGAAAATACGGTAAACAAAAATATGACTACCGTAATCTGAAGATGGCTGAAATCACCAAAGTGGCTTTTCATTGTTTTTTTTTTAGTTACTGTGCAGGGGTAACTTGATGAAAAATCTGGGTTGGCCACATGAAAGAATCTGGAGGATTCTAATTCCACTGGTTACTATTACAGACGTCAGCTAAATTGGAACCTTAGGAACACACAGACTGTTTTCACACGCTAGGATATAGAAATAAAGACATGATTGAGAATTCTGTGGGAAACCCGGCTGGAAAAATCCAACATGCCATTGATCTGTGTTAAAATTCAGCCACATTTTGTGGACATAGGTAAATAAACCAAATTTAATTTAGATGTCGGATTGAAAAGAGCAAAGCAAGAAAGCCTCTTTTTTGAATTCCCTGTGCTGTTACAAAGTCTTTCATGTTTTGCTGTAAAAGAAATCAAACAAGCACCCGCAGAAGGTCCACACAGCATCAAAACGTAACTAAAGCTATGTGGTGATGTAAGCAGCCACATCAACTTTTGGATATTATTCTTTTGCTTGATTGCAGCAGACACCTCCGCTTTCTTTCCTCACTTCCCTTCCTTTCCTTTCCAGCCACCGTGGAACTGAAACTATTTGCCGTTCTTACACTTCCACGCCAGACTGTTGTGGCTAGTGACATCATCGCACAGGAAATCATGTAGCGGCATGGAAACCATGTAACCACGTAAAGCGCGAGAGGTGCAACGATGATGATGAGAAAACAGAGAAGCACATGGAAGACAAAGTGGCCGCATCTTTGCCACTGCGTGACAAAGAGCAGGCCCGCCTTAAGAGGATTATCTAAGATGCAAGAGGCCAAAAGTATACAAGTGCTTGTCCAAGAGGATGCATCTTTGTTTTGGGGCATTCCTGGAGTGACAGCTTGACACGTATGACGCAAGCATTAATCTGCACCCCCCCCCCTCTCCCACCCCCAGCATGCGATTATCTGGCAGCCTTCAAATTACCACTATGTGGGGGGGCGGCGGCTATAAAAGAGATCAAGGTTGACTTACTGATCAAGCAAATAACTCTAAGTGCCCAGCGTCTGCCTCATATTCTCTGGGAAAAAAAAAATACATTTAATCCCCTCTTTATGATAAACTCTTGTGGTGTGGGACCAACTCGAGGATTTAAGTTTTTAAAGCTAACTCAAATTGAATTAGTGGCACCCAAAATAGTAAAAAAAAGCAAAATAATAAAAGTCTCCGTGTGCTCTCCGGTAATTTTGAGCTCAAATTGCTTTTTAGTACAGGGAAATAAGAAAAGAACCTCATATGTCGCAGTGCACAGTAACACTGCAGCCTTGTCTGCGTCACATTCTCAGTCGTAAAAAAAAAAAAAAAAAAAAAAAAAAGCGGGTCGTCAGCTGAGCTGAAATGAAAGTGGCTATTGGCATTTACCACCTCCTCCCTTCAGCAAACACCATTTATATACAAACTACGAGTGTGTGTATTGAAAGGGATATTTAAAAAAAAAAAAAAAAAAATCAAACACTTGATTTGGAGGCCTGCAATTGCGATTACAAAATAATGTTCCTGCTTGATCGTGCTGTGTGCAATTTCATTGTTGTGAGGCAGAATAGCTCCGGTCGGTGTCTGGGATGGTCACTCTCCGTCTCACTGACAATGCTTTAGTGATCCATGCACACACAACACACACACTACAGTCATGGCTATTGGTACAAAGCCCTTTTGACGTTCAGGAGCAAGGGGTGGGGTGGGGTGGGGGCGTGGCATTTTAACGCTGCTTGCATTCTCCATCTACTTTCTTCAAACTACCCTTCCACTGCTGCAGCCCCCCTCTGCTTACAACTCCCTTCTCTCATTCATCCCTGGAAGGGTGGTCGGGTGTGTGTGTGTGGGGGGGGGACCCATTTATTTTGTGTGTTTGCTTTTTCTATGGGTGTGCACTCATGCCTGCTTAATTGACATGAAGATCTACGACTTGGGATTAGGTACCTGCTACTGAGTGAGAAAATGACTTCAGGACATGTACAAAATAAAAATCAAGATTTGTGATGGAGACACTGTGCTGGTTAGATTCCAGCATCTAATTATGTCGCTTCGGGGAGGAAAGAGAGAAAGCCTCATAGATAGATTGCAGATGTATGTTTGGTTGCACATTAGTTCTTTCCCTGCACATTATGACCATGCATAATGCAAAACTCGTCCGAGTTCAGGTGGCCGCACCCACCAAGTGCACTTGACCCATCATCACCTGCTAGTTTGTCACTTTAGATTTTTTCACTTATGAATTTGAAAGTGATGGTGAGTGGGCATCTCCGTATGGGTGTTGCTAACTGCAGCGATCATCACCCTCTTAAGACTCCGCCTCTTTACAGCTAACAGATTGGACCCGGAGCCTTCAGGATGCTGAGGCCACTTAGCAAGTGCACACCGTGTAGGACATACTCCTCCTTCATGCTTGCTTTCTGTTGGAATCTCAAAATCCTCGTGCTTAGACTGCATTGATAACATCTCCATGTAACAATGTAGCATTGTTTTTAGCGGTGACTGCAAAAAAGGGTAAATCGAAACTCAGGAATGAATTCCTTTATACGGCTAAACCTACAATTACACTTCCCTCCATTCTTTGGTGCTGCAGCAATATTGTTAACTCATTCACTACCAAGAATACAATGTCTGGAATTTATTACTTGGGGGAAAAATGGACTTTGATTCCATTTTATAACCATCAATTTTGATTTAACATCACCTCAAAAAAGAAAAAAGCACATCCTTCATATTAATTTCTGTTTAAATTCCAGTTTCGGTTTCACAAAGATCATTCCAGTGACCGAGAAGGCTTATCACCACATGGCTTCATCTCATCATCATCTCGCAGCAAGCTGCAGCACATATTGAACTACCACCTCCATCCCCCCAAGAACATTTATCCCCCTCCTTCAGATCCATCTTAAACATTTATCAACCATCATCGACGTGCCACACACGGTTGTGCATGGCTACAGAGGATCGATCAGTGATTATCGGCGGAATATCAGTGATCACCGTGGAGCGTTTCCTTTAGAAATAACGAAGGCGCGTCAGTTTGATTGAATCAGCGCAAAGTCCACGAGCGAGGAAATAACACGGCAAGTGTATGTCCACTACGCCGAGGCGATCCCATTGTTCCGCCCGTCTGAGCTTGAGATGACTCAAGATACTCAAGACGCTTCCAGCCAATTAACGCACGGAGCAAAAAAAAAAAAGATGAGTAGTATATAATCCGTAATATTTAATTAATAAATAAATAAAAGAAGCTCTTACCGGCTACTGTGCATCTGTCCATGTAATTGAGGACGTTCCCGAAACTGAGGATCACAGCAGCGACCACCGGCGAGCGACATCGGAGCAGCGCAGCGCGAAATTTCTGTCCGGGTTTGCAGGCGTGGAGGTCCGGGTTGGATTTGAGTGCGGGGCTCATGCTGCCCGACAGCGTGCGCACTTCATCCAAATTACTGCAGCCTTCCAGCTCGCATCCATCACCTTCCACGCACATTCTGGTGCAAAGTGGCTGGAGGGAGGAAAAAAAAAAAAAACTCAAGAGGGAGGGGAGGGATACTTGAACAGCGACCGCAGTGAGCGGTGAAATTAGTCGCTGTGGAAGTGTTGTCTGGAAAGCTGGAGCGCAGGATGAGCTCTTCTCGGGATCATATTTTTCCACCAGTGTGTAGTGACTGAGGGCCAGTGCGCTCCTGTCAACGAGTCGAGCGCAAGGGGCGTGGCCAGGCAAGTAAACTGCGCCCCTCTGCGCCCCCCTCCGCCCTTCAGCCAATGATAGAAGCGCACCTGATTGAGCTGCAGATGCACAAGAAACAACTGCAAACCCGAGTGAGGATGGGCAGGAGAAGATAACCGAAGCTTGAGTGTGCATGAGTGACTTCATTTGTTAAATGATTAACGTTGCCGTTACATTTTATGGGGACAAATGAAAAGAAATGAGGTCAGCGTCACCTGTGGCGATATTCGACCCTCACCAATTTGTCAATATTCAAACTTCATCTTGCAGCCTTGGTGGAGACTTCAAATTTATTCCCGTCGTTCGTTGACAAATTAGGGAATAAGATGCTTGTATGCAATGTAAATGCTTTTCTTTAGTATTTTAATGACAAAAATGTTGGTTTTGGAAGATTGATTCTGGCCAAATGTAGCCAGTGAGTGTTTTGTGAATCATTTAAACCACAGGTGTCAAACTCAAGGCCCGAGGGCCAAATACGGCCCGCCACATCATTTTATGTGGCCAGCGAAGACAAATTGTGCATCAAATTCGTGTCTCCTGACTAGGATTGCAAATTGTCTTCACTTCTAATATCGTTTTTTTTAAATATTTGACCAGTTTTTACTCGTCTGATTTGAAAACGAGTTATTTGTCAGTTTGTTTTGTAGCTTTTACTGTATATAATATGAGGTGCTCATACATTTATTTGGGTTGACAGTCATAATGGCCATCCGAAAGAAGCTATGACTACAATGCGGCCCGCGAAAAAAACGAGTTTGACACCCCTGAATTTTAAACAGTCAATGTTTCAAATGCATCTAAAGTGGAGACATTGAATTTTGGCATCTTTCAGCCATGAAGGCTTAGTGTTTGGGTGGTTGCCTTGCTCCGTCCTGCAGGCATTTGGCATTGTCCGGCCCCGCACAGTTGAGGTCTGAATGATTCCCTCAAGAACTCATCATTGTAATTTAGTCTTGTGTTGACTCTGTGTATGTACTGCTATTAGGTCATAATGATTTTTTCAATGGTTAACTCAGCAGACTGACTAAGGGAAAATTCAAGAAGCCCAAAGCAGACAGTCGTCTCATGTGGAAAGCTTAGTAGGGAGCCCCTCAAGCACAGTTGTTCCACTACTCTCCCTCTGCACCCCCTTTTTTTTTTCTTTCTTTCTTTCAGTTGTTTGACATGCTGCTCGTGTCTTTGGGATCCAGTGTGTTTTTCCCTTCAAACAGAATAGCTTGGTGGACCTGGACCTACCTCAGGCACTTTTTCTGCTATGTGGCCCAGAGCCACCCAGCACTCATTCTCTGAAACTTTCCTTCCTGTCTGTGCTCAGGGCCGAGCCTCCAGTGCAGGATGGGAGATAACTCGGCTAATCGTTGGGCACAGCGGCTGCGAGATGATAAGGCCCGAGTCTTGCTGCATTTTAAATAAAAAATGCAAGTGAAGTTTCAAAAATGCCCTGACACATGTCTTTCAGATGAATTCGCCTTTTGGTGTACAGAACAATGTGTGCAGTAGTGATATGTCATCGGTTCATATTTGGAGGTTGGGAGGGGCACAACAAAAAAAATAAATGACTCTTGAGAGGATTCCTTTTTTGGTAGTCCACAAAGGGAGAATATTTTCTATGAAAAATGACTGTGGGATTAGTAAACCATTCATCTAACTTAAAAATACTTTTGTAATAATAATAATAATAATAATAAGTTGCAATTAGAAAATATCAAAAAACATTTCAGTTTCCTCAGAATATTCAAAACTCCTGCAAATAGTACGTAATCAGCAATGCGGGGAAAACGAGCATCAGTAAAAGTAATTTCAATTGCGCAATATGCTTTAAGAAATAAAAAATATCAGCAAAACCAAGAGCATATTGCATTTTCTTTCAAATTTTTTTATGGTCATTTCAGGTGATTTAATTCTTGGAATCCTGTACAGTCAACCAAACAATAGTTCCCCCCCCCAAATATTCTCATAATAACAGAGCAGGATTGTTCCTTTGTTGCTTCAATGAGTCATGTATACAGTCACTTTAATGCACACATTTCCCCTTCCTGCATTCATGGAACAATCTTTGGACCGAACGTGCTATTTTTCCCGGGAACACAATGTACACTGAAGATCTGGTAGAAGTGACTGTACAGACTTCACAAATATTAACTAACTGGACTTGTTTTGCAAGACATGACAGGTTTACTCCATTCAACAAAATGAATGACACAAGGGTCCCGCAAAACCCTGATTAAGTAATTGATTGATCTTTGCGTACGTCTGTAAGTACTGAGCAGTGCAAAGTACAAAATACATTAATGTTGCACTTTGAGAGCAGCTGATTTGGAGCGGCATCCCACTTTTGTTCTCCTCCATTGCATTTGTATTTAAAGACGGAGCCGTCTGGGCTTGGATCAGCCTTGAGGTGTGGGCTGTGCCATGTTGACCTTTTCTCATCCAACGTGCCCTCCCGACCTCTGTGTTGTCTGTGCCTGGCTGGAGCTCGCGAGAGCAACTGAAGCTGGCTGGGGGCAAAGCAGCTGAGGATTTCATCTGTACTAAACGTCCTGCTCACGGGCAGACGGCATTTTTTTATTGGTCGTTTGAATTATTCATTGGACAGCTCTCGCCATGCTCGCCGTGGGTCATCCGTCTCAGTTGATACGTCTGCTGCGGTATAATAATTTACACCCCCGAACCCGAATAATTCCAGTTGAGTTGAATTCTCAAACTGAACGAAAACAATGGATATTTATTTATCTCGCATGATCAGAATCGAAGGTCAGAACCGTGTGGCGGTGCAGTTCTTATTTATAGTCTTCATGGCTCTTGGTAATTACCACATTGCCCTTGGTTGGGTCTGTGAATCAGCTCCCGTCCGGCCCAGTGGCCAGCAGGCCTCTGGAAGAGGAATGCTAAATACATAGGAGCAGACGGCATGCGCCCGCCATTGTAGAGCAGACCGCAGAGTTGGCGGTCATTTGCAATATACACTGTGACTGCAAGTCATTTGTGTGACACTTGGATGATCTCGAGGTATTTGATAAACATCGGTAAGAAGCAGAAGTGTGCCAATGCTGTGGATTGCTGTCCCAGAATGTGGGGGGAAAATATGAAGTGAGGCATGTTTATTTTTCTGATCGCTCTTTTTTTTCATTCCATTGTCCCCTCTCAAAGCTCGTTCTATCTGACTTCTTTTCCAATAAAATATCCATGGCTATACAAATAACCACAGAGGGGAGTGTATTAAAATCCGATGTTGCCCAGAAAAACTGTTCCAAACGGCCCAACATTCTGCACGACCCAGGAGCCGACCACACAGAGAAAAAAAAATGCTGTTAAATTTACTCAACTTTCTATCATCAAGTGGTTGCTTTTTAAGAGGAGAAGTAGTCCACGTAAAACTTATTGGATCCAGATAATCTCAGTCTGTGTGACAATGTGACAAAATGAATTGAAAATAAAATCATACGGATGTTGATACATTTTACAAGTCTACTTTCTGCTGACATCTGCTGTTAAATTAAAATTTTAAATTGATACTGATATACCGTATTTCCCGCACTATAAGGCGCACCTAAAAACCTCCAATTTTCTCAAAAGCCGACAGTGCGCCTTATAATCAGGTGCGCCTTATATATGGACCGATATTGAGCCACTACAGCAGGCGTGTCCAAAGTCCGGCCCGCGGGCCAAATGTATATATCTTATATATGGACAAAGTTTTAAAATGGGCCATTCATTGAAGGTGCACCTTAGAATCCGGTGCGCCTTATAGTGCGGAAAATACATTAATTCATTTCTTTGTACGTTTCCTGCACTGAAGAGTTTTTAAAATCAGATGAATCAAACAATCCCCCAAATAATAGCAAGAGAATAATCAATAGTTGCATCTCTTTGGTGAGAAATTTGTCAAATAAACTGCAACGCCATAGGCGCCAATGTGATGTTATGGTCCAAAGAGGCCACACTAAGAGGTTGGATGGGTGGAGAAGGTCTCTTCCTCAATGATGTCATGTCACTGCAGCAGTGTCCTAGTGATAAGCAACATCATATCCACAAATATTTGCCTTTTTCTCTTATGATGGTCAAGGCAGGAAAAAACCTGCAAATGGAACAGATCACTGTGGATGACCAAGCTGGGTTAATGGAAGTGCATTCCAAGCTGTTTTCATGTCCAAATGCTCCCCGTCCTTGAGTAAACAGCGAGCATATCCGTTCTCCCTCATTGATCGACCCGGACAATTTATTAGCCATTGTGACAGTTTCCTGTGCTGCCACGGTCAACAGGGGAAACCAAGAGGTATGCAGATAAAGTGCTTCGAAACATGCTGCACAATGTCCATTGTGTTTTAATTGCAGGTCATACTGTTACCTCTGCAATGTTTTCCACATACCTTTTGCTGTGCGTGTGTGTTTGCTTGTTTTTGCACATACGTGTCTGTCTGCTCGCCGTTTCCTCAGCACTGTGGTGAGTAATCACGTAACGTCTCGAAAGGGACAAAAGTTTCAAGCGCAGAAATGTAAAAACAGGATATTCCGTGACTAAGCAGTTGGACTTTGAACAATTGCTTGGCACCTCCAAATTGTAACTTGAGTGAAATGGGCTCTTTATGATTATTGTTTGTACACAAACAATTATGGATGGATGGATGGATGGATGGATGGATGGATGGATGGATGGATGGATGGATGGATGGATGGATGGATGGATGGATGGATGGATGGATGGATGGATGGATGGATGGATGGATGGATGGATGGATGGATGGATGCTTAACAGCATAACTGAGGTACACCTGAACACACTTCTATCCATTATTTTTTTATTGGATCCACAATTGAAACCCCCAGCAGTCTCATGCTAATCAATAAACCACCGTGAATGTAAAAATAATGGTGTTTTCATGGTGGGCGTGCAAAAAAAAAAAATTACAAAGCTGTTTTTTTTTTTTGTCACATCTGCTTACTAGAGAGAAATAATTATGTTTAATGGAGCTGCTCAAAACACACATGGGCCATACAGAAGAATAATGGCCAATAGATCAGCTCAACCCAGAAGGGCATTGCATTTTTAACAACGAAGTAGCAGCGCCATCTAGTGGACACTACAATCACACAACAATTTTGCGTCCCTCCAGACAGACAGGGATGATTTTTGAATGTGCCAAAGATGCATACATAACGGTCCACCCTGACAGAGGTCATTCGGAGGTCACTGCTTGCTGATGTTCTTTTTCTTAACACTCAGCATTATCTGCTTAGGGAAGGGATTTTCACATTTTGTTAAATGTCAGCAGAACTTGAAGGGTCTTATTTAGATGAGAAAGGCAAGATGTGATGATCGTGTGGAAATGAATGGACTATTATGAGATGGTAATGTCAGCTTATTTCAAATTGAGGGGGGGTGCATGATCATTGGAGAGTAATTAGCTTTAATTGACATGTTTTTATTTATGGTTTATTCATTTTTTTCCCCATAATTCGTTTTACGGTCAAATAAAAGACTCAATATTTTTTTTGCTCAATTTATTGAAAATGCAAAATATTTAAAAACATGTATCAATGATATGCAGTCTTACTGTTTTGCAACGTGACACAGAAAGGGTAAAATGATGATGCAAGCACATCTTTCTTGTTTCTGCAGCCCTTTGGAAAAAAAAGATAAAACTCCTCTTGTCATTTTCCAAATCCATCAGACCAATAGCTTTTGATTAAATCGACAGGATTGCATTGTCCCACGTTAGATATTCTGGGTATTGTTCATCTCCACGGTGGGCTCTGGTGAAGGAACTTGCAGGGAAGTATCTACTCGTTATGCACAAGAAGAAAAAAAAGGTCAATAGAAAAGGCAAAAAAATGATATGTGATGTGAACAAAATTGGGAGATCTCCCTCATAAGCAACATGCAATCGAAATGGTGATGGGAATGTGGCAAATGCAGCTCCCAATCTAGGTGGACAATGATCCATTTATTTCTTCTTAAGTTAATTTTTGACTCAGTCATAGAATTAGACTGACTGTCAATTGTTAGGTGAAGGAATTTGATTTCCATTAAAGAGTGCCACCATATACAACAATGTAGGTCCGGAGTATTTAGAGAGTAATTTATCATTTAATCTTTAAATAATTTTGACTGTAGTGCATAAAAAAAAAAAGATCAAATACCTTCAACCAGCTGTTGAGCTGTCATTCTGTCATCGTTGATGTAAAGCGCAGTCATGAGGAAGAAAATCCCTCCGACGATGCCAACAAAAGGGCAAATCAAGAAGCTGTACTGAAGACTCGGGAAGCTCCAGTCAGTGGACGGAGGCTTGCTTTTCTGTATTGTGTCGGAGATCTTGCACAGCAACACTTTGGGTTACTAAAGCTGCCATCATTTCAATTCAGAAGTTGTCTAATTGTTACCACTCACTATTCCGATGAGATAAGGACTCCCGGCATCTCCTAGAAGATGGCAGACTGTAATCTGGAGAGCTTCAGCTGTGGCTCTTCTGGTGGGTACAACTACATACTATGGCAAAAAAAAAAAATTAAAACCAAATATAATTTCATTGTGTCTCTTTTGGACTGCCGCACTTACAAGTAGCATATCAGCCAGAAGAGGCCAGTTGAGCGATAATAAGACCTCAGCTATGAAAATGAACACCTAAAACGAGATGGCGATGAGAAGAAATATTTTGAAAATGACTTGGGAATATTTCGATTTTGATTTACATAAGTGGCTGGAATGCTTGTTGTAGCCAGGAAGATGCTGATGAAGAGACACGGGACGGATCCGAGCATGCCACCAGCACAGATGAGTGGATCTGCATTGGGCACTTTGTCCCGCAACCATCTGGCTAAACCCGTGCCGATAAACACTCCGAGAATACCCGAGACCACTGTAATGGCGCCAAAGATAAGACTGTACTGGGAGTAGAGGAAGACAACAATGTTAAAAAGCTTGATTGAAAGAAAATACGCAGAGGGTATTGCACACTGCACCTGTCGATGGCGTTGCAGGATCCTTGAGTGCATGGTGCTCGAAGGCCCTGAGACACCTGAGCCCTGAACAGAAAGGTGGGCATCCAGAAAGCCAAAGCTCCAGTAAGGAAGGCCATCGCAGTTACTCCCAGAGATGACCAGATGTAACTTTTACTTGGGGGAAAAACAATTGTCACGTGACCTCCAATAATCAACCAGAGCATTTTTTTTTTTTAACCGTCCTACTTTTTCAGAAGATACTTGACATCCTCCAAGTAAGAGCTCTGATGATTGTTTTCTGCAACCCCCCTAGGTGGATCCGGGCATAAGAGCACCACTAAAATGAGCCCCACAAGACCGAAAATGGGAGTGAGCTGTCAAAACAGTAACCAGACATGTGGTCATTGTCAGTGCTCTATTGATTATTTCCAGTTTCGAAGTTCTTACCCTGAGAGACCAGTGCCAGTCACCAGTCAGGCTCGCTATTGATGATCCGGTTATATAGCCAAGGCCACTAGAAGAGCGACAGGGTAAATAGATATCCAACATCATGGATTCAGAATATCCCACCTCCCAACAGGGATGAAGATGTAGAAAGCAGCAATCATGATGGTCCGTTGTCCTCCAGTGAAAAGGTCCCCAATAATGGTAGGAGCGAGAGTGGAGTAACTAGCCTCGCCTATCCCGACCATGCCTCGTAACAGCACCAGAAGCCAAAAGTGCTTGACAGTACATAGAAGCACATGATTAGTCTGGCATGCTGTTACATAATATGTCAAATCGTTTCCAGAACTTTTGAAGGTTTTGCACATACCGACTCGGTAACAAAAGAGCTGCCGGTCGCCGTCACCAGCCACACAGTCAAGCCTGCAGCCATGATGTGGACTCGGTTGTAGCGGTCGCCGAGGTAACCGAAGAGAGGAGCCGTCAGCAGGAAGCTGCAGATAAAAACTGTAAGTCTTTTAGTATATCATGTTAAGAATGGAGTCTTTGTGTGAAGATAGTACCGTATTTTCCGGACTATAGGGCGCACCTAAAAACCTAGAATTTTCTCAAAAGCCGAAAGTGCGCCTTATAGTCCGGTGCGCCTTATATATATACTAGATTTAAACTGGCTCGAAGCATTGTGTCATGAAATCAATCATAAGTGGCCCGTTGAAGACTATGAATCATGAATCAAAAAGACTATGGATCATTATTTTGTGATTATAAAGTAATTTGTTGCGTCTGAAGTTGAAATAAAAAAGATAAAATGGAGAATGATTTGATTTGGATTAAAAATCGGACATGATGCATTAATGGTGCGCCTTATAGTCCGGTGCGCCTTATATAAGTACAAAGTTTTAAAATGGGCCATTCATTGAAGGTGCGCCTTATAGTCCGGAAAAGACGGTAATTAAAATAATACAATACAAAAATCAGGGTGGGAAATTGTTTTATATGGTGTTGTTAGTCAACTCAAGGCCATCTTCATCTCACATTCCGCTTTTCGCTCACAGCACTTGAGTGACGACATCTGACATCTAGATAGTCTCACTTTGTTTCCTAAATATCACACACACCCTCCTCCCCCCCAAACCACTCATGGTATCTTTCATGCTGTGAGATGACCACTGTAGCACAAATTGATGCAATCACAAGCTGCAAGTGAATTGCGGCATTTCCTTGTGAAGCAATGGAGGGTGGAGTGGGCCGCTTTCAAAATGTACACTTAGTTAAGGACCTTCAAAAAGATCATTTTACCTGTCTGCAGAAGTCCAGCTGTACTGTCTTTTATATCAAAGAACGTCTGTATGTTGAGAAGTACACCTGTGGGTAAGAAAAAGTTATTTGCACTCATTGACAAAGAGGAAAAATTGTCTTGTGTGCAAAAACCTGCAATTGTGTATCGCTCCATGTAGTTGAGTAAGTTGACATAGCAGAGCACAGCCACTGCGATGTGGGCTCGTCGACGTGATATCGCGGGTCTCTCGTCCAGTTTGGGTGTAAGTGAAGAAAGACTGTTGACGAATGAGCCATATTGGAGACCAGAGCTGGAACCCAGACTTCGTCGAGGTGCTGGTCCATCTCGCTGGGACTTGACTGATCCCTTCAGCTCCATGGTGAGCAGGTTTCTCCTCACCTGGACTAGAGGGGATTGTAGGTTCCTGGTTTCAGAAGACTCCAATACCTTGAACTTGTTTTCAGTGGTAAAAATTAAGTATTGACTGGTTTTAACACACGACGATATGAATATTGAAATTCATGCTTTTTTTTTTTTCTTGCTTCCTGTAGACGTTAGTGTACTCAGCCAAAGTTGCATTTATTGCAAGGTTGATTTTAAAAAAGACAGTTATATAAGTGTGGTGAAATAATTCGAGAAAACAGTTGGACATTTCACAACATAAACAAATAAAAGCAAATCTATTTCCAATGATTTAAAACAACAGCAAACTTTGATCAAATAAGTTACATTTGTCTTTTGATTAGTTACTAGAGACATAAATGACAACTTTCAGCATCTTTTTTTTAACCTTGACTAACAATCGAAAGCAATGTAACATACTTGTTGCTGACCGATCTTGTTCATTCCATGGTGGCAGTATACTCGGATGACTTTGGAGCTCTCTGTTGGTCTCTAAGGCATGAGGAAGCCCAATGTAGCCCATGGTCTTATATTGAGTTAGTGAGGGACAGCCCATTTGGGGGGTGGCCAAATGTTTTCACAGGGTTCTTCCCTGCCTCACACTGCTGTAAACATTACATGTATCGCTTTCATTTCCTCCCATTTCTTTCTTGAGAAACAAGATGACAACAACTAAACTGGTTAACTATTACCTTATGTTGCTTTTTTTCCCCCCGTGTGTTTGTTCATCTGCAAAACATGTTTCTCTGTTTTTCAGTTTTTCACATTCCCAAAAGACGACAAGAACATTTCATATTCACCATAAAGGCTTTGTTTTTTATTGTTTTTTCTTTTTTTTTACAGCTCAAAAGTTAGAGATCAGTGTTAACAATCAATATATAATGGCTACTAGCTTTAAGCAAACACAACTTCTATAACATGTGGCTGTCAGGTGATGAAGGCTAAATAAATGTGTTGTGACTTGTACTTTAAAAACTGTAAGGTTTTATCGTCGGCCTTCATTTTGACAACGTGACCATTGACCCAAACCCCCCTGAGCAATCATTAAAGTCACATGAGTACTAGTTCAGTGGCTTTTCAAAACAAAATTCATGACGACTGTATGACATAAAGATTATATTTGGATACATCACGGGTTTTTGTACTGTCTTCATTATCACAGCTAAAGAAGTTTGAGAAAAGATGTATATTGGATAATTTGATGTTAAGTATACAATGTTAATGTAATTCTGTGAGTTGTTCTCGTGTTTAAAGAGAAAATAAACTGTAGTAAATAAACAGTGCAAATCAACCACATTTCAGGGGGACTTGTCAATTGCTGCCATCTGGTGTTTAAGTAAATATTACAGTACAAACTGTCCAAATATTCTTTACATTACATCGTTAATAATACAGGCCATCTACGTCTTATTGTTACATATTCAATTAAATCGCTTAATTTCAAACTACAGTTAGATTTACGCGCGTGCCCATTATAACTCTAGTACGCGACTTGAAATGTAAGTATTTCTCCACCAGAGGGCAGCAACGTAGTTATGGCATCAGCTGCCAGGAAACCAACGAAGAAGAAGCGAAACCAGTCCTCCCCAGTGCAGAAACAGATCTGCAGCAAAAAGCGACGAAGAAGAAGCGATGTCGCGAATGCTAAACGAAAAATAGAGGAGACGTTGGACTGTGCAGTAAACGAGAATATAACGCTGTTACCTCGCCATATTGCTATTCACAATAGCTCCATCACATTGGCCAAACTATGACAGAGCCTCAATCAGCGCTGTTACTCAGGAGACAGCTCGCAGGTAATGAAATATTTGACGTTAGCTGTTACTACCTGTCTTGCTAATGAACGTTTTAGCTGGGACTCAACCGATGGTACGGGCGCAAAATGTTTGCACGAATGATCCACATAAATGCGAATGGCCCATTATGGATTGAATAAAATGCCGGAAGATTGGTAAGGCGATTGTTGACTGACACAACGTTCATGCAGGTAGAGAAGAAGACAACGCGTTCATGGTGCATACAGACAAGTTGTGCGGTCGCTGTCAGACGTCCGGAACAAAATTCAGGATTACCCCTTCCATAAAATATAAAATACTCTTATTGACACCAGTGAAACGCTCCTAGTTACATACAGTACACTGACAAACGCTACTGTAACACGACTGAAACATTCAGTACAGTAACCCCCCGGTTAACACGGGGTTACCTTCCAGATCGCCCTCATAATTAACGAAACCTTAAAAGTAGCCATCAAGTATTTATGGTGTTAGAAGAAAAAACATCTTTATGTATGGCGTCACTTGAGACCATCGCCGCTTGAGTTGTACCACTGTATGGCCCACAATAGACCCTTACTGGTGATATTGGGCTATTTCCAATCAATAACTACTTACTTAACCAGAGGCATGTTATACAAAACAAAATTGGCGGTGGGTGAGCATTGATTTATGGACACGCCAGCACTTTTACCCCCAAGAAGAAACTTGACACTGCATTTTTACCATCACACATTTAGGACCTCGTAAAATAGATACCAAGTATCATCTGACATAGTCTATAAGTAAATGTGACTTGTGTCGGATTAAGCGCACCCTAATCTTTTTAATAGCCTCATTTATAACAAGTCTTCAGATATTTTCTTGATACTTTTGCTAAACTTTGATTAATTGTGTAGCTTTACCAGCCACACCCTTTGTTGCTGTGTAATTATGACACTGCTGCTTAATACAGTTAATAGGCCCCAGATAATTGTGGTTTTGTTGAATTTGAATGGTATGACCTTAACTTGTCATTTGTTTTGTTCTCCAGAGCTCAATAAAAACCCAGTAGAAGGATTCTCAGCCGGCTTGATTGAGGATAATGATCTGTACAGATGGGAAGTTCTTATCATTGGGCCACCAGACACGCTTTAGTAAGTTCTCCATTTTCATTATTCGGTCTTGCATTCTTACCAACTCTTGTTACTAACCAGTTTGAATGTATTTCAATGTGATCGTAGTATTGACCTTTTTTAATGTTCACAGTGAAGGTGGTGTGTTTAAAGCTCATCTGACATTTCCCAAAGATTACCCTCTCAGGCCACCTAAAATGAAATTTATCACAGATATTTGGCACCCTAATGGTAGGTACAGCCAGGGAGATGCACAATGTTTTCACTAAAATACCTGAAATTAAATTGTTTGATTTTTTTTGTTGTTGTAGTTGACAAGAACGGAGATGTATGTATTTCTATTTTACACGAGCCCGGGGAGGACAAGTATGGCTATGAAAAACCAGAAGAACGTTGGCTTCCCATCCATACCGTTGAAACGATCATGATTAGTGTTATCTCCATGTTGGCAGACCCAAATGGTGACTCGCCGGCCAACGTAGATGCAGCAGTAAGTTTGTTTGTTTAACACATAAGGAATGATGAATGAGAAGAACAGCCTTCAAAATAAATGTCTTTTTTTTTCCGTAGAAAGAGTGGCGGGAGGACAGGCATGGAGCTTTCAAAAGAAAAGTTGCACGCTGTGTACGGAAAAGCCAAGAGACTGCGTTTGAGTGATATTTAGCAAGGATCGCAATTCATGTTTTCAGGGCAAGTATGTTAAAACTGAACTGAACATCAGTTTTTGTTCTACTGCTGTTTTTGAGAACTGCTTCACATTTTCATTGCATTGAATCAACCGACATCTGGTTGTAACCGCCGCTCCTAAACCTAAGAAGAACAATCTGGCCTTGAGCGGTCGTAATGTTGCGGCAGGAAATTTGGAACCTCTTCAGTGCACCCCCACTCCCCCAACCATTGTTATTTATGAAGGCTTCTTGCCCATAGCCTCAGTTGGCATCTTGGAGAAATGCAGAGGAATTTTACAATGTATTCTAATTGTCCATTAAATGGACCATGCGGTGCACCTTCATGAATTTGGCATTGGCTGTTTTTATTTTCAGGACAAAATCAATAACAGTGTCGCTTTGTCGCCATCTAGTGGTCATCTGATTCATCTTGCTAAATTCAGTTCTGTGTTGTGTGCCCCCCCCCCCACCAGGTCTCCAATTGAATCTCGACACGGCACTGTTTTCCTGCACTCTTCCACCATTTTGCCAGGCTCGTCCTCCTTTTATTTCGGCAGGAAGACTATGACTGGCTCCTCTAAGCTGCAATAGAACATTACAGTGACTACCATGGCTGACAGACAACCGCCAAGCAAGTGCCAACTGAACATAAAAACAACCCAGAGGAAAAAAAAACAACACTTTGCAAGTCAATGAACTGCTTCAGGAAGCTATTGTAAAGATATGTATATAGCACAGACTAAACCAGATAATATATAAGATCCCTCTCCGTAGGTTATGCACATAGTCTCAATTAATTGCGCTGGCTCTGATTTATTTCTTCCCTTTTCCCCGCTCCAACATGTGTCGTTTTTTTTATTCTTCAGCAGGTCTTAAATTGAGGATCGGAATGTTTTTTGTGAAGAGCTTGATTGGGTCGAGCACGCTATGACTGACAAATATTGCCATTTGTAGATTGGGCTGTATTTGATGTTTGTTGTGGATTCTTATAACCCAACTTCAAATCTGTTCCATAGTGATTTGGGATTTTATTTAGCTATTAACTCTTATCATCCCTTTCTTTTATCAACAAACAAATCAATATGACTTCATTTTGTGCATGCGCAATTTTTTTTTGTCTTTTTGCAAAAGTGCCTCCAGATACAAATGCTCGATCATGTCATTCTGCATTGCTTAAATAGTAATAATGCTATAGTAACATACTATAATGCTATTGTTCCCAATTTAATGTAGCAATAAATCTCCTCTGGTGTGTATTCTTATACACACACACAATACAAATGAAGGTCCTCCAAAAATCTGCTGATTTAGTAGCTGTTCTTTTTTTTTTTTTTTTGTCAATGTTGTCCATGGTAGGAATTGTTACTATGCATGCTTATCTTTCTGTTCCAGTTTTTTTCTCCCCCAATTTATTTCTGGCATTTTATTTGTGAATGTTTGTCCATACAGTATATGTGCCCATATTGTGCTGTTCTATCATCACATCCAACCATCTTGTTATGTTCACTGAACGGTTGCAGTTTTTGGCTAATGTACAAAGACAAAAATACTGATGTATATTTTTCATGTTATGAAATCTGTTATCTGTAATGAGTTCTTCTATTATATTGTGTTTTTCCGATATTTGCGTGTGTTAAAATCATTTTGTATACTGGGCCCCGCATAAAACGCGCATGAATCCTGAGAAGGTTTGCTGAACCATTTCCTGGAAGAAAATGTAAATGCACTTGCCTGCTTTTCCAATTACAATTACTCTGCAGGTATTTAAAAAACAAAAAGATCACATTTAACGATGGCTTTCAGTCATATTAGGTAGATAGAGAGATAGATATCTCCCATTATCAACACAATTAATATTTTCTTCTACAAAGAACAAGGCAGTTGTATTATTGATTACTATCTTTAGCGTGTGACAAAATAGAATTTTATTAACATATTGCGACACGTTCAAGTGATTAGTTGCGTTCACGCGAAAACACTATAATTGACGCGCCCACCGACGCACCTTGAACGCCACACTTCCGCCCCCTCTCGGCCGCGTTCGTCTTATCGCGAGAACGCCGCCCGGTCACGAAGCCAAAGCAGAGCAACATGGCGGAAGGTATGAGATTGAATTTTTGGGTGGTTTTCCCTGTCCACTCCCTTCTATTTACGTGGGCGTGTTGCGATTTATGACTCTACCAAGTTCGGAGTATGCGTTTATTGTATATTTCCATGTATATGTCTTTTTGAAACAACACTACATTGTTCTTGCCTTGTTCGGCTTGTAAGTGAGCAAGCTTTTATCAGTAGCTCTCGTTGATGTTGCTAGCAGATATTTTTGCCGTTTCTATTTAACTCAATTAGCTGAGACTGACAGTCGCCTATAGTGCTGCAACAGACGCCTCGTGTGCTTGTGCAAAACATTTACTTTCATGTACCATTCGTTACGATAAAGTTCGAATCAAATGATCAACAATAAACGATCGTAGCTGTTAGAAAATAAAGATCACGTGCTTCTGATTTGAGCATAGTGACATTTTACAAGGAAAATGCATTTATTTGGCACCTGTTCTGTTCTTCTCGAATCAATAAGGGCAGAAAGTTCTTCTGTGTACTTACTGTCAGTTCCTCCTCATGAGTATTGGCACCGCCTTTACAAATGTCATGACCACCAACGGAAAGAAAAGGCTGTTAAAAACAAACAAACATTTTTCTCTTTTGGTCTGACAAAAAAATGACTTGCATTGTTTTTGTGGTCATCACTACATGGTTTTAAGAATGCATATGCACGGCTAGCAAACAACTCATTATTTTCTTATTGAAGCCCCCAGTTTTGCAGAATAAAGTCTAAAAGCTGCTCCAGCGTAACACGGTTCTTGTGTGGGGCTCGAACTGTGTCACATGACTTGTAGCATTGCCGCTTACAGTTTACAAGGCAGGACAAAGTAACTAGCCTCCTCAGCACTTTTATCCCCTTTACAAATACTTTAGTGCTTTAAAGGAAGGAAATGGGCCCCAGTGGAACTTTGTGGACATGGCTGAGTCATGATTTAGAATTTCAACATCAAGAGCTGTAGAGAAAGTCATGCCTAAAGGAAGCCCCATTTATGCACGCGTTTTGATTCATCTGGCATCTTTTTTTTTTTTTTTTTCTCTGAATAATTGGCAACATTAGGTGCACTTGCGCAATCAGAATTTCTGCTTCTGTAAAACAAAATGATTGACATGCAACTATTAAATGAATGCCATGCATATTTGTTTGTGTCTGCATGACAACGACGTGGCGCAGAGGAGGTGGCCAAGCTGCAGAAGCATCTGGCCCTGCTGCGGCAGGAGTACGTGAAGATGCAGCAGAAGCTGGCTGACACGGAGCGACGCTGCGCCGTCCTTGCTGCTCAGGTGTCGGTCCAAGGCCCAACCAGCCCAGCATCTGCGGACACTTTTATTAGCCGTCTTCTGGACATTGTGTCGGACCTGTATCAGCAGGAACAATACAGGTGGGCGTCTTGATTTGCGGAAGAGAACACTTTCATTTCATGGTTCTGTTCTTTATTTTTGCACCGGCAGTGATTTGAGAGTGAAAATTGCGGGGAGTCAGCTCAGTGCCCATAAGTTTGTGCTGGCCGCACGCAGTGATGTTTGGAGTCTCGCCAATATGGCCGCCACCTCAGAACTGGACCTGTCTGGTAAGTGACTGTGATATGGCTTTGCCGTTATAAAGCCGTGGACAGTCCCCTCAACTCATGACATGTTTGCAGACTGCAAAGCCGAGGTTGCTACGGCAATGTTGCGCTGGGCGTACACGGACGACTTGGAGCTCAGTGAAGACGATGCGTTTCTTATCGACTTGATGAAGTTGGCCAACCGCTTTCAGCTTCAGATGCTCCGAGAAAGGTCAGCCTGTCACCAATGCAGCGGGTTTTTGGTTTGCAACGTTGTGAAGAGTGCAACAAACAAATTTGGGCAGTGGTACTTGAATATGGAAATAGTAGCCATGCTTAATTTTTCATCTGGTTTCTGGATGGGTTTTCTTTTCGCAATTATGACTACTGCATCATTCATCTAGTTTACGTTACTGCCTTTGTACACACATTAGATCTTTCACTTTGCATATGTGACATAGCCACCTGACGCTATATTGGCTTCCTGTGCATGGGGTGGGCCAGGTGCGAAAAAGGTGTCATGTCATCGGTGAACGTCAGAAACTGCATCCGCTTCTACCAAACGGCCGAGGAGCTGAACGCCACGACTCTAATGAACTACTGTGGAGAGATCATAGCTAGTCACTGGGTGAGTTCCTTCTTTTAAAACTGTGATTTTGTTCCAGCAGTACGGCGGCCTCGAATTAATTCCTCGTCTTTTCTAGGATGATCTCAGAAAAGAAGATTTCAGCACCATGAGTGCTCAACTTTTGTACAAGATGATCAAGTCTAAAACGGACTATCCTCTCCACAAAGCCATCAAAGTTGAGCGGGAGGATGTGGTGTTCCTCTATCTCATTGAGATGGACGCTCAGGTCCGTTGCCTTCTAATCCATGCTAAGCTTTTAATAACTCTTGACTTTGGTGAGCTGAACGAAACATTTATATATGTTTTCTCGTTAGTTGCCAGGCAAGCTGAATGAACTAGACCACAACGGCGATCTGGCTCTCGACCTGGCACTGCATCGAAAATTGGAAAGTATCGCCACCACTTTAGTTAACAGCAAAGCTGATGTGGATATGGTGGATCAGAGTGGATGGAGTCTTCTGCATAAAGCCATCCAAAGAGGTGTGAAGTTCACTCCGGCGTCTTCATAACAGTTGCGGCGTTCCAAATGACCTCCGCGTAAGCTTTTCTTGTCATGCGCTCCTTCCAGGTGATGAATTCGCCTCCGTCTTCCTAATTCGTCACGCCGCTCAGGTCAACGCCGCCACTGTGGGAGCGGTGGAAACGCCTCTTCACCTCGTCTGTTCTTTTAGCCCCAAGAAACACTCGACCGAAGTGATGAGTGGCATGGCGCAGATTGCGGAGGCTCTGCTCAAGGCCGGCGCCAATCCCAACATGCAAAACAGCAAGGGCAGGTTGGTCACATTCTTTTTTTTTTTTTTTTTTTTTTCGGAAATTCGGCAAACTATCATTGCACAAGACTGACATTTTTGTTTTTGTTTCTGGCTTTGTTAGAACTCCCTTGCATGAAGCTGTGTCTTCAGGGAACGAGCCAGTCTTCAACCAGCTGCTCCAATGCAAACAGTGTGTTCCTCTCGACTTCCAACTTGAATACTTGGCTTGATTCCGACTTGCAACGATTAAACTGTCCCCACTTTAGGCTCGACCTAGAACTGAAAGACCACGAGGGCAGCACGGCTTTGTGGTTGGCTTTGCAGTATATCACCGTGTCCGCTGACACCTCTGTAAATCCTTTTGAGGATGATGCGCCAGTTGAGAACGGCACCTCATTCGATGAGAACAGCTTTGCGGCGCAGTTAATCCAGAGAGGGAGTAATCCCGATGCGCCCGACACATCAACAGGTGTGCATTGATTTTCTCCTTTCGTTGTCTTGTAATTTGTCAATTTCATTGCTTTTCATATTTTTGCTTCTACAGGGAACTGCCTGATGCAGAGAGCAGCTTGTGCGGCCAATGAGGCAGCTGCTCTTTTCTTAGCCACTCACGGGGCTAAAGTCAACCATATTAACAAATGGGTGCGTACGACATGTTATGTGGAATCGCAGTATCACAAATACTTTTTGATATACCATTGGCCAAATAATAGACTGACAATTAGGGGCTTGAGTTTCGAATATGAGCTGTAAATAAATTTGATATCCTCTCAGGGGGAAAGCCCTCTTCACACAGCCTGCCGCTTTGGCCTTGCAAGTCTGACGGCGGAGCTGCTCCAGCAGGGTGCAAACCCCAACCTGCAGACCCTCAAGTCTCTGCTTGATGACACTCTTGGTGTGGCTGCACAGACCCCTCTTCATATGGCCATTGCTCATAACCATCCAGATGTGGTCTCTGTTATCCTCGAGCAAAAAGGTTGGCGATTTTCCACACCTAAATGCAAGAGGAACATGTTTGAGTGGATTAATCTTTTTTTTTTTTTTCTCTCCTTCTTTGTCTGTGTTGCAGCAAATGCAATTCATGCCTCCGATAATTTCCAGATCATTCCAGACTTCAGTCTCAAAGACTCTATGGACCAAACTGTTTTGGGCTTGGCCCTCTGGACAGGTACATCATGAGAGCGCAATTATAACAGAACGTTTTACGAGTGGCCTGTTTTTTATGCATATGTTGACTGTGGACTGCATTTAATTTGTGATGTTTTAAATGGGTCATTCTGCCCCTGTTAGGTATGCACACCATCGCAGCTCAGCTTCTGGGCTCCGGAGCGTCTATCAATGACACCATGTCCAGTGGACAAACCCTACTTCACATGGCCATCCAAAGACAGGACAGCAAGAGCGCCCTGTTTCTTCTTGAGCACCAGGCAGAGATCAATATTAGGTAACTACTTCATCATCAAGTGTTTGTGACGCTTTGACTTTCATCTACTTTTTCATTTTCCTTTCGGACGCGTCGCGGTTTATCAAAGGTTCCTGGCCAGCTAAATGTTTTCGTAGGGTATTTTTGAAAATACATTTTTTTCTTCGTGTGGCTATTAGGACCCAGGAAGGCCAAACAGCACTGCAGTTGGCCATCAGTAATCAGTTGCCACTGGTGGTTGACGCTATATGCACAAGAGGAGCTGACATGTCTGTGGTGGATGACAAAGGGGACCCTCCCTTATGGCTTGCTCTGGAGAATGGCATGGAGGATATTGCATCCACGCTGGTGAGACATTAAAAAAAAGATGCATTTCATCCAAGTTATTCCACACGTATTGTGGTTACAAGGAGAAAAGGTTTGTCATTGAAATATTCTCCTTTTCGCTTCCTCCAAGGTTCGTCATGGCTGCGATGCGACATGTTGGAGCAAAGGCCCCTCTGGCTGCCAACAGACCCTCTTGCACCGAGCCGTTGATGAGAACAATGAGGTCACAGCTTGCTTTCTCATCCGAAGGTCTGAAACCACATTACTTTAATTCAGTGCTTGGGCTGCAGTGCAAATATACCCAAGCAAGATAAAAAAAAAAAAAAAGTGCTTTTACAAAGATATGTAATTATGGCACAGGGGGAGTGATGCATATTCTGTCTATTAACATTTTGCAAAAACTCAATGCATTACTGTAGGATCTCATTAGAAACACTGTGCACTAGTGGTGGGTTGTCTGCCTTGCAGTTCTGAATATCCCCCCCCCCCCCCTCTTAACCATGATTCATTGTATCATGTCTGCGTAGTGGTTGCGACGTCAACAGCCCGAGGCGGCCAGGCCCAAATGGAGAAGGAGAAGAAGAAGCCAGAGATGGGCAAATGCCTCTCCACCTAGCAAGCAGTTGGGGACTGGAGGAGGTGGTACAGTGCCTTCTAGAATTTGGAGCTAATGTCAATACGCAGGTCAGTCTCATCACAGCTGCAGCAACTTTGACTACTTGTATATATTTATTCACAACAATGGCTCTCGCTTTTTTTTTTTTCTTCCAGGATGCAGAGGGTAGAACCCCTATCCACGCTGCCATTAGTAACCAGCACAACGTAATCATCCAACTCCTGATTTCCCATCCGGATATCCGTCTTAACATACGCGACCGCCAAGGAATGACACCATTTGCCTGTGCCATGACGCACAAAAATAACAAAGCAGCAGAAGCCATCCTCAAAAGGGAGCCAGGTGCCGCTGAACAGGTGAGGAACGAGAACAGCAGGAGAACCCCCCAACGTTTGTCTCTCGTGACCTCGAACTTTTTGCATCTCTCCAGGTTGATAATAAAGGGCGTAATTTCCTCCACGTGGCTGTGCAGAATTCCGATATCGAAAGTGTTCTTTTCCTCATAAGTGTCCAAGCTAACGTGAACTCCAGGGTTCAGGATGCCGCTAAGCTCACCCCACTTCACTTGGCCGTGCAAGCTGGATCTGAGATCATTGTTCGAAACTTGGTATAGCCTACGTTCTTTTTTTTTGGGGGGGTCTGTTTTCTTTTCATTCAAATTGCCCTGTAATATTTTTGTTAGGCTGAACATTTTCCAATCGAGCTTTTTTCTTTCCAATGTGACTCACCAGCTGCTTGCCGGGGCCCAAGTAAATGAGTTGACCAAACATCGGCAGACTGCCCTGCATTTAGCCGCTCAACAGGATTTGGCCACCATCTGCTCCGTGCTGTTGGAGAACGGCATTGACTTTGCTGCTGAGGATGAGAATGGCAATAACGGTAAATTTCAGTTCTAGAACTCACTTCAGATTTAATGGATATTATCTGTTCTCGTTTTATTTTGTTATGGGTTGATACTATTGGTAGTACCGCAGCTTGTGATTGGCTGATATAAAATTGTTTTCCTGTTGCATCCGCAGCTCTTCATCTGGCAGTGATGCATGGCCGCCTTAACAATATCCGATCCCTTCTCACAGAGTCCAATGTCGATGCTGAGGCCTTCAATCTCAGGTATATTTCACCTTTTTGAGTTTTTTTTTTTTTTCTAAATGACAAAGATTTTGCAGGACGTTGAATTAATTGTTTTATTGCCTTATTGAAATAATTCAGGGGTCAGTCACCAATGCACGTTTTAGGCCACTATGGTAAAGAAAACGCTGCTGCCATTTTTGAATTGTTTCTGGAGTGTATGCCCGAATACCCTTTGGACAAACCAGATAATGAAGGGAACACAGGTACTTGAAAATGCATTTTTTTTTTCTTATTTGTAGAGCAACTCCATACTTTGAATGACACCGATATATTATTTTTATTTACAGTTTTGCTCCTGGCCTATATGAAAGGGAATGCTAACCTGTGCCGTGCTATTGTGAGGGCTGGTGCTCGCCTGGGCATCAATAATAATCAGGGCATTAACATTTTCAACTACCAAGTAGCAACAAAACAGCTGCTTTTTCGCCTTCTTGGTAAGCAGATGTTTTTTTTTTTTTGTATTCCTCAGTGCTTTTTGGTCAATTCAATCAATGTATTAGCTAAAATTCTCAAATTAATTTTCCTTAAAGAAACAATTTTTATTTTATTTTTTTTTCTGGTAGATATGCTGTCCAAAGAGCCTCCTTGGTGTGATGGATCCAACTGCTACGAGTGTGTCGCCAAGTTTGGAGTCACAACAAGGAAACATCACTGGTTCGTACCTTGACTTTCTTGCAATATTTTTCCTGTCCGTGTTGTGCTTCATTATGAATCCTGTCTCTGCAGCCGTCATTGCGGGCGCCTCTTGTGCCACAAGTGCTCTATCAAGGAGATCCCCATCATCAAGTTTGACTTGAACAAGCCGGTGAGGGTGTGTGACATCTGCTTCGATGTACTAACTCTGGGTGGAGTGTCATAATGCAGCGGCCCGGATTTTCCCCACCTACTAATAATGTTCATCGGGTCGGGGTCCGACTTAGTTACTGGGCACATCATAAGGGACAGCAGGAGCAGCAAGAGATTGGACAATTCTGGACCGTTGTCTTTATATTATGCCAGTCTTGTGAAAAAGCACTTGAGACCGGTTCTTCATTTTGTTGTCGATCAAAGATATAAATGAATAGAAAGCAGTTTAGTGACTGCTGGACTGAGTGAGGTCACTTCTTAAGCTCTATGTTGTTTCCAATGGTTAGCTTGTTTTTCAATAAAATAGTTGCTTCTCTTGGTCATTGCAATTCAATGATAAACATCTCAAAAACACTGTTGGAAAGATGTTGATCTGTGGTTAAGTCATTTCATCATCTGCAGGTTGTGCTACCTGCTCTGAGACAAATGTTTCATGCATCATGATTCACATACTCGAACCATCCAAATGAGATTCAAATGATTATCAATCGAACTCTTGTGACTGTAGACTGTATTACCTGGATAAATGATTAAATCAATTATGTTTTGTTAGACCCCGAAGCAAAAACAAGCACATTTTAATTTCACTTGTGTGGTGAAAAAAAATAACTGCCCAGCAATATGAAAACATTAATTAGCAGGCTGTGAACCATTATTGATCCATATAATACATATTTAGTATGTATTAGTACTGACGAGCAACTATATGCCTGCATGTACTATAATTTGTAGCATTTCATAATGTCTTTTATTTTTATTTTTAAATCAGTCAGCATGAGTACATTCCAGTTTTGACTTGACCATGAGGTCCTTGTCAGTTGCGATGACGATAATGCCTCAAGTCGAGGTGTCTCGACCTGACACATTTACTGCTTTGATTTTTCTAAATCCAACAGGTGCACTTTATAAAGATCACATGACATGTCCAATGGTTTTGGGAAGTGAGAACGATAGGCATGTTGAATTGTACAGATAAATGTGTGATATTTTTGGCCACTGCTACCATTTTTGTACTTAATGCAGTTTGTGATTGCCATTGTGACAGACTTAAATCTTGCCTTTGTTAATCTTTTATGCACATTGTAAAATCTTTTATGCACATTGTATCGTATCTGTATGCTCAGATATCTAGCCCGTCTCTTCCAAGTGTATCCTTATACAGACAACTTTACATAAAGATCATTTAAAACAATCTTTTCTTCACACCCACCCACCCCCTTGACGCATTTGTGAACTGGGTTATCCCAGTTATGCTCGTTGTCCATTTTTGAAACTATTCAAATGAAGAGCAGGAGACTGCATGCATTGAGCAGTCATCATACTCCTGCAGGTTGGGGTTCTCCCTGGCTGCAGATGGATCTTCCACACAAACACAACGGTACCCACTAGCACCTGCAGAAAATAGTTTTCGAGGAACACCTGTCCAGCTTCTTTCAACTCCACCACTGGTGAAAAGAGAAAAGGTCCATAAAATTGCATCTCAGTAATATTTGTACATGCTCAAAGTGTTTATTTACCTTTTGGTGGAGCACCAGACCCTCCCTCCCCTTGCAGAGCTCCACTCCGAGTTACAGGCAGGGAAGTGAAGCATGTCCGCCTCTGTCTTGGCTTTGAGTTGCTGGCCCGTTGCAAGCAATGACTCAACGTGTAATAGAAACTCTGTGGGCTTTCCACTTTCAGAATAGAACCGTCCTATGAGCAAACCTGAAAACATGCAGAAGTCAGTGGGTGCATTCACAATTGAAATTATTAGACAGTTGTCTCATGACAAAACTGTTATTGGAACGGGCAAGCTATAAAATCGGTCTGGCTAGAGAGAGTAATTGATTATTTCTGTAACCACTAATCTTGCATTGGATGAAAATTAGACAAGCTTGCAGTCTTAAGTTTTCCTGGCGCCCTGCTAACTGCCCTAATGCCAAGCTCCATCTGGAGTGCTGCTTTGCAAAGTAGAGGAAGGAGGAGACAAAATGAGTGTTTCATTATCTGCAAAATCCTTTTCAGATTTTTTTTTCATATATATATATTCTAATTTCTTGACATCTATTATGGACTGAACATGCACAATCATTAGAGCAATTACACACCTACAGTTTGGTAGGTCTTCTGATAGAAGAGCAGCCAGTCAAACAGGGCTACCACCTGCAATGGTGACAAACTGGACACATCATCTGTCAAGCCACTTTCTGTAAAATCGCCCGTGATGAAGGCCAGTGATGCATCTTTACCTGGGTGGAATAAACAGCCAGCATACTGTATAAACATCATTTTGATCAATTTAATGAAATTTGATACAATAATAGCATGACAAAAAATATGTAGTACTAAATATAGTAGGGAAATACAGTTGGTTAGGTCATTTTGATAGTTAATGTGTATAAAACGTGCAGAATATATAGTTTTGCAAGCAATTGTTACTATGTGCATTAAAGGCTCAAGAAACAAGGAAATTCGAAATCACCTGCCATAAAATGATATGCACCACCAGGGCCATAATGTTTGAGGCCACTATGTACGTCAAATACCTGGCCTAATATTGCCAGGTAAATACCCTTGCTTCCTTCTCCGCCGTTATATAACGCCAATTCTTGACTATTCAAAAGCCTCGTAGGTGGCCCCTGAGTTGATTTGCTTTCTGAATATAACGACCACTGCCGAGGGAAAAAAAATACTGCCAAGAACGCCGATAACAACGCCAGCAATGCATAGCAGAGCATATTGTTTTATTTGCCGTGCAGCATTTTTCTTAAAATAAAAAACCCCATCGGTTCCCTTGCAGGTGCTTCCGTAAACGAAGAAGAAAACGCGCATGCGCAAACGACTAAACAAGGTTTCAGGCAAGCACACGAATTACTGTACGTCAATGCGGTAGTAGTCTAGGCTAGTAGAGAGAATTGTTCGTAAATTGCCCCTCTGTGGGCCGTAAGGATTAAATCGGCAAAATCCAAACCGATCATGGGCAACGCAGAGAGCGGCGGAGGTGGAGGCAGCTGCGACGACGAAGACATGGGAACGGAGAGCCCCGGATTGGCGGAAGACAGCCCGGCCTCTGCAGCCACTGGTGTCGGAGGCACCGGTCCGGGGAGAGGCGGAAAACGATTAGCGAAGAATATCTCCGTGCCCACCGTTGGGCCGCCGAGCCCCGACGTGTTCTTCGAACAAGCGAAACTAAGAGAAGCGGCGGCTCGTATTAGCGACTCAGGAGTCGTCATCCGAGAGTCTATTCTGGCTGGGAACGAGGGAGTCCTGGTCCGATGGCTGGAGGAGCGGTTAAACCGTGGAGAAGAATCCGTCAATGTTGAACAGTTTTGTGAGATGTTGGAAAGCAGAGATGCTCCCAGAGATGAATGCGAAGAGGTATATACCATGGCTGCATATCTGCACTGGGTCTTTCACATACTTTATCACGGCATGTGCACTCAGCAAAATCAATATTGAAACAATATAACTACTTCCTGTTGACTGTCAGAAAGGAATACTTTTGGATAACTGCATTGCATGCAAAAACACCTCCCAGTCCATGACACCATGAGCTGATTCTATTTTTTTGTTCATGCAGGGAACCAAAATATGACAATCACATCTAATGGTTTTTGTACTGCATGCCATCCCTGTAAACTACAATCACAGATTGTTACACGAGTACTACACTTATAATGTCAATCAAAACTTTGGTTGTCATTGACATAGTTTTGTATGTTACAGTAATGTCGCTTTCAAAACTCTTTTTAAAATAACTTTCCCAGTTAAAATGTCATCACACTTTTTAATTAACTTAAAAGTGCAATGTCGTGATTAGCAGGTGTACCCTGCTTTTTTTTTTATCCAAAGTTTGGAATGAATACAATATTGTTGTCGTTGCCACTTTTACTAAGCAGGTTCATTGTCAGTGCTGTTTGAACTTTGACCGCTTTTATTCAAACAAAGAATGTGAATGAATGGTCCGACTGGTTAATGAGTTCTTTGGTCTAAAAGTAGCTTTGTTGGTGTGTACTGTAGATGGAATGCCACTGTGTTGTTTCAAAGGATGGTTGTTGCATGTCAAAGCCATCTACCGCTTTCTAGATCATCCCTTTTCTGAATATTATTTAGTAAAGCAGATCAGATTAATGACGCACCTTACTACTGATGTCAAATCTCACCAAGTGCTCTGCTTATCTCCGTCTTAGGCCTTTGGACAGTTTGATGCCGAGGGGGATGGGGTGGTGGATGTCGAGAGCATGCTGATTACTCTTAAGAACTCCAATGGAGCTAATCTACGAGGAGAGCTGAGTCATGTGATAAGGCAGCTGCAGGCGTGCTCCCTAACCCCAGGTATGTTCACGCGTGGACGCCATTCAACACAAACAAACGTGCATTTGAATATGATGCCTTTGTGTTGCACAGGTTTTGTTGACATATTCTCCAAGACCAAAGACAGGTTGGGGGCACATGCTTTCAAGATCCTGAAATTTTTGCACAGGAATCATATTCCCAGCAGTGCTATCCCTTTCCCCATTTTAGACGGCTACAATAGTATCTGCACCATGAGGTCCAGTGTGGTCCAAGACTTCTTGGAGTTCCTTTTGCAACGGGAAAAAGGTGAGCAGCACCCTTTGATGAGGAGCAATTGGAGAAATTTAATCATATTAATCCACACATCCAGATCTAGATATTCAGTACAGAGCAGAACTGGACCGTGACCCAGATGTGGACAAGGTGAAGATGGTCACACAGTGCTACAGCACGATAGAAGCTTCGTCCAACGTTGCCGATGTTTACAAGATGACAAACGGAGAAACGTCCTCTTTCTGGCAGTCTGACGGCAGCGCACGCTCACACTGGATAAGGCAAGCGCATTGAATTCCTTTCAAGGCTTTCCACATGATTTGACTTGGCCCGTTCAGATGTTGACGTTTGTCGCCTTTCGGGTTGTCAGACTGAAACTGAAACCGGACGTGGTTTTGAGGCGGCTGGCCGTCGCCGTGGCAGCCAACGACCACAGTTACATGCCTCAGCTGATCTCAGTCATGGTGGGAAAAAATCTGCACTCCTTAGACAAGATCCGAGACGTCCGCATCCCCAGCAATGTGACGGGCTACGTGGCACTCTTGGAGAATGCCAACATCACACACCCATGTGAGTCGTCATACCTGTCGGATGAGCTCATGTCGCAATCGTTGAATGCCCTTTTAGAAAACCTATTCAGAATGGCACCTTTGTTCTTAATGTCAACTGGCCACAAACTCATGTGTTTAGTAAGAGCAAGCTGAGTGAGGACAGGATGAAGGCGGGCTGGAATGAGGTGGTTGGAAGCAAGAGCAATCACGCCGTTTTGAAAAGAACTTTGCAGGGCTCTTGATCCTCCATCATTTGTTATGTGCCTGTAACTCATTTGTTAACAAACGATCCAAAGCCTGACTTTTGCAACGACTCATCATTCTCAATCGCCGAAGCGTAACGTTTTGATTTGCCGAGCTTCGTTTCGCACGGTGAATGTCAAAGCAGTTCAGCATCTCTACATTGCACGTTCCATCATCAGTGTGTTGACAGCGTGGTGTGTTCCTCAACCCGCAGACATCCAAATTAACATTAAGCGGTGCCTGAGCGATGGCTGTGACACACGGATTCATGGTTTGAAGACGCTGGGCTATCAGATTACCAAGAATAAAGAGGTGTCTGTCTCAGATGCTTCAGCCATCTGGTACCTGTCACTCCTCACCTCCTTGGTCACAGCCTCGATGGAGACCAACCCTGCACTGGCTCAGACCGTGCTTCAGAGCACTCAGTAAGACACTACTTTATTTGTATTTATTGGGAATTTCGGACAGATTTCAATGGACTATGTCGCTCCTTTTCCCAGGAAAGCATTACAACACATGCCACCATTATCCCTCACACCATCATCCACCAAGTTCCCCAAGTTCTTCTCTTCGAACATCCTAGAGGAGGTGGATGCTTTTCTCCTCAGGATAGCAGAGTAAGGCTTCCATCATCACACTCGCGGAACACAACCTCATCGAGCTGATGAAGCTGATGGCGTCGCACGAGAGAGAGACAGTCTAAAAATCAATACTGTGCCTTAGTGGGCTGATGAGCCACTCCATCAATTGCACATATAGTATTGTTGCATCACCCAAAAGGCCTCATGGATTTTTAGACTTATACATATAATATATTCCAGTATACGCTGTTCCTGTAATGACTTCAATTTTGATGGTGCTGGAATAATTATTTCTGCTATACTTTAAACCTCTGAGCTTTTACAGACCACATCAGGCAATAACTAACTTTTTTTTTTTTTTGTCTAACTTAATGCCCATATTTGTTATTTTGAACCGGCAAAGTTGCTGTGTGAGTCCTGACGCAGAGCAGACCCTCCTCGCCTTCGCTCTGGCCAGAGGCAGCGTGGCCAAAGTCCTCCAAGCTCTTTCCTGCATCAGTGACCACTTGGAGACAGAATACAAGGCCTCCTCCCTCATCGCGTCAATGGCCGCCGTTCGTCTGCAACTCCTTTATCGAAATGGTAATGTGAATTCAGTGGGTGTCAAAAAAAATATATATATCCATCCATATTTTTTTTTTTTTTTTTTAATTGACAGGGAAGCCCCTGCAGCTCCACTTACAAGCATGTGATGCAAAGAGTAAAGAGGAGAAATCAGGACCAGAGAATATGCTTTCAGAATCCTCTACTGGAGACGGTAATCATTTAATGAGAAAATAAGAACATATTCTCTAATGTCGGTATGACCGCCAGGATAAAACACAATCGATGCCCTTAAGGTTTTCTCACCGAAAGTGGCAAGAAGAAAGCCAGTGTCATCCTGTCAACCGAGGACCAGAGCAACTTTCAAGTCACTCAGATGAAAATCAACGTGAGTTTCCTGAAGTGTTTTCTCCATTTCGGGCAAATGAATGCATAACCAAGCGCCTCCTTCTGGATTTACGCCACAAGGTGCGAAAAGGGGCCATCGGGGCAAAATGCGGCTTGGTGTTTGCCTACAAAGATGACGAACCGTTTGATGCCGCCAAACATTTCAAGAGGTTCAAAAAGTACGACACGTGGGACTACAAAGACTACAAGAAGTTTGTACAAGACAAGTAAGAAGCATCGAAAATGATTTGATGTTTCCCGACCTGTCTAAAATCTTGCCTTCGGTGCTTGCCGGAAAAGTCACGATGTAACAAAACACACTTGGATGAATGCGGCGTTCAGTCAGTAATGCAAAACAAGTGGGTGTTTGTTGTGTGTACTATAGATACCCCACAGCAGCTTGGGGCTCTGGCGCTTACACTTAAACGCTGACACATCATGTTGTCACTTGACCTGCAGTGTGAGGATTCCACCGCTGTCCGAGGATGAGCCCATCGGCTGCTTTGAGGTGGAAGAGGACTGGAACGACGTGGAGATCAAGCTGCAGCGGTGTCGTGTTGCAAAGGTACATTTTCTCCACGCGTCGGATCCATAAATAATGTTTCACTTCAAACGTATTTAAAAATGGGATTTTTAGTCAAATTGCTTTCACCAATGTTTCACTTTTGTTTCTGTCTTCTTAGTTTGTGATGGTAAAGTTCCTGTGCACAAGGCAGGACACAGCTGAGCGCCTCGGAGTTCAGTCCCTCAGCTTCAGCGGCTACTCGTGTAGCGGAAGCCAAAAGCTTGAAGATCTCGACGAGCTCAGCTCTACCAGCACTGAGCAGTGCAAAAATCATACCGTCACCGGCCTTTGTCTTCTCAATAAGACTTTGTTCTTCATTCAACAGCTCACACAAAATATGGTAAGTAGAACATTTTACGCGTAATTAGTCTTAAAAAAAAAAACAAAAAACTGATTAAAGTTGGTGTAGTATTTCTTTTTTATAATCCAAAAATATCCATACATTTTTGACACACAATGTGACTGGTTTCTCCTAAAGCTTAAGTGTCTTCTGGACTTTACTGGTCTTACCGTGGACCTCTTCTGGAGTTTCTACACTAAGCTGATGGTTATGTGAGTAGAAGCAGCCTCTTTTTTTTCTTTTTCTTTTTTTCCCCCTAAATTCTTTCTGGCTCAATCTCACTTGTGGCTTTGTCTCAGTGAGGGAGAAGAAGCGTTGAAAAGCCGAATTCATCTCCTGCAGTTGCTCCAGAACTGTTTCTCCATGCTGCCCAACCCGCTGAGCAGCACCACAAAAGATGGGCCTTCCAGTAGTGCAGAGCCTGCTTGCGTCAGTGCCGTCCACCAGCTTTACTCTCACCTCTGCCACAGTATGAATCACGTACCCATAATTCATTAACATCAATATTTGAGATTCCTGATACTATCGTCGCCCCATTTTTTTTTTTTTAGTTGTCAATGAGCCTGAGGGAACAACATTTATGGAAAAAGCTTTGCACAAGGAGGCCGTGAAAGCCATTCTAAACGGAGCAGCTGTTTTCTTCCCTGATAAACTCATCCGGCGGGACAAGCTGTTCCACATGATGGTGTGTTTACATATTCATTCATTGACATGTATCTTTTTATTTATTTTTGATTATCTTATTTTTTTTGCAGAAGAATATCACAGAAGACTATCAGCTGCTATCTGTTAAAGTTACATTTGAGTCGCTGTGTAATTACTTCAGGTAGGTAGACCATAAATATGTGAGCACATCACGTACAGGATGAACGTTCATCGACGTGCTCCATGCAGTGATCTGGATCCGAGTGGCCTTCTCCTGCTCCCGCCCAAAGGAGCTCCCGCTGACTTTGACATCAGCCCGATTCTAGCGGTGATGGAGACGCTTCTGCTAGTGGCAACACAAGAGGTGAGACAAATTTTGGCGATTAAAAGACAATCCAGCAATTAGCAACAGTTGTCTTTTAGAGTCCAATCTTTCTTTTTTTGATTTCAAGTGTGAAGTGATGATGTCAGAGGGCAGTGATGGGCCCAGTCAGCAGACAGTGTTGCGGTCCTTGTTCTGGGCTCTTCAAGGAAGCCTCCTCTCTTGGTGCTACCTCCAACTCAAAGGAGGCACCTCCACTGCCGTTAGCATGGAATTGGCCAGAGTCATCCTATTAAAATGTAAGACCTCAAGTTTCAATGCAAATGAATGATAAATATTCTAATTCTGCGGCTTTATCTGAAGTTTTGCTGTCGAATGAATTAAATGTTGGTTTCTGCTCGCTCAACAGATGTGGATCAGTTCTTGGCAAGCATCAAAAGTGTACTCGGTTCCCTACTCGGAAAATACACTGGCACTGAGATTACGAACAAATTAGGCAAATCCATCATTGCCACAGTCTTCAGACAACTGGTAATTATTGATTATTGATGATTTGGAATCAGATTGTTTTTTTTTTTGACTTGACATAGCTGAATTGAATGAACCATTTTCTCTTTGTCAGCTTATTTTCCTCCTGGAACTTTGCTCTTTGGACATTCCTCACTGTCTACTGCTTAAAAGTTTCTCCTCTCTGATTGAGCTCCTCAAAAATCTGTCCAGTGGCACAGGAGACATTTTTTCCAAGGTGAGTGTCATCAGTTTCTTACTTTTCCATACACATGAATTCAATCAAACTATGTGCTCTAAATACATTTTGAACCACATCATTTTCAATGCCTGTATAAAAGATTTCCCCAAGAAAGCATTTCAAAATACATCATTGTTAGGTGGACCAAGAGAGCTGGCACCAACCCCAACAGCCAGTCGTGCTGAGGACCTGGACCATGGAGTCCTCTCATAACTATGAAGATAGCCGTCACGAGACCAACATCTTCACCTTCCCTGGCGCTACGTCATTTGAAGTAGAGTTTGACGAACGCTGTGAGACAGAAAAGAGGTTACGAAAGCAATTTTTTTTCCCGTTTTTTTTTATCTACCCATTCCATATTTATTAAAACCGTAAATTCTTTTGATTTCCGCAGGTATGACTATCTGGAATTCACTGACTCCAGAGGTGGGAAATTTCGCTATGACATGAAGGTTGGAAGCGAAAAGTGGCCAAAGGTAGGCACTCAGTCATTTCACCACATAACATCTTTTTACAGGGTTCTACTTTTGACATGCGGATCTTCTTTGTCTTTCTAGAAGGTAACATTTGACACAGGCCCTCAGCTTCAGTTCCTCTTCCATTCTGATAGCAGCAATAACGAGTGGGGTTACAAATTCACCGTAACGGCCATGGGTCTGCCAGACATCACCATTTCATGGATGTCTGACCTCCAGCTGCTTGTGGCTCGACTCATGGGGCGCCTCGCCTTCAGAACGCTGGCACTCAAATCACCTCATGGTGAGACGCTTGGTCATAACTGTCGTCTCAAACAACTGTCTTGTCTTTTGCAGCAAATCATTTTTCTTGTTTCTACATTTTCAATGACAACAGAAATAATACAGCATGTATATTATTTCTATATTCAGAGATACGCTCTGTGAAAGAACTTCCGTCCTGGAAGGTGTCCCACGTTCAATCTTCACTTCTGTGGAAACCCATTCTCCGACATGGCTTACAGGAGTCAAGGGACACGGATCAAGCAAAAACAATTCAGGTATGCTAAATAAATAATTCTGACCTCACCCACAACGTCATGATGGTCTCACACTGTGTTTTTGTATGGTAGATGAGCAAGTATAATCATAATGATGTAACAAGGCTCCTGGAGGACTTTGCCAGATGGAACCCTAGCCAGGAATCCACTGACAGCGGAATCGAGCTGATGCAAAACCTTGTGCAGTCCTGTAAAAAACAGACAATGAGGAATGAACTAGCCACTGGCCCAATGGCAGACCATGCTGTGAATGCCATTTGGGCCGCCATGGTGTACCACACACCCGTCCTCATCAATGCCCTCAAGACATACAGTAATGCATAATCTTCTTCTTCCCTTCTTGTTTTTAACTACTACCGTATTTTCCGCACTATAAGGCGCCCCTAAAACCTCCAATTTTCCAACAGTGCGCCTTATAATCAGGTGCGCCTTATATATGGTCCAATATTGAGCCACGACAGCGGCCGTGTCCAAAGTCCGCCCCGCGGGCCAAATGTATACATCTTATCTATGGACAAAGTTTTAAAATGGGCCATTCATTGAAAGTGCGCCTTATAATCCGGTGCGCTTTATATATGGACAAAGTTTTAAAATGGGCCAATCATTGAAGATGCGCCTTATAATCCGGTGCGCCTTATAGTGCGGAAAAATACGGTACTTCAATAGTGTAGCTGTCTCACTTTCAATATTCTTTTTCCCATTTTATGAAAAGTCAATCAGGATTGCAAGTCGTGTCTCAATGAGGAATTTGTGCAGGCGTATTCAATGGCAGATAGCATCAGAACTTGGATGGTAAGTATCTGCCAATGTTGCTGTGGAATTTACAATATCCAAGAGCTTAAGTCGTGATCCGTGTCTTCTGTTAGTTGGAGATGAAGCAGCGATATATTGTCGGCAAAATGAATATTCCTGATGAGAAAGAAGGAGGCACCGATGAGGTTACAATCGAGAGTTTGGGTGAGGATCCCCGCTTCTCGTTTTTTCTCACTGGATTGTTTATCTAACGTTTCTTTCTCGGTAGCCGGGATGTGCATCGAGAAGTGCCTCCTGCTCTTCCGATTTTCCCCTTGCGGTACGTCATGCCCCGACGGCGATTCCTCCAAAGCTGCAGAGGGCAGCATTGCTCCGAGTTCAGCAGTCTCAGAAGACAATTTCCAAGCGAGCTCCTCACTCGAACATCCGAGCACGGCACCTACAATTGAATCCAAAGCGGTTGAGAGCCAATCTTCCAATGTCCTCAACCCCTCGTGTACACATTGCAAGTCAGACCACAAAGGCTCCACGGAAAGTCTCTCTTCCTGGGGAGCCGGCTGTCCAGCGTCCCCTTCCGCCTTAACCCACAAAGCCCCATTCAGTCGGGCACGGCTCCGCCTCCTCTCATGCCGCTCCGTGGAAGAACCCCGCACGTGCCCCTCTATCAAAGAACGCTACCCGCTTCTCAAGCACATACTCAACTTCATTAAGGACAACGCCCTCACAACAGCAAAGTCAGTCCGTCCCCCGTCTCTTATTGGAAGGAGTTTTGATGAATGATGCCTACTGTTTTTTTTCCTTCTGTAGTATCCTGCAAACATTGTCACTGAACAAGGCTCAGGCTGTTAGTGTTTGCAAAGTCCTGGAGCTGGTTCAAGAGTGTTTGCATTCCCTGGGAAAGCCGCACCTCTTTCAAGCTCCTTGCATCCTGTTTCTTCAAGAGCTGTTGACATGTCAGAAAGACTTCACCAGGTACAACATTTGTATTTCTATAAAAGGGAATGAAAATGTAATCCACTCCATTGTTGACTGGTTGAAGTTGCATATTTTCCCTATTTTTTTAGATATTTTTTGAACAGTTACAAAGTAGCATTTAATTTGTTCTCGTTTTTTCTTTTAGTTATTTCTCTCAGTTGTCAGACAGCGGGCGAGAGCTTGGGGAGCAAGTGCGACGTTCCTACCATCAGTTGGTGCTCATTCTGGTTCAAGCAGTGCAAGGATTCAGCAGTCTCAATGACAAGTAAGCTTATTTTATTTTATTTTATTTTATTTTATTTCATTTATTTTTTTAATTTATTTTAGAAAGCACACAAGTTTGTGTTATGAGCAGTAGAACGTTAACCTTGTCCTTCCTCGCCAGAGCTCTTCTACCAGCCTTGTCTTGTGTGCAAACCTGCTTGTTGCACCTTCTGGACTTGAATTGGGATGTGCACGACATTCCCCTCTTCCTGAACATCAAGCTTCCGGAACTCTTACTCAGCATGTCCCAGGAGAACATTAGTGTGCATGACATTGCTATCAGGTAAAAAGTACAAGTAGAACCATTTTTCTTCATTTCTGTAATTAGCAATCTTGAAATGTGAACCACGTAAATGTCGTTTTTGTACATTTTTTAGCCAATGGACAGAGGAGGATGAAATTGCAGACTACAAGAAGAACCAAGAGTGGATGGACGAGTGCATGGATGGCATGTTTGAGAAGTGGTATGACAAAATTGACGAAGAGGACTCGACGGAGGACAGACGAAAGGTAAGTCCTCAAGAGAGTGATTGAAGAATTTTGAAATTTGGAGGAAGAAAAAATGCCTGTCCCTTCCCCAGATGCACATGTTCATCGCACGCTATTGTGACCTCCTCAACGTTGTGATTTCCTGCGACGGCTGCGAGAGGATGGCACCTTGGCACCGCTACCGATGTCTGCAGTGCATGGATATGGACCTCTGCAAAACGTGCTTCCTCAGTAAGCCGCTGGACGAAAGACCCCGTCGGCATCACGTAGGATAAAAACGATTTGATGAAAGCCGAACGCGCATGTGTTAACTAGGCGGTGCCAAGCCCGAAGGCCACGAGGACGACCACGAGATGGTAAACATGGAGTACGCCTGCGACCATTGCCAGGGCCTGATTGTCGGCAGCAGGATCAACTGCAACGTGTGTGAAGACTTTGACTTGTGCTTTGGATGTTACAATGCAAAGAAATATCCCGACAGGTGACGCAGTCAACTTCACGTCATTCTCAACCTTCTACTATGCTCCTAACCCCCACCTTTTTTTTTTTTAATCCTTCATTCCACCTTTAGCCACCTGCCCACGCATCGGATCACAGTTTACCCGATGGTGACCATCCGAATAAGCGACCGCCATCGTTTGATTCAACCCTACGTCCACAACTACTCCTGGCTTCTGTTTGCTGCTTTGGCACTCTACACTTCAGAAGTGATTAGTGAGAAGCAGATCGACGGCCAATTTTTGGATAGCGCCACCTTGAGCCAAGCGGCAACCCTACAGACGTGGTGCTCAAAGCTCATCACTGACTGCTTGCTCAAGGGGCAAACCAGCAAAGGTATCAAACCCATGTTTAAAAAAAATAAAAATACTAGAATGGTTATATCATTTTTTTAATAAATGGTCTACTGTTTCTTAAACTGTGCCTGAATTCCTTTAGGTCTTCGTTGTTCAGCTTTGCTCAATCTGCTGTTGTCCAATGACTCCGCCTCCGACAGCGAGCTGGGTCCAGTCTCTCCAGAGTTCTCTCAGGAGGTCAGTACCGCCACAGACACCTCATCTCTCCCTGGCAGCACTGCGGCAATCTGCTCCCCTTCATCACCCAAAGACAAGGTACACAGATGCACAACTGATGTGTGTATTTTTTTCGGTTCAGCGTTTAACATTTGTTGTCATCACACTGATAGATGAAACCATCAGAAGAGCAAAGGTCAAAGGACGTGAGCTCTCTTCCCTCCGCTCCCGCCGAAATGTTCTTACCAGCGACAGAGACGGAGAAAAAAAAACTTGTCAGCCAAGACACTTTGGAGTCAATCAGCCTCAGCAAGACACCCTCCATGTCTAGCGAGGACCCCCTCTCTCCTGTCATTCGACGTAAGTTTTAAATCACTCGCTGATATCGCTTTCGATGAAGACATATTTTGATATTTTGAATAGCTTCCGAGTCGAGTCTGGCGGTCAACTCTCCGCCATCAGATATGGTCAAGGAGACGGGTGATCGGCTTCCTAAGGTCCCGCTCCAGGAGCATGTCTTTGCGGAATGCTCCAGAGAGAGGATCCTGGGACTTCTAGCAGCCATGCTACCGTCCGTCAAACAAGTAAGTCGGGAATTCCTGGGAGATTTGGATTTTTCTTATGAATAGTTTCTTCTTTCTGTTTTCCTTACTTTTAGGAGAAGACTTTTAGTCTGCCCAGTGTCAGCTCCATCCTGCACCAACTTTTCAGGGCAGTCATTTCCAATGCCGGCTCTCTTAACGAGACCTACCATCTTACCCTGGGGCTTCTGGGACAGCTCCTCATGCGAATCCCTCCAGCGGAGGCCGACGGCGCTGTCACCGAAGCCCTCACAGACAAGTATGAGTTGCTGACGCATGGCGAGGCGGCAATTGGTGACACTCATGGATGGAAGACCACCCAGTTGCTCTTCAACTTGGGAGCTGTCTGTTTGGACAGGTATTGTACTCTCGACTCCACAGACTACTCTTCTCATCCTGAGGATTTTTTTGCAATGATTGCCAGGATGAAGCCTCCCTTTTTCTTTTTCTTTTTTCTCCAGTCGTATTGGTTTGGATTGGGCGTGCACCGTCGCGGATATTTTACACGATCTGAACACGTGTCCCGGTTGGAGAACCGTCATCGCCGCCTTCACCGATCATTGTATTCAGCAGCTGCCGCAAACTCTGAAACGCACCAACCTCTTCACCTTACTGGTGTTGGTCGGCTTCCCCGAGGTAAGAAATGCAAACCGCACCACACGTTTGATTTGATTGCCTTGCATAAATGTCAAGCTACTCTTGCGCCTCTCAGGTTTTGTGCGTTGGCACGCAGACGGTGTTCATCGACAACGCCAACGAACACCACACCATGATCTTACTCAAGCACTTCACAGAAACAAACCAGGCAGCGGTGGTGGATGTGAAAACTCGCAAGAGAAAAACAGGTCAGTGTAGGAACACACTCATTCTGGGGGAAATAAAAGAGTGTAACATTGCTAATTGTGGGTTTTAACTTTTCTTTTCTAGTCAAAGACTACCAACTCATCCAGTCTCAGGATTCTACAACATGCCTCGCAGGACAAAACGAGGGCCAGTGTTTGCCCAAAACACTCGTCAGCCGCTATCTGGACAACTTCATCTCCATCATCTGCCACCTGCTACAGAGCAGTCAGGAAAATGGCTCTCTTGATGCTGTGGAGGCTTCTTGGGTCCTCTCTTTGGCCCTTAAAGGACTCTACAACACACTGAAGGTACCAAAAGCAAAAAAAAAAAAAAAAGTGCACGTTTCAAAGTTTCATCTTGCCTTCTTCTTTTGTGCAGAAGAACGGCGTGACGGAAGCTCAGGAAGCCATTCGGCAGTCGGGATTAACCCAGCTGCTTGTTAGCAAGTGCAGCAAGGGAACAGGTTTCAGCAAGCTGTGGCTCTTACGAGATCTAGAAATTCTCTCCATCATGCTCTACTCTTCCAAGCGGGAAATCCATTCCATGGCTCAGGACCCCGAGCGGGATCAAGGAGAGCAGGACAAGGAGCACGACTCGGATCACTCCAGCAGCATAGCCGATGACGGCGATGTCAACAGGCTGGATCCGCTCGAAGGGTTAGATGAGGAAACTAAAACTTGCTTCCAGGTGATGAGGGAAACTCTTTCAGAAAAAGAAACGGAGGAAAAAATAGTTCCATATGAATATTTTTTTTTTTTTTTTATCCACGTGTAGATCACCAACAATGCCTTGAACACCCCTCTGCCCATTCTACGAGCCATGTACGAGTTACAGATGAAAAAAACCGACTCCTTCCTTCTGGAGGTGCACAAGAGGTCAGTCTAAAGACATTTTCGATCTTAAGATCCCCCACCCGATTATATGACATTCTCGTTCCTTTCCAGATTTGATGGAGAGGAAATAAAAACCGACGACACCATCCGCACTTTAGCTCAGAAATGGCAACCACCCAGACGGCCTCACTCGGAGGATCGGAACACCAAGGCCGTCGACACGGATATGATCGTGGCATCTTGCGTTGTGAGTCGTTAGCCAAGAGATCGTTTTGAAATAGAAATTTCAACCGAAAATAAGCGTCATCGTTCTGAATCTTTTGCAGTCGAAGCCCAGTCAGTGTGAAAAAGCCACGGACGAGGTGAACGCGGTGACGCAGAGGCTCATCACCAACTCGGAGAGCGACTTGCAGATCAGTTACGCCAAACAGCGGCGCACAAAAAGCTCGGCGCTGTTGCACAAAGAACTGGACGTTCGCAGCAATAAAGCAGTTCGTCAGTACCTGGTGAAGGTCAACCACGCCATCTCCACGCTGTACGCTCGCCACGTGCTCGCCGCCCTTCTGGCCGACTGGCCCGCCGAAGCGCCCCTGAGCGAGGAGGCCCTGGAATTGAACGGCGCTTCTCACATGGCCTACATCCTGGACATGTTAATGCAGCTGGAGGAGCGGCTACTGTGGGAGAAGGTGAGCCTCGGCAGTTATTGGCAATTGGATTCCACTGAGTCTAAAATATGCTTTTGTTGTTCAGATTCTCCAAAGGGTCTTGAAAGGCTGCAGCCAGAGTATGCTGTCCAGTCTTTCCCTCACGGCTTGTCAGTTTATGGAAGAGCCGGGTATGGCGGTGCAAGTGAGAGAATCCAAGCACCCGTACGACAACAACACCAACTTTGAGGTACGTGGATTCGGCTGGTTGACTATTTTGTTTTTCTTTACACCATCGCCAACGTTATTTAATATTTTAAAATTGAATTTTGCATCTTTGTTTTGCTCAGGACAAGGTGCACATCCCAGGGGCCATTTACTTGTCCATCAAATTTGACTCCCGCTGCCACACAGAAGAAGGTTGTGATGAATTCATTATGTCCAGCAGCAGCGATTTCCTTCAGGATGTCCACATCTTCAGTGGTTCTCCACAGAAATGGTCTGATTTTGAAATTCCAGGTGAGGTTCCTCTTCCTCCTTGATGAAATTGAACAGCCTTGTCAAGCTCTTGCTTACTTGTGCGTACGTCAATTTCTCAGGTGATACCTTGTACTACAAGTTTATGTCGGACATGAGCAACACGGAGTGGGGCTACAAGTTTACAATTACAGGGGGTCACAGGGGTCGTTTCCAGACAGGTACAGATAAACATACTGCTCTTCTCATGATGGGTCATCTTGTTAGCTCTTTTTCTTACCCTCTGTGTGCTTTTGCGTCAGGTTTTGAGATCCTGAAGCAAATGTTGGCTGATGAGCAGGTCCTCACTCAACTGCCACTGACTGACATATGGGAGTGGCAAGTAGGCGTGGCCTGTCGTCAGACCGGGAACCAGAGACTGAAAGCCATTCACCTGTTGCTCCGCCTCTTGCAGTGTCAATCCCAGACGTGAGTGAGGAGGCGGCGGGGGGTGATCACATTTAAAAATCAATGCATTAGTAACTTACATCTTCTGATATGTGGCCAATGATTTCAAATTGTTGTCAGTATACTGTAGACAGTCATGTCTCCTTCATGCGGACATTTTATCAAGAATCTTTTGCATTTGTTTGAGCAGACTTTGCATAAAAGCCTTCATAAATGCCTCGTGTTGTCCGTGGTTAAGATTGCGTGTAGGAATTTGCCTGTGTGCACACTGACTGGTTCCATCTGGTCAAAAAGTCCAACGGCATACACTCATGGTGTGTTCTCAAGGTTAGGGCAGATGTCTGTCATGATGGTTTTTTTTGCGAGACACGGCATTGCTTGGTCTGATTGGCAACATATTTTTATTTCATATAGGACAAATAAGGAAAATACTCATTGTTGCCTTTATGAGTCTCGACTGTGTGCTAATTAATTGCGTGAACTATTGTGTTTGATTAAACCACAACTTTTTTTTTTGCCTCTTCCTAAATATGGATTTTTTTTATTTCACCGCAGAGTTTATGAGCTGACTCTACTTCGACCTCTATGGCAGCTCTTTACGTCCATGGAGAACAATTTGAGCCTGGATCCAACCAGTATTACTGTGCTGCTACCTCTTCACCGAGCTCTCACCGAGCTCTTCTTCATTGCCGAGGCCCGCGCTATCGTGAGTAAACTATAAGCCCTCCCCTGCCATCTGGCAAAGAGCACAGTGCTGCACTGGCTCCCTGCTCACTGTCATCCATCTTCTTGCGCTGAATTATTCATAATAGTAGTCTCATGGATTATGAACGTGCAATGAGCCGGGGGTTTCCTTTTCTTTCAGGCTAGCTTACAAGGTTTGGGGTTGCCGATCTGACATTACAAAGTCATTTTAACTTCACGGATAACAGCTGTCTTATTTGTTCGTATTGAATTCCATCTCGTATTTACAGCCTCTGAGAATTTAGAATTGAAAATTGGTGAAGTATTCGCGAATACCCACCAGGGGGCAGTAGCACAACTTCTTTCTGGTTCTTTTTCTATTGTTGATGTATTTAAGAAGAAAGTTATTTGTAGGATCTTTCTAAATGTCTTGTTTAACTTCATGTTGTGTGGATGAAAGCGTCAGTCCTTGTTCCTTGTGAAGGAAAACATGTACACATGCAACAACCCCTTTGAGAATAGATGAACCTTCAACCCCAGGAAGTGTGAGTTATATTTAGGGTTTAAATACGTGTACAAATTGTGCTCGGATGTTTCCCAGCGTAAACATTTTGGGAGGCTGCGAGACCGATGGGGGACCGAGGCCTCTGTCTGGACTGTGTCGAAAGGGCATCATATGCTCCATTTAGCCCTGATGTACTCTTATCCTAAGCCCTCCTACTTGCGTCTCTTCCGTCGTCCTAACGGAATCACACTTCAGTTTGTTTAAGGTTTGCATAAAGCGTCCATCCAACGATGCATCGATTTGACCTTGTTGCATCTTTGTCTTTTGCAGGCACAGGACATCCTCCAGGAGTACTTGTTAGCGATGACCACCGATGAACACCTCTTAAATCGTACAGCACTGGTAAGCTATGAGATTTGATCTACCCATAGTCATCCATTCAAATATCAATTGCCCACCGGTTGTTGTCACATTGTACGCTCAATTTCATAAACAACTGCTCAGGCCGAGGTGTCTTTATGGAGTGACTCATCAAGCTGGTGATGTCCAGCAGAGCTCTTGCGCTCCTCACCCTCCCTCCCTCCCTCCCTCCATCCCTCCCTCCCTCTTGTTTTGAGTGTGTGGGCAGCACTCAGAGGACTAATGTATTTGGTAACTAATTACAGTCCATTATCATTTGTGTCAGAGCACGCCTCTGCCTTCTCTATACTTAACCTTAAAAACAACCTAAGGGTGGACCAAAGGTGCAGAGGTAATTTTGAACAAAACAATGTAGGTGGTTCTGTTTGTATGATTACCTAATACCTGAATTAAAAAAAAAAAAAAAAGAACAGATTCATTTCAGATAACAAAAAATTAGCAAAATCCTGCGGTGATATTCTCCCCGTGTATTTGATCGGCACACTGGTTGCTATTCGTTTTCTCCTGTAGGGTCTGAAGAACATCGCCGCCATCAGCCTGGCTATCAATTACCCTAATAAATCGACCAAGCTGCTGAACGTGTCCCAGTGAGAGAGATCCTGCCGGAGACATATGAGGGGAGCAGCCTAAGGGAGGAAGGAGTAAAGCAGCCAGTGCTCTTTTTTTTCCTCTGACAGGAAACGCACCAGTGACTTTTTGCGTGAGGCAGACTCAACAAGCACTTTTTACACTTACTCACAACCCCCTTTGCCTTAGATGAAGCCCACAAGTCCACATGTGCACATCACATGTAAATACTGTGGGATCTTTTTTTTTTATTCTTTTTTTTTTTTAAATCACATATTTTTTACTGAATCATGTCACGCTGAAGGACTTGACAAAATCCCAACTGTCCCGAAAACATGCTCCTCTTGCCTTTAAGAAAAACGTTTTTTTTTTTTCAACAAGTAGTTGAAGCGCATCTAACACAATCTAGAAACGGGTCACACTGACGCCTTGGTTGTCTCAGCAGACATGCGGAGCATCCTAAAAATACTGTCCAGGACAGTGAAGCAGGAAAGGGGGGTGGGGTGGGGGGCTGTGTCGCTATTTTCTTTCCTTTCCAGATATCTGACACAGGAATTACCATAATATTTTTTTTGGGGGGGGGGAGGGGTTTGTTCCAAGGTTCAGTGTCTCGTGCCAGATAAACGTGATGCTTTGTCGTGGCATAGAACGGGGATTAGGATTACAGATGAGGGAAAACTTCCGTTAGTGTGTTTCTCTCCTAACTTTATTCAAGTGCAGTATCCTCAAGGGACTTCTCAGTCAATTAAGACAAAGCAACTGTAATGTCGTATCATGGGAAAGAAAAAAAAAGACTTGAATTCCTTAAAGGTCTTTAGTTTTATCCACAGACTTTAATTTATTGTCGTTTTACGACGTGTACCTGAACGTTTGATAGTCCTGATGTCAGACCAAGCGGGGCCACGATTAACCGTACACAAGACGTTGTGTATAGCAGAATAAACAGTCTTGAAATTAAAAAAGAAAGGAGAGTCCTCAGAAAGAGAAGAACAAATTGGATGATGGGATAGCTCCTTTTATGAAGATATTTGCAGGAGAGGAGGTTCAATCACGTGACTGGAGTGAGAGGAGTTTGTTAGCCAAATGCAGACAGTATCATGCACTTTTTTTTTCCCTCTAGTTCTCAACAGGGCAGATTTTGGGGTGGTTGTTTTTCATTTCAGATTAAAAAAAAAAAAAAAAACTTCAATTGTAGGAAAACACGTTTGTTTATGCCAAAGAAATCCACAGCCGCGAGAATCTCCAAATGGGCTCCTAGCTGAGTTCCCTTTAGTTTATTACATATCACTTCAAAACGAGACGAAGTAACCTTTGTAGAAAAGTTTCTTAATTTTTCTTTTTTTAACTTTCCTTTTTTTTTTTTTTTACTTTTTGGATGACAGAGTAGGAAAGCGTTGTGCTTTTGTTCACGCCAACATTAACTTGAAGTAAATGAAGGCAGGAAGAGGTTAGTTAGGCCTCCTCCTGGCTTCCATAACGCCTCACCAATCTACAACGTGCCTAAGATTAACAATCAAGCAATCATAATTTAACAAGTGGGGGCGTATTCATTTGATTACAATGTTTTCTTTTGAAGTTATTCTACTTTTAATGTCGCATTGTTTTCCTTGAGGATGCTGGATTCTACTCATTTGAATGTACGTACTGTATCTTGTGAATATTAAATAGCAATTCCTTCTAAATATCATCACTATCGGGCACTAACAGATGGACACTTTGACTCGGATTTTGTATGCATGCCACGTTCAAGGCAAAAACAGTACTACTAGGGTTGAGTCGTTTCTAATAATAATAATAATGACAAAAATAAAAGCATAGAAATGACATCAATGCAACCCATACAACAGGCGGTCTTCTTTTGTTTTTTTTATTATTTCTTTGGAGAAAAACATGAATTGATGACTAAGATGGCATCGCTTGGACGACAGCAGCTTTTTTCTTGGTGCAAACTAAAAAAAATAATAATAATACATGCTTGTTTTTGTACACAACCTGGTGTGACCTCTCATCCACCGTAGCCTCGGAAAACACCGTAATGACGATCGCTGAGGCGATAATGACATCAAATGGAGGAAATACTCAATAAGGCTCCAGATGATTTGGTTCTTCTCTCGATGCTCCCCCACTGGCATGATGAGTCAGTTCTCCCTCCTCCTCTTGCTACTCGTGTTATCATTTTGAAGAACGATGGGCTCAAATGACTCCATTTAGCTGTAGCAATTGGATTTTATTCCACATTTCTTTTCAACCTTTTCCAATCTATTCTTTTATTCTTAGACTAGCACATTGTCAGCTTGTCGTAATGAGACCCACTTCTTCTCACCCACCTGGGACCGAAGGCCTGTGTGGGTCAGCTCTCATAGCGCTCAGGGATAATTGGGTCGTTTAAATAATCCACTGAGAGTAAAAGACACTGAAGACCTATGCTCATATTTAGCAGCTTTGGGGATGATGGTGTCACTGCACCTCAAGAACCGAGCTGGCTGTTGTTGATCTCATTTGGAGACAGATCTATCTGGGTTAGGAGTTGGAAGGGACCACCTGTGGCCCTGATATAATGGAGGAGCTGGGGAAACGTGGAGGCTTAGCCCGTTAACACATTTGCAAGATTAGGAAAAGGGCTGAGGTTGAATAAGAAAATGCGAGCTACTCTAATGGGATGGAGGTGAAAGAAGACGCGCCACTCTTGACACAAAGTCGTGTCTAATGGATGCTCACATGATTTAGTCTGACCCCCAAATGCAATGGTCGATTTAGCTAGAAATAAATGGATCAAATGGAAAAATACACTCTTGGTCATCTGGGTAATCCTGTTCTTTTTCATTCCTTGCTTTTTTTTTTTAACCTTGTTTTGGGGCTTTGGTCATTTCATATTTTGGCTCACCCCAGTATCTTGTTTGCTCTTTTCTTCTTTTGAAAATAAATATTTTTTTTATATTATATTATATTATATTATATTATATTATATTATATTATATTATATTATATTATATTATATTATATTATATTATATTATATTATATTATATTATATTATTATATATATATATTTTTTTTTTTTTCGAAATTACTCCTTCTCCCTGACCTTGCCACCCTGCTTCCCTACATTTGGGCCTTCCACTTGAAAATCACCACGAAGATCCTCAACCCTGACGGTAAGAAATTAAAAAAAGGAAACACCAAGTGAATCTTATGTCAATGAAAATGTTCTTCCCCTCTTACGGTGATCCTTTTTATGACATTGCAGCTCAGTTGGCTGAAGATCTGAAGCCACTTGAGGTGACAGCTGGAATCAAGCTGCAGGAATACCCTGTTTTGGAACACCTTTACTCCAAAGCCAAAAAGTAAGCAGTCTCCATAAGGGAAAATAGAATTAATGCTCTCTTCTAGGGGGCTCAGATGTGCTTGGCAGTTTGCAGCCACTTCTTTAGAAGCTGATCTCCAAATGCAAGTTGTCATGGTAATAAAATCTGGCCTTGCCATTGGACCAGCAGGCTGGCTGGCTCACATATACGAAACAGGGTTGCCCTCCTCTTAATGGCCTAATATCCTTATTTTACATTAATTTGAAGATGACACTTTTGCATGAGCATGTAAACTGAATCGCAATATTTCTTTTGCAAAAACTCCATTGCCTTCAGAATCCGGACACACACCGATGCACAACTCTGGGCCCGCCCTACTTGTATCATGAACTTGTAACTCTGCCGCACAATGCAGTGTCAGTGCTGTTAGTGAAAGAGGATATTTTAATTCCCTCATTTGGACAGCACCATGCATGCTTGGTATCCCTCTCAGTTAGTGACAAAGAGCCTTCAGCCCAAATGAATACATGCTGATTAATAGTTAATGACCACCTCCATTATTGTTTCGAACCAAAACAACACCGGTCGTGGAGTTTTGAAATGATTCTAATAGATGGAAAGTTAAAGTAAACCTGAGTCAGCAAGGACCACACTGGAAAGTCATTAAAAATATAAATAAGGAATTCTAGCCAGCGTTTATTTGGGGCTTCCTTTTTCCCCAAACAGTCACTTTGTGGCTTCCTGTCAAAGACAGCTGCTATGTCATCCAGTGTCTCCGCCACCTGTGTGACAGAGAGGTTGAGGGCGCCCCTCAAATGTTCCATGACACATCCACAAAGGAAATCTAAGAGCATGTTAATGCAGCCATTATCATTTAACAACTTAACGTAGTTTATGTTTCATTTTTATTTTTTCGTCTCCATGCTTTTTCTTGAAGGTAAACATAAAAAGTGACCACATGCCATGTGACACAGTTTGGACTAATTACAACACTGCCTTCATAATTCAGGCGTCGACTAGTTTGGGTATTCAAAATCACTTCCTTAACCCCCACTATTTTTTTTTTCTCAGTCTAACCACCATAGCACATAGCCACTCTGTACTATCTTGACCTTGATTCCATCCCTGCTTTCTGTCATTTGTTAGTCAAATACTGCGAATAAGTCAGGCGGACCCGATATTCCCGAGCAGTTCATTAAAGTTTTTAATAAAGCTAATTCAAAAGTCGCCCTTACGTTTGAAAGCATGCAAATTACGGGACGGTTTCAAGTAGCAATGGACGGCCTCAAAATAACTTTTTTAATATTGATTAAATTTTCAAATTCAAGCCTGGCTGAGGAACATTACGATAAGTGAGGTATTTAATGTTCTTTTTTGAGTCATTGAGTACCGTATTTTCCGCACTATAAGGCGCACCGGATTATAAGGCGCACCTTTAATGAATGGCCCATTTTAAAATTTTGTCCATATATAAAGCGCACTGGATTATAAGGCGCATACAATAAATAACTCAATGTTGCTCAAACGTTAATAGAATCACAATATAGTAACACTCGAAATAGTGAAAACAACAACAATATATCAATAATCTCAACGTTGCTCAAACGTTAATATCACATGACACACAAAATAGCTTACTTTATTAGTCGTCATCCACGAATCCATATTGGTCCATATATAAGGCGCACCGGATTATAAAGCGCACTGTCAGCTTTTGAGAAAATTGGAGGTTTTTAGGTGCGCCTTATAGTGCGGAAAATACGGTATATGTTGAATTCCATTTTGGTTGTGCTGGACTAGGTTGGGCTTTACATCAAGGCCATGCACGCATCCATCCATGTGTGCCAATATCAAGCAAGGCTTTGCTGAGAAGAGAGCTGAATAATCAGGCCAGTGTTTTATTTCAAGTCTGAAACGTGGGCAGCGGCTTTTCTCCAGGGCTTCGATGCATCACTGCACAGCACAGCCCTTGCGGACGTGAGCAGAGCACCAAAAGTCCAACTTTTAACACCTATGCTAAATTCCCTCAACAATAGCCTCCAGTTGAAAAATATAAATGTGTGTATTTCATCAGCACTGTAAATATGTGGGCGGGCGTGTGTCATTTGCACAGCGGCCATGTGTTGCTTAACATGCCTGCGGAAACATAACAAGTTTGTCATTTATGCGCCGGTGAGATTAATACTCATTCGACGAGGATCTCATTTTACATGCGCCCGCTAATCCCAATCGTTGTGGCACAATTCACAACCATCCTTCATATCTGTGAAGTCTACTCTAAAAATGAAAACCATGCAAAGTCTCGTCAATTTTTTTTTCATTCATTCGAGCTTGTCCTATATGGCATCACATCCATCTCAGAATCGACTTAAAAAAGGAATTAATTTATTCGTCAATATTAAACGAGACCGATTAGCTAAGTCTGATGCTATAGCATCTTTTGCAAGCACAAATAGGTCAATAGAAATGATGCAATACATTGTCACAGAGACAATTTGTTATCCATATTATCGGCAGATAAACATTTAGGCTCACAAAAATCATTGGTTTATTTTAATAATACACAAACAAAACAATCAATTAAATTCACTATGTATGGATATATAAATATAATAAGAACTATTTACTGCCGACACCTAAATTGGGTTTAGTGCAGTTACAAATGTCGGGTCAAAAAGCGAGCGCACGCATCTAACTTGTTTTATGTTTATGCGCTCGCTCGCTCGGCTGGCCTTGCCGCCGCCTATTTGATTTGCATTTGGAATTCATGAGGTAAGCTTACTTCGACTTTATCTGTATTCATTAAGGCCGAGGAACGTTTGGTCAGGATTTATATCATATATAAATTGCTAAGGTTTTGCACAAAAACATTTTACTTGATTTCTTGTGGCATTTTTCAAGCAACCAACATTCCTGGCCCTTCAAAGTATGTTTTTTTTTGCAGCTCAACGACACCCTAGTTTTGCACACCACCTGCTCCCGTCCCCCGTCTCAGCCGCCGCCAGTGAGTCTATTTCCCAGGTCACTGATTAGTAATTGGAAGTGTCTGACCAAACGTGGCCGCTACCTTTGTTGCGGTCTGTCTCCTGTGATGGGGACAAATGTGCTCATTTACATAAAAGGCCATTTAAATGAGCCAGGCTGTCCTTGGAGGTGATTATCAAGCTGGTGAAAATGATCACAAGTGACTTTTGATGAGTGAGCATGGACTATGCTGCTGCAGGCTCAAACTTTGTATTCTGGTTTTTAATAATAGCTTTTCTCAGTCAGATGAAGGCTAGAATGGAAGAAAAACACTTTGTACTAATATAAAAAAGGTTCAATTGTGTTTAATGTGGTCCTACAAATATTTAAGGCACTTGTGGCCAAATAAAAGAGAATAGCAAATAACTGCTTTTAAATCTTTTTTTCTTCTCCATGTGTTGATTTAAATGAAAGGACATTTAAAAAAAACATTTTTTTTTACATCTGCCCCCCCCCAGGGTCACCCACTAACGTGCGTCATCACTGCTCCATCTGGAAGTTGACTCCGGCAGCTGTACGGTGGCTTCAAAGGCCAAAGTTCTGAGACATGTGTTGACAGCTCTTTCTGCAGGAGTTAATTGGTGAGGAAGATGCATCAAATGAGCCGTGTCTGACGAAGACAGAAGGGCTTGAAGGGGAGGAAGGAGGACTGCCTGGAGGTTGACAACTGCTATTAATAGCCTAAGTTGAGACAGACCAAGTGACAAGTTGCAAAAGAACCCGACATCCATCCTCTGGGTGGATGAAAACAGGGAAGAATTTATTTTATTCTAGGGTGGATGAACACAGCTTAACCTATTTTATTTTTATTTTACAGTATTGTCTTTCTGCATCCTTGCATTTTTTTAACTCGGACAATAATGTCAGCTGGGGTTAGATTCCTTTCCCCGAATGAGATTTCTGTGGTGTGCATTGGATAGCCCTGGCCAGGCCTACCTTTGCTAAATGGTCATTTTGATTCCATTACAGCGAGACGGACAGTGCGATTCTATTATCGGGATGACTCATCTTGGCCGAAAATGATGGAGCTGCAAGGAGTTTGCTTGGATGCAGTGAAAGAGAAGTGCAGATTTACAAACCAGTTTCGAAAGGCTGTTTTTCCTGATTATATGGTCAACAAAAAAGACAAAGGAAACCTGTTGTGTGCTGTTATTTTGCTGTTTGCTGATGCTTTCTATGATTGTGATTAACAGTCCAAATGCACAGCTCGCTTCTGTGTTTGGGATGCACCGCCACGTGCGAGGTAGGAGAAAACATGATGTGCCCCCCTTCACCCTTTGGCAGCTATGGCTCATTTCCTTTATGCAAATGAATTCTGCATAAAAGGGTTACGCAGATTATGTTGGGAGCTGTGTGCAAAGGGAAAATGGTGCAGACTTGAGAGTCCCCGAAATGTGGGTGAGGGACTGTTTGGATGGGGATTTCCTTTCCTTTTCCATTCCAGTGTCTTCTTTCAGAATATATGTCAATGTGAGGGTGATGCAAATTTATTTCACCTAAAGTAAATTTTCCTCAGTTTGAAAATAATACTGAAAACTCAATAAAGCATTGTGACATTTTCCAGGAAGTAAACTCACTCGGATAGTAAATGAAGGTTGTGGTCTGCAGTGCAATGAGGTTACTATGTGCAACGGATGTCACTGGCTTTCGTATCAAAACTGTCAGAAATGCAGACTGACATCTTTGCGTCTCCATATTTGTTATATACTTCTGTAAATTTTCATTTTGAGATTTGGGAAAATGAGGAATCAGATGTTGATTTCTTATGACAACTAAGGCGTCGTGCAGAATCTTTTGTATGTATTTGGGGGATTTTCCCCATCACTGCATATGACGTGACCAAAACATGCACGACCTTGTTTTGCTCATGTGCGTCGGGAGGAAGTCCCTGCAGCCGCCGTGCGTGCGTACAGGTATGCGCAGCCAATAGGAGCGCACGAGGGAGTGGACAACACATGAGAGAGAGAGGCGGACGGGTGGTGCACGTCAACCAGCCGGCGTAGCACACCTTCACTTGTAGATGAGGTCCACTTCAGGCGATCATTTGAAGCAGAGTGCGTCACGACGATCAGGATTGCCGCTTCTTCCTCAGGTGGGCCAAGTTGATCTCCTACAAGGAGACGCTTCTGCGGAAACCCAACCAGCAGCAGCACCTCGCTCGTCCTCATCCACCACCACCACACAAGCGCCTGAGTAGATGTTCAAGTCCATGCATCTCCTCATCTAAGCGCCAAATTGTGTCCGCCGAGATGGAAAACGCGCACACGAAACCAGCGAGTGAAGTTTTAGACTTTTTCGGCGTGAATGAAAACACCGGATTGACTCAGGAGCAAGTTAAAGTGCAATTGGAGAAATATGGGCCGAACGGTAAGTCATTTGACTTCTTTTATTTATGTGCATTAATTATTAGAATTAACGCGGCGTTTTAATTGCGTCATTGCGCACAGGCGAGTTTGACCATAAATGACCATAAAAATGCATGGATTAGGATTTTCTCATTGTACAATATACAAATGTGACCTATATGATTAATTATTGGTCTTTCTATGCAAAACAAGAATTTGCATGCTCTATTATTGGAAGTGTCAAGGCTGTAATTCAAAGGGAATATGACCAGCCTTGGAAGAATGCAGACGTTCTAATAATTAACTCCTTTAATTAGTCGTCTGGTCCCTTCAAGTTCCCTTATGTTGAAGTCAAACAAATCAGCAGCAGGAGCAGCGTACACATCTCTGCTTGTCATTCATGGCAGCAGGAAGTACATGTTGATGAAAACCCAAAAGCTTGATCAACCTGTTTTTACTTTACACACTTGTTTCTCAAATAAAGACTCGTATTTTACTGCTCAAGTCACAAGATAAGATCAAATAACAAATGGCAGCAGCCTGCCAGCAGGAAAATAGAAATGGCTAAAAGAAAAAAGAAAAAAAAAGAAGTGGAATCACGATTTAATGAGCTCATTGGAGGAAGGAAGATCTTTTGCAAAAGTATCCAAATGAATCAATAGCAAATAGATGATCAAATTAATCGTATTTTTTTTAATTGAGTAATCATTTAGAGACATTTTTTAAGTGTGATTGTCCAAATCTTCAGATTTCAGGCTCTCAAAAGTAATAATTTAGATTTATCTATTCCTTTTTATTTTTGGCCAAACACCTGCTTTTACTTTGGAAAACAATTACGATCAATCCTTGTGTTGCTAAATAATACCAAATAAACCAAAAATAACTGTTTAATCGTATCCTTTTTTTTTTAACTACACATCAGAAACACCAAGGAAAACAAGCTCTGAATTATATCTAGTTCTCTTTTTGCGTACATATATTGACAACACCCATCAGCTCTTTTATCATCCAATAGCCTTTTACTTATTTCGTATCAACCTTCTAGCACTGTAAACATGTATATAGCATGGAGCTGGCTGAGTTGAACGTTCCCGGCCCCACCTTTCCCTCTTAGCCTGTCATTTGCATGTGCGGCCAAGCTGCCGAGTACACGCGAGCGCCATATTGTACAAGTCAAACAGTTGGCCTCTTGTTTGCCGCGCAGTCGCTTTACACCCAGGCCTGCAATGACTTCATGGAAAAAGCAACGTCTCGCCACAGATAACATCGCGTTTCGCTTTCAGCTGTGAACTTCCTGTGCGTGCGTGTGTGTGTGTTTAAGTGTGTATAGATAATAGCTGCTGCAAGGGGATACCCGTTTCCCTTTTTGGACCTGACTTTATTATGCTAGAGCCAAAGTCTTACATTTTGTTGATGCACAGCTGTTTCTCCTTTTCTTCTCGGAAAGCGCCGACGTTCTAGTCGACTGCAAGGCAAACGATGAGGCGCTTACCAGAAAGTCATTAGCATGTTCAACGCAAGTGTTTGCCTTGGTGTGGACATAAGAGGGCAAACAAAAGGGAATCAAACATGAGCTGCACAAGTCACTTCCATTTAGTGACTAAATTCGGGTCGGTTTATCTATAACTTTATGGAACCCATCCAGAGTTCCTAATTGGCTCATTTTGGGATGTATTTTTTTGTACTGTCTCACGATTGACTAAAAACTACCAGCCGCCAGTCTTTAGTACAAAACTGTTGCTTAAAATCAGTTGCTAGTATTTGTGCAGACCAAACTAATTAGCAGAACTCACCAGAGGCGCTCGTGTGGAGTTGGTGGTCTAAAGACAAAGATGCAATCATTGATGGGAACTTGAGTTTGCTTCCTGGAAGACTCCCCGCTGGGACGTATTATTATGTTCTGCGTGACACTGACCTGGCAACTTATTTCATTTTCTCCAAAGACAATCAGTCGTTCCACTACTGAGAAATGGATTCTTCTTTTGACATGATCATAAAGCTGCAAAGACAGAATATACTGTATGCTAATTAAAAAAATATCGCCAAGACATTTTTTAGCACGCCGGGCCTGTTTATTCCCATTTCACTGAATAGTGAAAGCTTTAATTAGCATGCGTGGCTAAAGAGTAAGCAGGCCCCACTGATCGGGTCGACCTTGCTCGTTTAATGATGCCTGAAAGCGCATTTATTTTGTCGTCCATATATGGTCGTTTCATTTTGGACTTCATAGGCTCCTGCCGCACTTCATTCACTGCAGGAATCTTACTCGCAGTAAAACACAAGCGGGACTCCAATAAGTCACTTAATCGCAAATATTCACACAGTGCCTGTGTGTGGGCGCTCAAAGAATGTTTTTGCTGTAACACACTCAATGATTTCCCATCCTGCAAATTCACAGGACTCCTATTTTTAGGTAGGAGGCAAAAAAAAAGGGGTTTTTTTTTCTCAGTACTGCATACACAGTTAGCGTTTTTTTTTTTTTTCGTGTGTCACTCATTGCGAAAGATGTTCCATTGTCTCCTCCTCGTCCTCCTCCACCACGCCAACACACTCCTGAGTGCTCTCCTCAATCAGGCATTTGTTTGCCTTTCACTTTGATTGTCTGACCATTTTCCCGTCGAGATCTTGCATTGTGTAGTTGTCGTTGGATGTGGGCTGGAAATAAAAAGTCATTCAAGGCCACCGGTTTTGAGTCACTTCCTGGTTCCTTCATACATGTCACTTGTGAATCTGTTGATCACAAATGATGAAGGATTTACACATTTGAAAGAAATCGTGACACATTTTAACGCTGATGTGAAGAATAACAACATGAACAAAGTTATGGGAAGTTAAAAAACAGCAAAAACCTCCATTTAGGTTATATACTGTTTAATAAGTGTGTCAAAAAAAAAATCTACAATTTCATTCCACTGGAGCATCATGAATAAAATAGTTTTAATATTAACCTTCATATATGTTGGAGCCTTCTGCCATAATATAAAAATAGATTAGAAAATAGATTTTTCACACACAACAGAATAGCCAGCAGGAAAAAGTTGAATTTCCCACAGAAGATACGAACGTGTGTTTTTTTTGGCATCCATTTATTTATGTGTATAATCCAGTTTGAGGTTCCTCATTGTGACAAGCAGATTTCCTCGTTTCATTGTGCTGCCTAGAAATGATAAGTGGCTGGATGACACATGATCTGCTCAGCTCCAGTATGTGGACAGAACACTTGAAGGAAGATATTTGCACAAAGGCTAGATGTAGTTGCATTTTGCCGTTGCGCAATATCCGTGTTGGGAGTAAACTTTTTTTTTAATGCATTAAAGCGCTTTTTTTTAATTGGGGTCATTAAAAGAGGAAATATATGAAGGAAGCTATCATACATTAGCGTGCAATAGCTATTAGGGGTTTACCGTCATGATATTTATAGACCTCTTTTACAATCTCACGGCTGATTGGCTAAACTCTGCCAAGGTTTGCTGAAGATGAGCTGACTTAAAAGCTGTTTATTATTCAAGTGAGCAAATTATTTGTAGGCTGAGATGAGAGTCAATAAAAGTACGTGTCAGGTTGCATCAACCATTGGGGATATACTTTGGTTATTTATTTATTTTTATATATAGTGGCAAAAAAAAAGTCACGCTAGTGCATTTTTTTACACCATCGACTGAATAAAGGGTTAGAAAACAAAGCCTATATTTTCAAATCGGAGTCTTCGATGAATTAATTTGACCATTTCCCATTAGCATCGTGTGATTTGGCGATGCTGATATTTAGAGTGGTAGTGGAAATTTCCACTCCTCTTTCACCTCGTGTGCTGTATATTTGGTTTGCCATCATCTGCAGACGTCCGACTGCCGAGGGATGCGCAGAGAGAGTGAAACAATGCAACGTGGTGAAAGAACCATGTCAGGCTTCCCCTTTTTTTCCTTCCAACGCTGGAACTCCCTGCTGTTGTTGGCAACTGTCTCCATGCAGGAAGTGTTTCCCCTTTTGCTTGGCATTGAACGCTTTTTCTGCTGCGTGTAAACAAGCCCTTTTTTTTATTCATTGTCTGGGCCCGCCATAGGGAGGAGGTGTTATGGGGACATGGCTCGAGGTGAAGTCAGTATTCAGGAATGCGACCGGGCAAGCCCCGACTGTGAGGGAATCCTCTGCAGCGGGAAGTCGGGGAAACCCGTCCTGCTCCTCCAGTCCTTCCTCCTGCTGTCTTGTCCTTTTAGTCAGTCTGTCTTTTGTCTCCCACACTTGAGCCTCAAGCAGGGACGCACAGTAATGGGGGTCGGTGAAGCGTGGAAAACAGCACTTCTCCATACTGCTGCTGACATCAGCCATCAAACCTCAAGACCTTTACAAGACTGCAAGTTGGGAGCTAACCACAGTGACTCAGCACTATTATGCCCAAGCTATTTATATGATCCCGCTTTGCACTGGTAGCAAATGCCCGGACCTGAACTCATCTAGTTGGGAGACACTCCAAGGTCGCTTTTCTGACGTAGTCCCTCCGACATGATTTTGCTTGTTGCTGAACATGCCCAGAACACTTCATGGGGAAAGTGTTTACTCGTGTGGGTGAGGTCACACTCGTCTGTTTGAATCAAACTCGAGTTGTTTTCCTCTCTGGGTTCATCGGATGGTAAAGTCATGGAGATCAGGTGCAGAGTGTGAAATAAATTGGATGGTTGAAGAAGATAGCGTACAAAGATGGGATGGGTTCCTGCTCGCTTGTGACCGTGAAGATGGATGGGTGATAAAATCCTGATAAGTTGATGACGGGAACTAGACTGAGCAGCATCACCAATCAGTTTTGGAGCAAATTTATGAATAAATCATTTGATTAATATTGCAAAATAATGAAAGACTTATTTGGGACATTGCAATTTTTGTCTGTCATCAGAAAAGAAGCCAAAAACCACCGTTGGGTGTGTTGGGAGGGGAATTTTTAAATTTAAGTCCCAAACTATAAAATAAGTTTGGCCAATTACAGGGGCCCTTCAAGTTGTTTCTCTTTCCGCTCGTGTTGAGTGCAAACTGAGTGACTGGGAGAATTTTGTTTTTGGAAGGCGGCGGAGGCTTAGAGTCATGGTTCTCCCCCCCCTTTCCAACTCCATTCCCCACATGGTCACGTTTCATAATGGTGTAGCCACGTCTGCTCAAAACACGCTGGAGAAACATGGTGCTTATTTCCACTGGACCTTTTAGGGTCAGCGCAATCTTCATGTGGCTTCTTTTTCCCCAACATTTGAACTTTTTCTCCATTCATCAGCAGTCAGGATGATTTTCTTTGTGTTGGACTTGACTGAGCAGGTTTTTTTTAGGTGACGTCATTGCTTTCTGAAATGCAACATGGCTGACTTGAGCCATTAAAGACAATATTAACTAGCGTTTGTTTTCTTTGTTCCCCTTCCACTCGGCCTCCACCTCTTCAATTCCTCTACAACCATCGTGACGTGACATCTACAGAGCTCCCTGCTGAAGAAGGTAAATATTGATTTTTCCGATGAGGCTTCTAACCTCCTCCCTTGCATGAGCAGCCTTTTTTTTTTCTTTTCTGGAGACCAGAGGATAAACTGGACTGCCAAGCTCATACAGATGGATACACTACAAAATATTATTATTGTGATTTTTTTTTTCTGCTTACACATTCTTTCCTCTCTTGAGTCAACTTTGACCCCTTGTGTCTTTTAATTGTGTGCAGGAAAGTCCCTGTGGGAACTGGTGATGGAGCAATTTGAAAACCTTCTGGTCAGGATCCTGCTTCTCGCCGCCTGCGTCTCCTTTGTAAGTAACGCTCCGGCCTCGTGAGCTTTTTCAAATAATGACACTCCCAATTGGATTTTGGATTGAAAATCCATACACAAGTTTTTTTTTTTTATCCAGTGTTGATAAAGTTTTAGTGAGGGGAGCCCGCTTGGATCCATCTGCAGTGAGCCTACTAAGAGTGACGCTAGCTGGAATCCTGAATACATTTATTACTGCAAGTCGTTGGTGTTTTGGAACAAATTTACTCTTGCTATTTCTGAAAGGGGGGAGAAAAAATGGCTATTAAAGTGTATATGACGCAATTTGCCCTCTCAGAGTGCAGCCGTGGCTTTTGCCTCAAGTACGAAGTTTACTCTGTAAATGCGGCGAGCTAAGACGAGCTGTAACGTCTTCCACACCCAGACTGCTTTGAGATGTTGGATTCCTGACTTTCTACCTCAGCAATCTTAATAGACAAATGGTGTCATTGATTTTATAACTTTTTAATGTCTGTTTACGTTGTATTTTAAGCAGATTGACTAATTTTTTAATTTTTAATTTTTTGTTTTCTAATATTCTTTGAGCATAACACTCCAACAGTTAATTTTACTTGAGTAAAAATAAATAAATAAATAAATAAATAAATAAATAAATAAATAAATAAATAAATAAATAAATAAATAAATAAATAAATAAATAAATAAATAAATAAATAAATAAATAAATAAATAAATAAATAAATAAATAAATAAATAAATAAATAAATAACACACCCAAAATATCTGTATGAGAGAACGCTCAATTTATGATGGGCAAATGAGAGTTTGAGTCAATCGACAATCTTAATAGAGAAATTGTGTAATTGATTTTATAACTTTTAATGTCTGTTTACGTTATATTTTGAGCAGATTGACTCATTTTTTTTGTTTTATTTTATTTTTGTTCTCTAATATTCTTTGAGCAAAACACTCCAACATTTATTCATTTGACTTGACTAAAAAATAAAAAAATGCACTCTTAGTAAATCACTTGTAACACACCAAAAATATCTGTCTGAGAGAACGCTCAATTTATTGCTTAATATTTGGGCTCTTAGTTAAATGGAACGGAAGAAAATATATTAAAAAAATATATCTTTTTGATAACGATGAAGGTCAAATGAGAGTTTGAGTCAATCGGCTGTTTAAAGCGCTGCAGTAATTATAGTCTAATGAGGCCGAAAATGCCAAGGTCCTCTTTTTTTTTTTTGCAAGCAAGTTTCGGAGTTATAAAATGAATGGCTGAACGATTCCACTCCAATTTGGCGTCCGCTTGTAATTGTTTATCAATGAGGCATGCCGAGGACTTTTAAAGCAACTTGATTGCACCGGGGACGTCGGACTCAATGAGCTGCTCTCCATTTTGTCACGCGTCATGAGTTAATTCTCATAACTTAAAGCAAGCTTTTAAAAATAGTATCGTGTTACACGAGTGGAGAGGAAGCCAACCTTTTTTGGATATGTCCACGAATCAATCATAGCGAATGGATTAAGTTCTCTGAACATCTTGAAGGCCATATATAGTCACGCGCTTAGTGCATTATTGAACCTGGATCTTATTACATAGCGTTTTGCTTCGCTTCAATGGCAGTACATTACATTTAAACGTGTCAACTAAAAAAAAAATATAATAGTAATGAGGAAACAAGTCAAGCTGTCTGTGTTATACTTTCCAGATGAACAAACAACACACTGCTACTTTCCTTTTTTGCATTATTGAATTTGTTTTGGCATGTAGTTGAAATAAATAATGGATTTTCGAAATAGGCAGCGTTGTCATGTTCTCACTATGTTGCAATTTGAAATGTTTGCAGACTTTAACTCTATTTACTGTTAGAAAACAAGCCTGTGGCCTTTTTTTTTTCCCTTTCCATTCAAATGGGTTAGTGGAACTCTTCTGAATTCACTTACTACATTGACCGCTCTGGGCTAAATATATCACGTAACAGTGATGAACCAGTTATGATGCTAGCACCGTCCTTATTTTCCAAGGGGCATGTGGAAAAATGGATGAATGGCTATGGGAAATATGAATTTGAAATTAGGATTGGATGATGAAATAATGACAGCATGTTGTTTTGAGTGTTTCCAAGGGAGAAAGACCCAAGTTTTTTTTTAAAATAGTTATGTCCCATTTGATGCACCATGACAGCCAATTCAATTTACCGTAATTTTCGGACTATAAGTCGCACCGGAGTATAAGTCGCACCAGCCATAAAATGCCCCAAAAAGTGAAAAAAAAACCATATATATGTATATAAGTCGCTCCTAAGTAAAAGTCGCCCCCCCACCCAAACTATGAAAACAAAACGCGACTTATAGTCCGAGAATTACGGTAATCAAAGAAATATATCTAATATGATTCTAATTAAATGTGACCAGGAAGCGGCAAGGTTAGATTTTATTATCACGTCTCATTGAAGGCACAGCTGTGCTACACAAATGCCATTTTTAATTCCGTCCTCCCTGAGGACATTTTTCCTTTGCGGTATTTAAGTATCATTTGTGTGATGAGGAAGTTGTGTGTTTGTCTAGGTGTTGGCTTTGTTTGAAGAGGGAGAGGAGTCGGCCACCGCCTTTGTCGAGCCTGTCGTCATCCTCCTCATCCTCATCGCTAACGCCGTCATTGGTGTCTGGCAGGTGAGATCTCACAATGAAGAAATTCAAAATCATGCTTCTGTATTCGTTCATTACGTTGCACGACCTGACTCATCTCTCTCTCTCAACAGGAACGAAATGCCGAGAATGCCATCGAGGCGCTTAAGGAGTACGAACCCGAGATGGGCAAAGTGTACCGCATGAACCGGAAGGCGGTGCAGAGAATCAAAGCCAGGGACATCGTTCCGGGTGACATCGTAGAGGTGGCGGGTAAGCCAACTCATTTATTCTTTTCTGAGATTCAGCTTTTGCTTTTAGCAGCTTGCACAGTAACATGTAGCATTCATGAGTCTGTAAATATCGTAGGAATATCATACAACACCATTACATAACAGTCTTTCCCCCGTATTTGCAGGTGCTGGTATTACGGTTTGAATGTGTGTGTGTGGTTCTGTGTAAGTGCTTGTGGTCTTCACTTGTGTTTAAGGTCCAGTTTAACTTTCCACAGCTTTCCACTTCCCTTTGCTTTCCATACTCTCAGTCTCACCACCTGGATGTTTGTCAGGTCTTTACTCATACTACACACTCACACACACACACACAGATGCACACACTCATCCATCCCCTGCTATAAAGTCACCCGTGTGTGGGCAGCCCTGTCTAAAAATAGTCTTGTTGTCATTCTGGGGTCCATGCTGGATTTAATATGCATGACCTCCAACTATTAAGTCCATAACTGGCTGTTGTCTATGAAAATGGATTTTCGATGAATCAATATATTTTGAATAAAGCATAAGGATGATCACTCAATGTATATTAAATAGAAGGAACAGAGGTCATGCGGGGGTCATGAAATAGGTAGAAAAACTGCTGTTAAGCAAATATAAATAAACTTTCCCTCATGATTCATCAACGTCAGTAAGGCCGTTATTCTGTTATGGAAAGAAAATCTGTAGTTCGTTATTAAATTTTAATGAGGATATTCCTGACCCAGAATAATACTTGGCATAAAAAACACATATAATATGATATAGGTGTAAAACTGCTCCACTTGATTAGTTCGTCACAATTCGTACATCCTTCTAGTTTACGTGAAAATAAAATTTAAAAAAAACAGGAATCCCCATTTCACTTCTTGTTTATGATTAAGTAAGCGATAATACTTTGGAATTTGGGCTTGTTGCAGCCGGTGTGTTTCTTCACACGTGTGTCGTCAACAAGACCCACAGACAAGCTCACGCAGGTCGTAAAGCATCAAAAGTACTCTGTTGAATTCCCACCTTCATAGTCATCGTCATGACAACAAGTCATGTTCTCTTTTTGCTCATCATGTCTGTGTCATTTCTCCATGTGCTGTTTTGGATTACAGTGTTATCCCACATTGGTGGTTTCGCACTTTATTCTGGCCAGAAGTCTCATGCCAAAGCCCTCCAACAAAAACATGGCAGCAAAAAAAAAAAAAAAATCGGTATCCTCCTTTAACATGATTGAACTCCCAGGGCAGGCTTTTCCTCTACCTCAGATTACCCGGCGGTGGTTCCACTGGAACTTAATGTGAGGAGGGTAAAATAAACTGTATGGAGGTCTTGGAGAAAAACCACAAAAGAGGAGAGAAAATATAATGGATATATTTACATAAGGTTCCACCCCTGCAGTGTACTTGTAGGTTCCACGGCGTTATGACACACTTGCGTTTTGCGCCTCCGCTGGAACTTTCCTTGAGGTTTTTAATGGAGTAACTGTATGAGGGCTCACCGAAGACCCCAAGAGATGGAAACCAAGTGGCATTTACGCTGCCAATTCATTATGCAAGGGTGAGATTCTGACTGTCCTGGTTGTGTCAAAAAAACAGACGGCAAACTCAACTACCGTATTTTCCAGACTATAAGGCGCACCTAAAAACCTCAAATTCTCTCAAAAGTCGACAGTGCGCCTTGTAGTCCGGTGCGCCTTATATATGGACCAATATGGATTCATGAAATCAATCACAAGTGGCCCGCTGAAGACTATGAATCATGAATCAAAACGACTATGGATCATTATTTTGTGATTATAAAGTAATTTGTTGCATCTGAAGTTGAAATAAAAAAGATAAAATGGAGAATGATTTGGATTAAAAATCTGACATGATGCATTAATGGTGCGCCTTATAGTCTGGTGCGCCTTATATAACGACAAAGTTTTAAAATGGGCCATTCATTGAAGGTGCGCCTTATAGTCCGGTGCGCCTTATAGTCCGGAAAATACGGTAGGCCAATTTGTACTTTGTTTTGAAAAGACACTCTCAATTTAGTAGTGAATAATCCGATTGACGCAATACAAAATCTGCCTTTACGAGGATCATTCTTATTGAATGACTGAATAGTCCATATCGGCACGGTCATGTAAAAGGATAATACATTCTGTGACATCGACTCGACCTGTCGTGTTTGTAAATCATATATTTTATTCAGTATAGTCCGATGGAGCGGAGGGAATCTGAAGGTAGGCGTTCTTCGGCCTGGGCCAACTTGAAGCCTGCAGCCATCTCCCACACAAACACAACCCACATTGCACCCGACACCCTGTCTGCATCTCCCGTAGGTGCTACATAGAGAGGCGGAAAGAGTCGCTCGCCTTCTTTGTTTACCCCACCGAGACGAATTTTCAAATGGCTCAATCAAGTCGATGTTGTGATAACGCACTGGAGATGTCCGTTATTAACAAGTGTCTGAGTGTTTGGAAGTATCATCGACTTTTTTACTTTTGTATCATCTGCCGCATAAAATGTTTGCATTTTGTCATTTCAGTGGGTGACAAAGTTCCAGCCGACATCAGATTGACCTCCATCACGTCCACCACGTTGAGAGTGGATCAATCCATCCTCACAGGTACGCTCGACAGTCCCTCAATCCAATTTTTTCTGCTATTGTTTTAATTTCATTTTGGTTATTTCAACTCCTTCTAGGATATCTAGTGATTTCATTCATTATTTGAATTGAAATATTAATGTATTCTGTGCATTTTTTTTTTCCTCCTTCCTTCAGGGGAGTCTGTGTCCATCATCAAACACACTGACCCGGTTCCTGACCCGAGAGCTGTCAATCAAGACAAGAAGAACATGTTGTTTTCGGTGAGTACAACCTTTGAATTATTAGAAATGATACTCTGAGCTCACTTTTAAATTAGTTTTATGAATTGAAATGATTCGAAATTGAAACTACTCATCTGAATTTGTCAAGCTGCTCTGTCATTCTCAACCAATCAAAATGGCTACTTGTCTAATAAGTGATAAGCTAATTGCACTTCAAGTAGGATAAAGACTTGGCAGGTACAAATCCACTCGGAGCGGAAAAAAAGTGCCATTTCCAACATGTCTGTGGTGAATCTGACGCTTGTATGTGTAGCTCAGCGGATGGTTTTCCGCTAGCAAGAAATTGGACTTAATTTCAAAACGCTTATTAAAGCCATGCCTGCATGGAAGTAACGTGAATAAGCCAATATTCCATCCAAATAATGCCAAGTACCACAAAATAAGCATGTTTGTCTTGCATAAAAAAAGATTATGAGTCAATGTAAATTTTCTGACTGACAGATTTATTAAAACGGGGGGAAAAAAAAAAAAAAGAACCTTCCACCCACATTGAACACATTTTCCGTAGGGCACCAACATCGCTGCCGGTCGGGCCATAGGTGTCGTCGTGGCGACCGGCGTTGCCACGGAAATCGGCAAAATCCGCAATCAGATGGCGTCGACCGAACAAGACAAGACGCCGCTGCAGCAGAAGTTGGATGAATTTGGCGAGCAGCTCTCGAAGGTCATCTCACTCATCTGCGTGGCTGTGTGGGTGATCAATATCGGCCACTTCGGGGACCCGGTCCACGGCGGCTCCTGGATGCGGGGAGCTATCTATTACTTTAAGATAGCCGTGGCTTTGGCCGTGGCCGCCATCCCCGAAGGCCTGCCTGCCGTCATCACCACCTGCCTGGCCCTCGGGACCCGCCGCATGGCCAAGAAGAACGCCATTGTGAGGAGTCTGCCCTCGGTGGAGACCCTGGGCTGCACCTCCGTTATCTGCTCGGACAAGACGGGGACCCTCACCACCAATCAAATGTCTGTCTGTAGAGTAAGTGGCAATTCCTATTCCACGCCAAATCTGCTTTGGGATTTAACACCAGGAGTGAAAAATTCATTTTCACACTTCTGTTTTATCTTCATTTATCTCAATGACAATGAAAAATGCATTTACATTCGTTTTGACATTAAATGTCTTCATGTAGAGCACTGGTGTCAAACTCGAGGCCCGGGGGCCCGATACGGCCCGCCACGTCATTTTATGTGGCCCGCGAAGACAAATTGTGCATCAACTTTGTGTGTCATTACTAGAATATCAAATTGTCTTCACTTCTAATATCTTTTTATGAATATTTGACCAGTCTTTTCTCGTCTGATTTGAAAACGAGTTATTTGTCCGTTTGTTTTGTAGCTTTTACCGTACATAATATGAGGTGCTTATACCTTTTATTTGGGTTGACAGTCATAATGGCCCTCAGAAAGAAGCTATGACTACAATGCGGCCCGCGAAAAAATTGAGTTTGACACCCCTGATGTTCAAAAAGCTTCATAGAGGTTTTTGCTTTAGTTATTCACAAATGATATTATTCTTATTGCGTTTAAACCCACCATAGGCGAAAACATTTTCATGTTGCATACGCTCCTCACCACAAGCTGACGCGCAGTGTGTGTGTGTTTAATTTGTAGCTGCAGGGAGTTCCCTCAAACTTGGCGGATGTGTAGGAGTGACCTCACCGCAAACCTTTAAACCCTCCAAGGCACAGGAAAACTTAGCCCAGCTGACGTTAGCAAATATTGACCTGCATCCACCTAAAGGCCCTTCTTACTCCCTAATAGGGAGCACAATATTTCAGATAAGATTTTGACTGCAACTGTGGTCTGAATCGTTTCATACACACACACACACACACACAAATAGTGTTTACTCCCGCAGTGAGTAGATGAATCCAATCGTGCTATTGAGTCACATGGATCACAATGTGCCGCCTTGTTACCGTGGAGACCGCAGTAGATCAGATCCGGAGGAAGAAGAGGAACAATCTTATTCTATTTCTCACTGGCTGCTTTGTCTGTACTCTTGTGGAAATCACTGAGAGTTATGGAATTGGGCCTTATGAACTTTTGGAACATTGAGAAACATCCAAAGCATGTCTGCAGCTTTTAGTTGGCTAAGGTGCAACAAAATAGTTGCTCGTAACATTTGCGTCTCGACACCGTGTCAGTTCGACCCAGCTTCTCCGACCGATTGAAATATTGCGGTAACATTTCAAACAAGTCGTAAAACTCGGAGACCCTGTCAGCTCTGTGAATTTTCTCTCTTTGGATAAATGCATACAAATGTTTTCCCCTTTTTCATTTTCCAGTAAAATGCAATTGAACAGCCAGAAAATCAAATGATACAATATTTAATATACATCATTATATAAGTTTGTTTATATTTGGAAAAATGTCATTTAAAATTATTTAAATTATTATTATAAATTCTTTTTTATTATTTTTCAAAAATGATTCCTTATTTGGAAAATTTGAAAATGTCATTTAAAATTATTATTATAAATATTTTTTATTATTATTCCAAAATGTGTATTTCCTCATGCTAATTAATGTTCCACTGAGACAGAGGTTTGCTCTAAAATCAATTTAGTGTCCATCTACCATGCAAAGCTATTTAAATATTTATGTTAACTAATCTCGGCTAATAAGAAAAGCAGCACGTTCCAAGAACTGCACAGCTAATTACTTTTGCCCCCCCCCCAGATGTTTGTGGTGGACAAATTGCAGAATTCAAGCTGCACCTTGCACGAGTTCTCGATAACAGGATCCACATATGCACCTGAAGGTCAAATGTGAGTTCCATATCGTGAATGTCAACTTATTTATATATGCATGAATATTGCCTGATGTTTTCCAATCGTGCGTCAACGATGGTGTGTTTTCCTCCCTCCAGACTGAAAGGAGAGCGGGCAGTCCAGTGTGGAGACTATGATGGACTCTTGGAGTTGGCCACCGTGTGTTCCATGTGCAATGACTCCTCATTGGACTACAATGAGGTCATTAAAGACTCATTCTAAATATACTTCTGTTGCCATACAACTAGTAAAAGCAACACACACCCATAACAATGTGTAGTTTTGTCTCGTTTTTGTTGAAGGGCTAATCTTATCTTGCTCAAAGATACTTAAATTGCTTTTCTCACCTTTTTGTCATCACCACGGTATCTTGGTAACCACGGTGAAGAGAGAGGCCGAGGATAACACAATTTCAATTGCATGTATCATCTGCAGCCCGACTGTTCCGGATGTTGTTGTTTTTTGCCATCAAAGATTTCATATTTTTGAGGGCTGAGCCGAAAAGAGAAGCAGCTGAGCACCGCAGGGGGATGAGGATTTTATTGCTTTGTGCTGTCACACACAAATAAATGATTGGCCAACAGCGCGTCCTCTCCCCGACTTCGCTTTTTAGCACCTTTTAAAGACTCAGCGGCGATGTGGCTATCCAGCAGATCTGAATATTGTCCTTGACGGAATGTTTTGACAACAAAGCAAATGAGTACCCCTTGTAATTTGGAGGGATGACAGACAAAGGTCACTGTGACCAAAGAATTTTTTTTTTTTTTTTTTTTTTTTTAAAGCAACTCCATGCTGCAGCATTTTAATGACTGTGGCAACTCAAGAAGGCTGTGCTCACACCCACAACGACGCAAAGTGCCCTTTTCAAACTGCGCCATGCTATTTCATTTGTGAATATATATCAAAACAAAGTCCAGCCCCGCCCACCCCTGCGCAGGTTTCCACCACATCTTGTGCCAAACTTGCACTGGTCGCCAAAAAAGAGCCCACTGAGTTTAGTCTAATACTTCTCATCCCTTTTACGGAGGCTTTTACAATTTACAAAACATATATGAAAGGTGATTTGTGATTCATATTTTCCCCTTACTGACTATTCTGCTTCTCCTCTCCATGCATGTCTTTTTTTTTTGTATTCTCCCAGGCCAAAGGAGTTTACGAGAAAGTGGGAGAAGCCACAGAGACTGCTCTTACCACCTTGGTGGAGAAAATGAACGTCTTCAAAACGGACCTTTCCGGACTCAGCAAGGTGGAACGTGCTGGGGCCTGCAACTCGGTGAGCTTGGTGACAATTTATGGATGTCTCATCATAATCATGATTCTGGAGTTTGACCAAGAAGGACATCTAGTGGTAGAAGCAGGTCTGATGGAAACTACAAGCTCCATTTTTTTTAAATTACTAAATTTCTCTCCGTATCTGAGGTTAATATGAATTTGCCTACTCTCCATATCCTTGATAGTCTTTTTTTTTTTTTTGTTCCATGGTTGCTCCTTCAGGTGATCAAGCAACTGATGAAGAAGGACTTCACATTGGAGTTCTCTCGAGACCGAAAGTCCATGTCAGTTTACTGCACGCCAGTCAAGCCGGGTTCTCAGAGCAAGATGTTTGTCAAGGCACGGAACAATCATACGATTCCAGAATTTTCTTTTCCTTTCTGTCATTTTCTAATGTCTCCTTTTGCCTGTATAGTCAATTGTAGTCTTTTTCAACAGGGCGCCCCGGAAAGCGTCATTGATCGATGTCAGTACATGCGGCTGGGAACTGGCAAGGTGGCGCTGACACCGGACTTGCGTGACCAGCTCATGTCCAAGGTCCGGGACTGGGGAACGGGGAGGGACACCCTGCGCTGTCTGGCTCTGGCCACCCGTGACGTTCCACCACGCAAAGAGGACATGGACTTGGAGAATTCCAGCAAGTTTGTGGACTATGAGGTAGGAAACCAGACAAAACATCAGTTGCTTTTCTTCAAATCAAATGCAATCAATCCATTCTTGAATATAATAAATAAAAGATTTAAAATAAATAATAAATATATAAAAAAAATAAAAATAAAATGTTAATAATATTAATAAAAATAATAATAAAAATATAAATAAATTAAATAAATTAAATAAATAAATTCAGTCTGCCTCCCAGTGCAGTCATCACATCTTCAAACTACTGCTCTATTATTATTTTCGTTTTTGCTGTTTCCATTTAGTTGAGCCTCACGTTCATCGGCTGTGTGGGCATGCTGGACCCCCCGAGGAACGAAGTCATAGGCTCCATCAAACTCTGCAACGAGGCAGGTATTCGTGTGATCATGATCACGGGGGACAACAAGGGCACAGCGGTGGCCATCTGCAGGCGCATCGGCATCTTCGGCGAGAACGAAGAGGTGACGGGAAAGGCCTACACCGGCCGCGAGTTTGATGATCTATCGCCGGAAGCCCAGAAAGAGGCTGTGAAACGGGCACGATGTTTTGCACGCGTGGAGCCGGCTCACAAGTCGAAAATTGTCGCATACCTGCAGTCCTTTGAGGAGATCACTGCCATGGTGAGGACCATGAAGAAAAATGTATCACATTCTGGTTGTCCACATATTTTCTCGTGCCGCTAAATATCGTCAGATAATTTAAATATGGTATGATGTAGCACAACTTCAATGAGCAACAATATTTGTCATCCTAGACTGGAGATGGTGTGAATGACGCTCCCGCCCTGAAGAAAGCAGAGATTGGCATCGCAATGGGATCGGGTACAGCCGTGGCCAAATCGGCCTCGGAGATGGTACTTTCTGACGATAACTTCTCCACCATCGTGTCTGCCGTGGAGGAGGGCAGAGCCATCTACAACAACATGAAGCAGTTCATCCGATACCTTATCTCCTCCAACGTGGGCGAAGTCGTATGGTGAGGGAGACGCTCCGAGAACCCTCGGTCAGTTTCATTCTTTTCATGTTTGTCTGTTCTTCAGCATCTTCCTGACAGCCATCCTGGGTCTCCCCGAGGCTCTGATACCAGTCCAGTTGTTGTGGGTCAATCTGGTGACTGATGGTCTGCCCGCCACCGCCTTGGGTTTCAACCCTCCCGACCTGGACATCATGAACAAACCTCCTCGTAATGCCAAAGAACCTCTCATCTCAAGATGGCTTTTCTTCCGCTACTTGGCCATTGGAGGTACTTGAATTGCTTGCATTTTTTTTTCACAATTTAAGAAGTCCACCAAAATTCCAAATTTTGAAAAATCTACTTGTGACAAGTGTGTGAATTCATGTATTTCTAAGGCTACGTGGGTTTCGGGACAGTGAGCGCCGCCACGTGGTGGTACCTATTTGATGAAGAAGGGCCACAAGTGACTTTTTATCAGCTGGTGAGTTGCAAATTATTATTAATATATTTTTTCCAATGCAACTCCTTGAGCTTACCTGTTTCCACAGCGACACTTCATGCAGTGCACCGAGGACAACCCTGTGTTTCACGGAATCGATTGTGAGGTCTTTGAATCCCGCTACCCCACCACCATGGCGCTGTCCGTGTTGGTTACCATCGAGATGTTCAACGCCCTCAACAGGTCAATCATGGTCTCCTTTAAATGTCACACATTCCGTATCCGCCCGCCGAATGATTTTCATACCAGAACAACACACCCAGAAAATGACTTGGTTAGGGAAGTCAAATGAGGAAGTTCATAAAGCCCGAGTATGAAAGCTCTTTTGTTTTTGCTCGTCTCCATAGAAAATATACAACACCTATCTCCAAATTGATGTCATTTGTCCACGTGTTCTAATGTAACATTCTTCCCCGACCGACAGTTTGTCTGAGAACCAGTCCCTCCTCAGAATGCCTCCCTGGGTCAATATTTGGCTACTGGGAGCCATTGTCCTTTCTCTCTCCCTCCACTTCTTAATCCTTTATGTCGAGCCAATGCCAGTAAGTGCATGAACAACTATTATTTGTACAACTATTGTAGATTATTATAAAAATTTGAATTATTTCTAATTCTTCTGTGGCTTCTATTCAGCTGATCTTCCAGGTGACCCCTCTCCGTTGGTCTCAGTGGATGGTGGTCCTGAAAATTTCAATCCCTGTCATCCTCCTGGATGAGGCACTAAAATTTATATCCAGACATTATCTTGAAGGTAAGTCCAAAGTTTTCTCATTGAATGTGTTTGGTGAGGATGTTCAAATTGACTTTCCTGTCTTTTTCCTCTTCCGCATTTCTAAATGCAGCCTAAATTCTTCTCTTCCCTTTTCTGCTAAGGTACCTCTTCACGCTTTAATAGAACGAAAGTAGTCTGCTATCTGACTTGAAATATTTTTTCCCTCGCTCTGGCAGGTGATGAAGAGACCAAGTACCGGAGGAGATGGCAGAAGGATTAAGTCGTCTCCCTCAAACGCGCTTCGACACAGGCCTCTCTTCTTCTATTTTTCATCATTCCCCACTCCTGCGTGTCGGTTGAACCCCCACGACGCATTTAAGTGGCATGCGTGCCTGAGAACCGACGTGCGAGAAAAAGAAGGCAGCTGCGAGCTTTTGGCTTAAATGTGAGTGAATGCACAAAACGGTTTGAAATGTCTGCATTTTTTTTTTTTTTAGTTCAGTACAGTGCAAACTTTGCGGTGCCTTCGCTGGACAAGGCAGGGTGGGTGTTAGAGAAGCCTAAATGAGCACAGGGATGGATAGGCGATTGTTGATTGGTGGGAAAAATCTGGCTCGTGGGCAGAACCGTGCATGTTTGTGTCTGCTTGTGTGTCCACAATAATCTGGTGGTACTGCCCAAGCTTCTGCAAATCTCTTTTCTATCAGTAATGATCATCACAGTAAAGCTTCCTTGTCATTCTTCATCTCTGCCATCATTACCAAAGTTTTGCAGAGATCTGACGCCATTTGTCTTGAGCACTGAGATGATCCAGCTGAAGGTGTGAATAGCTTCACTGCTTTATTGGCGGGCCCATCTTAAAAATAGCACACTGTAGTTTTTTTTTGCAAGTGGTGTATATAAACTTTTTATTTTATTTATACTACAAGCTGGTAGATGTTACAGAGTCCAACGATGTAAGTTAAAGAATGGCAAGTGGACTGCTCGAAATAATGATTGAATCACGCCATGCCTTATAGAGCCAGCCCCACCGCACCTCCACTTTGAGCAAGTGGTGAAAATGAATGTCTTGCCAGCACTCTAATTGTGTGTTTTTTGTTTGTTTTTACTCACCGCAACCTTTAGTGTGCACCCCAAAAAGTGAGTTGTTGGTCGTGAGGGTGTCTAAGAAGCTTTTTGTGCACACTGCTCTTTCGCTTGTTCTCGGTCTTTTAGCAATTGATCTAATTAAATAATGTGTTTGACTGAACGAGCATGCGGGGTTAACATTGTGTCTTTTAGCTCTTAATTATTCATTTCATTTCGGGTCCAGGTGATTGCGTGTCTTTTTTTTTTTTCTTATTCAAAAACATCTTTGGCCCAATTGCCGAATAGTACCTGGAAAAAAAAAATGTCAAGGACGGGGAAAGTGTTCCCAATGAATATTTACATCTGTTAAAAAAAATAAATAAAAAATAGCATCAAGTTTTCAACAAGAAAAAGTGAAAGACTCGACAGAGGTCTTTTCATGCTTCTCAACTACTGAGTCCTGATTTCTGTACAGAAGATGAATATATGATTGCATGGAATCATGTTACTGTAATAATAACAATCCATACAGTATGCTATACAGCATCCAGATTATTTGGGGGGGGGGGATATTAATGACATTTTTTTTCTCTCTTCGCCACTTCTTACTTTTTTGTAGACTAGAGGTTGATTTTGTCATTTCCGTTTGGTTTTTACATTTACTTGCGGGGGTGGATGTGTGACTGTAGGGGAAGAATACGGGATGGATAGCGTTTGAGAATCATGACCTAACTTGATGATGATGCTGTTCATTTCAGTTTGCTAGTTTGAGGTCAGTCAAAAATTTATGTGAACTGAACTGTGGTTTACACTGAGCGAGAAATAGTGGTGGATCTTGGCTCGTGATGTTTTACGGCTGGCTGTACAGTGAAGGGCTTAGTGGGACGGACGCAGGCTCTAGAGACTCGACTGTCCTCCGAATTTAGACTCACCCAGCATCTTGGATAAGCTTGTTTTCAAACAGCAGGGGGCGATGTGGTTAGTATCGGAAGCAGTGAACGATTGGCATTTTTTTAAGAAAAGTCTTTAGAGCCCGACTTTCACCTGAAAAATGGAAAATTGTCTGTATTGCCTTGTTAATATTGAATGTAGACGCATAATTTTATAAATAACAAAGATGTGGAAATAAACATTATTTATCTTCTTTATTCTGAGCTTCTGTTTTTACTTTTACCGGTTACGTGTTCAAGAAAATTATTGTCAAAGCTCATCAAATAAAATGTGTGCATTTTTCAACTTGGAAATACCGTATTTCCCGCACTATAAGGCGCACCCGATTATAAGGCGCACCTTCAATGAATGGCTTATTTTAAAACTTTGTCCATAATAAAGATATATACATTTGGCCCACGGGCCGGACTTTGGACACGCCTGCTGTAGTGCCTCAATATCGGTCCATATACAAGGTGCACCTGATTATAAGGCGGCTTTTGAGAAAATTGGAAGTTTTTAGGTGCGCCTTATAGTGCGGAAAATACAGTAAATCTCTGGGATTGAATGAGTTTTCAAATATTATATTACAGCTTGGCTAATTGTTTTCTTTGTTGAGCAGAAATTGTATTACTGCTTTGATATCGCGCTTGATTAGGTTCTTGCACTTCATTTGCATTCCATCTAAATAGGCACTGGATCCATACGACCAGCAAGGGGCAATGTTACACCACCTGCTAGGTATTTGCACCAAGAATCAATTTGGCAGCGTCATAAGAAATTTATTGTGGGATGATGACCAGAGCTTCTCTATTCTAGTCGTGCTCAGGATAGGAAAGTGATTCTTATGTGTGAGGCAAATGATCATCACATCTTCTTGAGGGGGGCGGGGGGGCTCGCTGGTGCACAAATGGAACGAATAGGAGCTCCAAAATAGCCAGTTTGAAATGAACACCCTGAGTGATGAATTCGAGTTCCCCCAGTCACACACATTCAAGACTGCCAGAGATTGATGATGGATCTTGCCCCGAGAATAAACAAACGGAAAGGTCACACGCACGCACGCGCACACGATAAGGCGATGAAATGAGTCTCCTGCCTCGCCAGTGTTTCATGATAGGCCATTAAACAAGGCCATCGAGTCAATACTGCAATACTGCGGCAATGACGCTGCAAAAACACACATTGTACAAAAAGAAATGTGTGCAGTTACAAGTTAAACATGCAAACACAATGAATGGTAGCTCTCTTTTTTTTTTTTGGAGAGTGAAAAAATACATTGTTGTCATGGTAACAAAATCAAATAAATTGAGCTGGTTTGACAAATGGAATAGAATGTTTGTTTGCTTTTTGCACAAATGCTGTCAAAGATGAACGACGAGGACATGGAACTTAAGCAGGAGGCCCATCTGGCTTTATTTAAGCAAGCGTCCAACATTTCTACATATAAGGCTGTGTTGGGACTTAGCCGCTCAACATAACTCAACAAGTGGGCGCTGTTTGCTGACATCACTGCAGTCCAAGCTACAGGAGAACATTTATCTTTCATACCAAGATTGAGCACACTGCTTAACTGCCGCCCTTATGACCTTTTTGTGACCTCACGAAGTTGTGAAACATGACAATTCTACCAACTGCTGCAGAATGTATAGGCTGGACACCAATAACTGCCAGCTTTTATATAATATGACATCATAAAAAGTCGAAGAATCAATTCAGCAATGTTGGGGCACCCCACTGTGCCATTATGCATTTTGAATATTTAATTTGGTTATTCTTCCACATACCACTAGAGAGAGCCAGCGTACAACGCTTTGAGAATCATTACAGTGGATAAAAAACAAAAGCAGAAATGACATCACCTCGCTTCTATTATTTGCATCCTCCCCAATGTTTTTATGTCATATTATCAGAAAACAACCATAATACATATTATTTTACCATATAGATAACCAGTTAGCATTGCAACTAAAAATACTAACATTTGTATTGATTTGCAACAGTCAACCATATTGTAATTAGAAAAAAAAACCTGAAATTAATATTCAATTGAAACTTTTCCATTGTAAAACATGTATTGAATAACATAACTTTTCTAGGTGTGTGTAACATGGTTGCAAATAAATCACAACGGTTGAACAGGATGAATACAATTAAATGTGGTTTATGGGTTTGGTTTTTTTTGCCCCAGGCACTAAATGACTTGCTCTACCGGTCCAATCCTCCAGGCGTGTCAATTTGTGCTACCTAGGGGGCGCTATCTCCTCATCTTTTAACATAAATGCAAAAAAAAATAACTAAAAAAAATATCATGCAATACATGAGATGTTATGTAAATAGAGCATAAAAGGGAAAGCTTAGTTCCGTGCGTATTTTGTAAATATAACACAATGGCGCATGCTCGTGACGCTCCAGGTAACCTGGCGGATGATAGGACCCGTGGATTTAAGTCAAGGTGAATAAAGTTCTGCTTTCCCGTGTGCACTGTGCAGCAGGCAGTGAGACAAAGCGGCGAGTGCTTTTCAGGCGTGCGGCTTGCAGCTACAGCGTGCAGGAGCTGGCCGCAGCCGGCGGCTCGCTTTCTGCAGAATCCGAACGCAGTGGGAGGAGGGAAGGTTCGGCGTGGGCTCGCTGTGTCACCGGAAGAAAAGAGAAGGGCGTCAAAACATGGGACGCGTCGCAGGTCTGCAGCCGGAGGTTCTGATTCGTATCTAACCAGGGAGGACGTGCGTTTGTGTGTGCGCGCCGAGAGGACGGACACATCCCTGACCGGACAGCACCCTCCCTTTGGGTCAACGCAAGAAGAGGATCGACGCTTTGGGTGAGTGAAACTTTTGAATTTTCTTTGTCTGGTCCAAAAAATGGGGAAGTGGATTGGGACATGACAGCTGCGCCTCGCAAGCCTTCTTGACACGTACACTGATGTGTTGACTTGCGAGTTTGACTGCTTTATTGATGATGTTCGTAACTCAAAGATACACTGCTTATTGAAATGTATAGAAATGCTGTTGATCTGTTCCAGCGTTGAGTTTCTGCTTTACCCACTTTTAACAACTGAGCCGACTCATCAAGTATTAAAGAAGAAAAAGCACAACTAATCAAATCTCAATTTTTATCGAACGTTCTTGGGAATGTGAATTCTATTCCTAGCTCATCTCCTTGGTACTTTGCATTCTCCTGCAAAAGTCTGGTTGAGTAATGACATCCGATTTATTCAGCACCACTGTGCTTTCAAAACATGTCAGGGTGCCCCTGTGCTCAGCGAAAAAAAAAAAAAAAAAACATTCCATCTGCTGTTTTTCTCGAAGTTATTTCTTGTTGCAAGCCTTTTTCTTCACAGCAGGAATTGGAAAAGACATGACTAGAAGTGGGTGATAGGGCATTTCCTTCCACTTGTGTGAAGTTCTGCAGCAAGCTAAATGAAGTCTCGAAAGACATCATCACACAATCAGCTTTGGGACAAAAAAGAAAAAAACATTCTGAAATATATTTGTGATCATTTTGGAGCCACTTGATCAAAACAATACACGCTTGCCTAAAGTGGAGTGGGACAATTTGTCATTCAGCAGACATTGATGGTTTATTGTGAACAGATGAGCACAAATCAGGATGTCCACTTTAACTCTCAGCTCTGCCCAGTTGCTTTGTGATAATTATTATTAATTGCGTGTTCCAGTATTTGAATGAGCCTGAGGGTGTTTAGCAACAACGTTGCTGAGCAGCTCCGCTTTCCTCTCGAGTGTTCATTATATTTGTGGCCGTAAATATACACACAATGTAGACTAGACTGTACTATAAGGAGCAAAGGATGCCTGCCATATTGCGTTTGCATGGCTACTAACAAAAAATGGCGGTTTGCCTATTGACTTGACAACTTTGCATCTTATTTGTGTATATTTTATTTTCTCTTGAGTCAAATGACCAGCTGTGATTTTGGACCTTACTTTGCTTCACTTTGGCCGTCATGCACAAGTGCAAGGCAGTTACTGAAAAAGAGGCCATGTCAAAATTTTACCATCTCACGACTCCACTGGGAAATTACAAGATGAAGGAGAGCGGGCAGAAATGAGTGCACATGCACACGTGACTTGTGTGTTTTTTTCTGTAGTTTGTGTTTTATGTCCTTAATCCAAGTCACATTTTGATTCATGTCGTAAAATAAAGTACAACTGGTGTGCGAGTCAGAGTTGCATCTTTGCTCGATGGCAAAAAAAAAAAAGTCATGTCCTGTTGCTTACTTGATTGTTTTATTGCAAATGTTTTTAAATTTTGGGTTGATCATGAATAAGTGATGCTGATTTCCATCTAGTGCTTTCCTCGGTAGAGTATAATGCACTTTAATGCAATCGATTTCCATCTGATTAATCGATGGAATAACAGATTCTAAACATATCAAAATAAATACAAAATAAAATAAATGTAATAAATGAAATAAATGAAACAAATGAAACAAATGAAACAAATGAAACAAAATATCAAATAAATAAATAACAGTATTCGATAATGATAGCCCTCCTATAAACCGGTCCAGAGTGTAACCCAAAGCTAAGACTCACTCGTGACCCTACTGACAAGCGTTATTACAAAAAATAATAATAATAAAAATAAAAATGGATGGATCTTTAGTGTCCCAAAGGATTATTTGGAAACCACAACAGGTTAGTGCAGTAATCCTCCAGGATCTCACACACAGCTTCATTAATTATTCGTTGATTTTGTCTTAAATTAAATGATCAGCCTGGAATCTCACAGCAGAATATATAAATGAAAAGTACTTCTGATGACAACTTGAATAAATAGCTCAACCTTGGTTGGATTCAGCACACGCAACATGATCAACACAATTATGTTACATAGTAGGCGACAATGTTGTCGCGTGTGGATACACGGAGACATTTACAAGGCTCATTAGTGGGCCTCATCTGCATGTTAGCCTTCATTATTCAAAGCATGACCAGCAGGGACTCTTAGATCTTTCCCGTTAACCGCAGCTAAATCCTAGTCTTGCACTTCACCCCTTTTGCACTTTGGTTCTCATTACCTGCTATCAGGGACAAGATGGGAACTTCTATCATTTCATATTTTTTTATTAGTTGACAGGCCATGGAAAAATGATGTCATTGAAGTTTGAAAGGGGCTTTCATTTTCTTTCAGTAGTAGAAGGGAAGAGCCTTCATGGATTTGAATTTCAGTAAGCTTCTTTTTGACCAATTTGAAGGACATTTTTATACCTTGTGTTTTTGAGATTAGATATTGATTGATGCTGGTATTGTTGCTCTTGCAGCATACACAGCTGCTGTTCTTTGTTTCAAGGTTTTTTTTGTTTGCTTAAATTTGTTTTGCTTGTATGATTGGGCATCTGTGTGGAAATACGCAAATTAGCTCTACCTATACGTAACAATGGCGGGGTAGTGCAAAACAGCTCACGTTGTAATTTCACACTGTTATGAACTGTTATTCATTTCTCTTGAAGATAAATTACATTGCCAGATGGTGTGAACTCTGATGCTTCTCCATCTGAAAGTAAAGCTGATTGTGCACCGGCGTCATCACTCTCCTTTTGTGGAAATCCATCTAATTTTTGACCTTAGCTCATAAATCCAATCAGGGGGAATCGACCAACCGTGGCGCCTCTCCACATTTCTCAGAGTAGCTTGTACCACGCTGGTGAATTGATAGGACTATTGATTTCGGTAGCATGAAATTCTTATTACTTGCCGGGATGAATCTTTGTCTCAAATACGTGGGTTGTATGAAAATTCTGGATGTTACTTAGAAACAGTTGTAAAATGGAAGAAAAACAGAGAAGGTAAAAAGACAAAAATGGTGACAAATCATCACATAATCAGTCACGTGAATATTTTTATAAGATTGCTTTACAAAAAGAGGACACTGCTCCTATTTTACGTGTTCTTCTTTTCTGACATTGTCCATCTTCACTTTACAGAAAGGAAATGATGAGCACATCTTCAAATGGGACTCAACAAGTACAACTTGACGCCGCTGATGGTGTTGTTTTGAGTTCTCAGTTTTGGCGAAATGGCTGAGTGGAATCTTAAAGAGTTCTTTCAGACACTTCAGCTCTACCAAGTTTTCGGGAATGTCCTTCTGTTCCAACGCTAACTGTGTCAAAATGCACAGAGTAAGGTCCATTATCCAACCATAATCCACAAACATAAAATAGTTTCAAGTACCATCTTTAACGCTTTCAGTTGTCATCAACATGATTTCTTTTTCTTTCCCAAACAATGATATGTTATCTCACCCAAAAGCTAACATTTGAAGATCCAATATTTGACCACAGATTAGTGCTTGGGCGCCTGTATTTGCTCACTCAATCATATGATGACCCCCCTCCCCCCTCTTCTTGCTCCACCTACTGCAGCTAAATTGTAAAAATAAATGTCTTGCATTTAACAGATAACAAAACCGGTTCAACTATGTGCTGGCCATCAGGTCACCGGTTCGAAGGAGATTTTTATTGAGGAGAGGAGCCAGGGATCAGTGGGATGTTCTGAGGGATTTAGAGGGCACCGTGTTACACACTAAGGGAAGGCTCCTTTCTCATTTCCGCTAGCAATATCATAATCCCCACGAGGGTTCTCGTCTCATCACGGAAGACTTCCAGTGATATTGAGAGCGTCTCTCTTAGGGCTGTGTGTGATTACTTTAGCTCCTCAAAGCTCACTGATGATCAACAAGAGGGTCGAACGAGTGTTTTTCAAACTGTTGGTATTATGTCGAGAAAGATGCAAAGCTCTTGGTGAATCATGTGCCTGTTGGAAAAGCTAAGGGGGGTTCTAGCTCTGCTCTGTCCTTGTTAGTGCAGCACCACATCAAGGATTCCAAGGAAGGTCAACCATGTTGGAAGCTGTGGAGGAGAAATAATAGGCTCATCCTGCATGTCTGTCTGCACTGTTATATATCCCGTGTAATCTTACAGACAGCCATCGTTCAGCTAATTTCCACTAAAGCAGATTTATTCATAAATGATGAAGCCCCTTTTGTGTCATGATACAGTATATGGTGTGTCTTCGTGTGTCACTGAGGTGTTTAATAGATTTACAGAGTTGTGTCTGCTACAATTGCTTGCTAATCCTGTGGATTAATTTAAGGAGTTCCAGGGATTATAGTCTGTGTCAGATGAATACATGTCAAGTGAAAGCATTGCAGGTATCATGTTCATCCTTCTTCTGTAGTTGGAGGGGCATGTGACAAGTCTATTTTATTTATTTATTTATCTATCTATCTATCTATTTATTTATTTATCGTCTGTGACGTGTCATAGACTATTTGGCATTGCTAATTTTCTCTTAAATTCTACCAATGATGAGGCGGTCTGAAATTCGGACACAGCCTGTACAAAATTTTTTTTTTTGTCTGACTTGACTTCAATCCATTTTTCATTTTTCCATTAGCATAGTTGATAGGTGATTTGTATGCATCCTCAGTCTCCACAGAAGCCTTGGAGACATTGTGTTCTGAGTTTGTAGAAAGAAAATGTCACGTTAAAATCTCAAAGATGATGAAGCGTAATCACTCCCAGCTATTTGCTCGCACAATATCTGAGGACATGGGGGGGCATTTAATCCCCCCCTAAAGAAAAATCACGGAAGCTGTTTAAATGCTAAATCCATCAGAAGAAGCCAGTTGATGTCCCCAACGTGCTAACGGCATCCGTATCTTTCCCTTTTCTTTTTGCTCAGTGACACAGCCACTGTTTGAGCAATATGAAATATGACAGGTGAAGCAAAATGGAGCCTTGCTACCCCTTAGGATTGGGGACATTGGCGACACACCAAGGGAAAAAGTTTTTTTTTTTTCTCTCCAAGAAGAGCTACGGAAGAGGATTAGGGCCAGTAAAGAAAAAAAAAAGGCGCTGATAGGATTCTGACTTTTGTTTTACTCAGAATTCTGACTTATTCTCAGAATTCCTCTTTGATTGGATCTTGTTGAAGCATTTGGGTGTACCTAATGGAGTGTCCAGCGAGTGTACATTTCCAACGTGTACCCAAGGCCTCTGCTCTTACCGTTTCCCGCTGTGAAATAAAGATAGACTGTTCATAAAAGTGAACCTGTGTAGGCTTTCAAGGTCGAATTCTTGCGACAAAAAACATTTTGTGTTTGTAAAGAAGTAAAATAAAAGCCAATATACTGTAAGTGTTGATGAAGCCTCTCCTTGAAGATTACCTCTCTGCATTATTATGGCATGGTTTTTTTTCTTTTGTTATGGCCTGGGAAATTGTTTGCCATGAGTATGCGATAGAATGCTGGCACGGATTGATAAAAGCCAGGAACGAGTGAAAGTGCTTCACTAATGGAGTCATTTGTCCAACAAGCCACTCTGGAGCTTTTACCGTTATTGCCTCTCCGGTAGCTAAACATGTGCAAAGATGGTCGCTATTGAAAGCACTTGATATTCGACTGTGGCTTTCACGGCTTTGCTTTAGTCTTCATGAATCAATTTCAGCATTTTTATGGTTTACATTACAGTAAGATATTTTAATGTTGTTTGTGAAGTACTGTGCATGTTTTGAGGATGTGGGAGGAAACTGGAGTACCCAGGGGGAAAAAAGCGGATGAGGTGGATGTGCTAACCCAGTAGTGCCCTAATTTATTATTATTATTATTATTACCGTATTTTCCGGACTATAAGGCGCACCTAAAAACCTAAAATTATCTCAAAAGCCGGCGGTGCGCCTTATAGTCCGGTGCGCCATATATATGGACCAAATTCTTAAATTTAAATTGGCCCGAAGCATTGTGTCATGAAATCAATCATAAGTGGCCCGCTGAAGACTATGAATCAAGAATCAAAAAGACTATGGATCATTATTTTGTGATTATAAAGTAATTTGTTGCATCTGAAGTTAGAATAAAATGGAGAATGATTTGGATTAAAAATCTGACATGATGCATTATTGGTGTGCCTTATAGTCAGGTGCGCCTTATATAAGGACAAAGTTTTCAAATGGGCCATTCATTGAAGGTGCGCCTTATAGTCCAGAAAATACGTTATTATTATTATTATTATCTTGACGTCCATAAGATGAACACAACACCACTGCATATTTTTATAAAACAATGTTGACTAGAGTGTCTTGTAAGTAATGTGACAAATCCTTTTTCTTTTTTGTTTCCAGCTCTCGCAAACGCCAGCTGCTCCACTTCTCATTGATGCTGGTGGAGGCTCAGCCTTTCAATTGCCGCCAGCACCGAGCCCACCTCTACTCCCGCCATGGCGACGAGCAGCGAGTCTGGCGTCCAAAGGCTGGAGTCCAGTTCTGAGGGAAAAAGCAGCAGTCTCACGGACATCCTGGCCGCCATGTCCACGGAAGATGTGGGTGGTTCTGTGAGAAATGGATGCGATCAGCTGGATAGGGATCAGGCCAAAAGGACTCAGGCTTCACGTCCTCAGTTGAGCGGGAGGAAGTTGTCTCTCCAGGAGAGAGGTACTTACCTCTCCTCTGGAGGGGGTTACACACAGATCTCCCCCCGGGTGGCTCGAAGGCCCACAGTGGAGTCCAAACGCGTGTCCATATCAGACTCTCAGGTGAGGATCCAAGTTTTTCTTTTGGTACTTGACTCAATGCAGTCAAATTCGGACATATATATTTTTATAATTAAATTAAATTAAATTAAATTAAATTAAATTAAATTAAATTAAATTAAATTAAATTAAATTAAATTAAATTAAATTAAATTAAATTAAAGTAAATTAAAGTAAATTAAATTAAATATAGCTTTTATAATAAGGCCTTATCAAATAGAACCACTGGTGTTATGTTTTCAAACTTTCCCTAATACGGCCGAATGAAAGCAAGCCAGAGTTTGGCCTCTTAATGTGCTTGACCAGACCAAGCTCTTCTTTGTTCTCAACCCTGCCCACACTCCATTACACCATCACAGTCAGCAACCTCCAACCCAAAATCCTAGTCCCAGCTGTGATTTATTTTATTGTATTTAGCCCCGCAAGCAACACACATTATATAACCTGCTTTATAATAGTATTTTTTTTCTTCCAGCAACACTAAACCTGGTGGCCTTGCAACATGAGCCGCTGTTGTATTTTTTTTTGTCATGCTATTCTTGTCTGTTTTGCACCATCGACAAAATGTTCTTCTCAACCTGGGAACATGAGCCTCAGGCGTTGCTCTGGCTCAAGCCGCCGCTGCCACCTACCAACTCTCATCAGAGATGTGCCCCATCCATTTTCACTATGGATCCATCTCCTGATCCTACAATTTGAGCACTCACTGACTTTGGTGTGTGTGTGTGTGTGTGTGTTCCCTATGCGATCCAAAGCCTCTGACCGGGCGGTCGTTTGCTCTCCTCTCGTGGCTGGCTGTCTGACACTGATTTGTAGTGGCGGTGGTTGCTATGGAAGTGCAAAGCAGCCAAAGCAGGAGCACTCTAATGGACTTGTAGAAAGTAAAAGCAGCAAAGTATTGACTGCAACATTTGCTGCGTCACAAATGAGCACTAACACCTTGCTGCTGTTTTTTTTACGGCATTGTTCATAATTGTGTTTCTTTTCTCTGAATTTCTGCCCCTCCCTCACAGGATTGTATCCAGTTGAACCAATATAAGTTGAAGAGTGAAATTGGAAAGGTAAGTTAGGTAATATAAGGATTATTTGCCAAAATGTTTTGGATGATCTTTCCGGTTTTGCAGGGTTCCTATGGTGTGGTGAAACTCGCATACAACGAGGATGATGACAAACATTATGTAAGTCAGCAAATGTATTTACTCTGTTGAAGACTCTTTAATTCTTCTGCCTCTGTTGTGTAGACAGAAGGAGCTCCAGAAAATTCCCCTGTGCCATTGAGTTTTTTTTTTTTTTTTCCCTTTTCTTCCATTTCAGTGACTTTCCACCGCTTTCAGTGCTACTTGCAGTATATGCACATATTTATTGACAAAATGCATCAAGCAGATGTTTCAACATTTCGTCATAATGATAAATTTGTTTTCATCGCAGTTATTCCAAATACAGAATGTACAAGTTTTGTATTTTCTGTCTCCAAAACATATTTCGAAAACACTCTTTGAGGTTTTCTTTCCTTCATGTGGCGCGATTACGCAGACATCGCATACCCGCTTGTGCTTTTTACGCCCACCACCAAACCTGAACACCTACCCATGAGTCTAATCCTGGAAAAAAATAAAAAGATGCATTGTGCAGCATTCGGTCATCCACGAACTCGTCGAAACAAAGAGAAGCGCACATTGCCATCACTCTTAGAATTGCATTTTTTTTTCTAAAACATCCACATTTTCATCTTTTGAAGTATTCACTCGTGACACTGATTGTTGACTGTGACAGAAAAGATGGCGGCCTCTTGGAACAGATTGTCTCCGCTGACATTTGAGTATAATCCGAAAGAACACTGACAGGAATCAAGAGCGGAGCAGATGAATTAAGACACATTATATTTATTGGTCATTCGAATTTGATTTGAGCTTTTCTATCTGCAGCTTGAGTTACACATGATTTAATCACATGTACAGTGCAGGCGTGCAAATTGACGTGCATTTGATTGATGGATGGCCGCACTTTTTTTGAAACTCCCCTCTTAAATCTTGCTTGCTTTTTTTGCTTTGTAGGCCATGAAAGTGGTGTCCAAGAAGAAGTTAATGAAGCAGTGTGGTTTTCCACGTAAGTCAAGGTCCATTGAGACTGAATTATCGCATTAGACAGCCTTGTAGAAAAGATCCAATCATTTTCATGAAGCTTTTTAATGGCTAGAAAATGTCAAAAGTTATTATTCTTTATGTCAATATATTGAGGAGAGATCAATTTGTAAATGTTTGGGATTCTGTAGGTCGTCCACCTCCAAGAGGACCCAAGGCAGTTCAAGGAGAGCAGCCCAAATTCTTGGGACCACTAGAAAGGGTCTACCAAGAGATCGCTATCCTGAAAAAGCTCGATCATGTCAACATTGTTAAACTAGTGGAGGTGAGTTTCGGACTTTTTATCCAGGTCGATTTTAAGCCTAGAAGCTTCTGAAAATAACCAGCCACCCTCCCTCCAAAATGTTTGCCCACTTCCGCTCTCTGCACTTATTACTTGACCGTCATGCACGATTTAATAAAAGTGATCAAATCTAATATACTGTTTGTGGCGGCTGAACACGCGACAAGGGAGAAATTCTCCTTCGCTTGGATCAAATTTTTACTGTGGGGGTGTAATTCTTTTTCCGATGGTCCGCTGTATTATAATCCAGGCACTCCCAATCGGTCTCATTAAGGTTTTGATCAAACTCAAATATTTTCATTCTAAACTTAGGAGTGTTTCATTTTCCATTTGACTTTTGCATTTACCAAATCCTTTTAGACCCCAATTTCTTCATTCCAGTCCAGCATTTCTCTTTTTTTGAATATTGAAGCCCACGCAGTGCAGAACAGATTAAAAGCAACCAATGCGACGTGTCCATTTGTCACGGACGGCTGGGACGCCGAGGGATATCATTCATGCTGAGTCATAGAGTCGACACTTTCTTTTCAATCACAAATCTTCCTTTTCGACACGTCTATAACTTAAATGACTCTTTTTAAATCACACATAACGGAATAACATAACATTGATGTGTGAAAAGGTCACCGACCTCACAGAGAAAATTTCCAATAGATATCATCGTGTTTATCTTCCCTGCCGTCCATCATTTGGACCCACAAAGATGTTTTAGCGAGTGGCCACGCACGGTGACGACATCTCTGTTTATCAAGCGGAGGATCGGCAAGCTATTACGGCCATGACATTTTTAAAACGAAAGCTCCTCTGCCCAACTAAGCTGCCTTAATATGCGTCGACAGCAAAGGTCAAATAGTTGAAACGGTTGGGTTTAAAATGACAGCTGTTGTGAGAAAAAAATTTTTTTTCAATGATTGTTTCTGTTGGCGTAACAGGTGCTGGATGATCCTTCGGAGGATAATCTTCACATGGGTATCTATCTGCACCTTTTCTTTCTTCCTGCTTTATTTTAGTAACGAGGGTTCAGTTTGTGCCTTCCACCTCGTGGACTAACTAAGCCTCATCAGCACTGCTTAATGTGACCCAATGGAGTGTTCTCTTTTTTTGCAATCAATTGGCTGCACCGTGGCCCAACATCAAATCCTGATATTTAATCGTCCATTCTCTTTTTTTTCCCTGACAGTATTCGAGCTGATGCCCAAAGGGTGAGTGCATCGTGTTAATATTTGAAGCCTCTTCCTCATTTGGTCGCTCCCTCCCTCCTTTCATCCATCTATCCGCCCTCAGCCTGAGCCTTCTGAGTGTTCTCGCGCCGGGCTTCGGGCCGGCACCGTGCCGGTCTTGGCGCCTTTTGTGGCTTCAAAGGGATTTGTAATAAATTGATGCTTATTAGCAGCTAAACATGCTAGCTTGCCTCCCCCATAATGCTAAAAATGGGATGAAATGAAATGAGACGACGGCTTGTTATTACATAAGGCTGGGAGGGAAATGTGCTTAAACATAACATGCGTGCACACACTTGAGAAGATTTGCAATTTGGAGCACAATATTATTCAAATGTATTTATTTCCGAGGATTGTCTGGACATGTAATCTTTCAATTTCAAGTGCTATTTAATCTGTGAAATATTTACAGGCCAGTGATGGAAGTACCCACAGACAATCCGTTGTCAGAGGAGCAGGCAAGGTTATACTTCCGAGACGTCATACTTGGTATTGAGTACCGTAAGTATCTCTCACGGAGTTTTTCTTTTGGGGCTTTGTCAACAGCATGTTTTTTTTTAGATGCTTTTCCCTGGTTTGCTGCAGTAGACGGCTTTCTTCAGTGCTACTAATTACAAATCAATGCTGTCTCGCCATTGCAGTCTTCAAGATAAGTCTGCAGAGAGTCCTAGAAAGACCATCACGTGGCACTCGAGGCTTTTGGAGTGAGCGAGAGGAAACTGATTGAAAAGCCTGGCTTTAACAACTCCACTTGACATTTAATACTTCAAAAATCTCAATGTGGATACACGTTGGAATCAAAGTGTTGATGACTAATGCAGATGGCAATCTCAATGTGTTCATACATTCTTGTTTGTACTTCATTTTTTCTTCTTGATGAGCCGTACGGAGCTAAAATGACTGCTAGCGTGGTGCTAATGACGTGTGATTTTTGCAACTTCTTTAATAAGGACGCCTCATCAGACAAGGAGGCAACACTTTGCATTTAAATGAAGCCACCCGGATTTATTAGTTAAGTGGTATTCGTGAGAAAATACCAAAACAGGAAGTCGGGACTCGATGTTAAATTAAATTGATCTTTCTGCTTGAAAATAATTCCACCCAGGGAAATTAAGCATACCTGAAATCGTTATTAAATTTTGACCTTCTGATGTGTAGACCATTAAAACTGTCTCCTCAGTGCACTACCAGAAAATTGTACACCGAGACATCAAGCCTTCTAATTTGTTACTGGGGGACGACGGCCATGTGAAGATTGCGGATTTTGGAGTGAGCAACCAGTTTGAGGGCAAAGATGCTTTGCTGTCCAGCACGGCTGGCACTCCTGCATTCATGGCGCCGGAGACGTTGTCAGATAAACGCAAAAGCTTCAGTGGAAAAGTGAGTTGGATGGAAGTTCATAGACAAATTTTGGCTTGAATGAAGTTTCTATTTGTAGTATATCACTTAGCTGGAAATGAAATGCAAAGTGGGAAAATATGAGGAGAGATTGGTGCGTTAAAAAAAAAAAGGGCGCACTGCGCCGTTGTGGGCGTTACTCCCAAATAGCTTCAACCATGCCTGAATTTTTGCTATGATTTTTTTCCCCTGTTTAGATCCACGCTAACGTGCTCATGTCCAATAACGTAGCTATCACAGATCGAGTTTTTGTATCATCATACTTTTTTTTTTTAGGCGCTGGATGTTTGGGCTATGGGAGTCACTCTGTACTGCTTCATCTTTGGAAAGGTAAGTTTGGTTTTCATTTCAACATTTGTTTGCTTTAACGAAAATATATCATTTGTATCTAGATGAATGTCAATTCCACACATTTAGATATGTTCAGTACCATACTCATTCATTTGATTTCGATTATTTATGGCAGAAAAATGCTTTTTAAAACCTTTCCTGTAATCTAGCAAGAGAATAATCCAACGTGTGTTTTTCCATGCCCTTCCTGCAGTGCCCATTTATCGACGAGTACATATTGGCTTTGCACAGTAAGATAAGGACCAAATCTGTGGATTTCCCTGAAATGTAAGTTCACACCGCCACTCCATTAAAAAGAGAGACAGCCAGCTAGCCAGCCACCTCCAGTCAGTTCCCAGCCTGGCTCATTATCTTCACCATTTGCCTCTTATTGCATCAGCAACATGTCAGTGCAGTGCCAGCATGCAGTAAATGTCACCTTCATGTGATCAAAACAAGCAGTGAAAAGGCAAACAGATAGGTAATACACAAAGCTTTCTTCTCTTTTGCCGGTGCAAGCGAGAGATAGTAAAAGGGGCAAAGTGATGAAGTCGCTCCCCCCCCCACCCCCCCACCCACCAACAGAAGGTAATTAAAGGAGACGTCACATTTGTCACAATTGATTCGCCATAGCAGCAAATAAGCACCATGCAAATATCCTTTGACGAGGAATTACAATTCCATCATTGTGCAGCTTTCAAATATGTCTGACAATACTTCATTGAGCTCATCGTTAAAAGATTTGAAGACAAAATGTCTAATAAGATTCCACGGACTTCACAGTCACTCCCACACAGTCAAATTTGAAAGACCCCAATTGTCCTTTCAATAGCTCCTTCCAAAATATCCATTCAAATCAGCATGGGAGAGATTAGCACAAGACGGAGGACAAATTCTACGGCCCGATCTGTGAAGCAAATGGTTTGCACCATCCGTGAGTCATTATGTCCATCCATTTAGTCCCACTCATTTAAGTCAGTGGTCAGTCAAGCGTGCATTGAACTTGTGAGTGTGCATTTAAAACGAGGCTGCTAATTGTCACTTGTGTGCTCAACTCTGCTTGATTTAAAGCCAATCTTTTATTTACACCTCACTTGCTCAAATGACACTTATTTAGGCTATCACCTTGAGACCAAGGTATAATTTCAAAACCTGTCCCAACCTGTACAGCTCTGGTTATTTTGTATGAAATGATCAGGTTGCAAAAGTGTGCACACCCTCTCAGAACTGATGTAGCTGTGTTCGGAACATGTTTATTTTTTTTGTCTGCATAGCTAGATATAGAATTGTATAAATATAAATCAATAAATAATAATACTCAGTTCTGACTGATTCTGTCAGAGATGTATTTTTATTATCATTTTATGTACACCTCACTTGCTCAAATGACACTTATCTGTGCTATCACCTTGAGACCAACGTATAATTCCAAAACTTGTCCCAACCTGTACAGCTCTGGTTATTTTGTATGAAATGATCAGGTTGCAAAAGTGTGCACACCCTCTCAGAACTGATGTAGCTGTGTTCGGAACGTGTTTCTTTTGTCTGCATAGCTAGACATGAAATTTTATGAATATAAATCAATAAATATTAATACTCAGTTCTGACTGATGCTGTCAGAGATGTATTTTTATTATCATTTTATTTGTACGTTGGTGACCAACTCCAGGTCTGTCTCTAGTTTTATGAGATGTTCAAGATGTACCGTTGGAGATTTTTTTTTTCTTCCTCTCGCTCTAATGCGGAGGGAATATCGTATAGAGGCCATTCAGTACAGTGAATGGCGTCGGTCATCTGACAATGAGCAAGAGTCAACGCCGAGTCTTGGTGTGTTGCTTCTATTCATTTTGTATTGGCTTCTTATTAACCCCGTGAGCAAAAAGAAATTCCGCTTTCAAGGTTGTCCCTATCTTGGATGAATCGAGCTTCTTCTTACACGTCCTTTCAGACCAGAAATCAATGAAGAGTTGAGGACTTTGATCTTGCGGATGTTGGACAAGAACCCAGACACTCGGATCACCATCGCTGAGATCAAGGTAACGCGGAGAGAAAGCAAACACTGTGTCCAGATTTGCACACTTTGCGTTTGATTTGTGTGTTTAGATGGACCAGTGGGTGACTCAGGGTGGTAGCGACCCCCTGCCTTTAGAGGAGGAGCACTGCTCTGTGGTGGAGGTGACAGAAGAAGACATTAAGAACTCGGTCAAGTTTGTCCCCAGTCTCTCCGCTGTGGTAAGTAACTAGATGATCATCCATTTGCAAAACACACATGCTACATTCATCAAACCAAAAGCTATTGTGAATTTCAGATCTTGGTGAAAGCCATGTTGAGGAAACGCTCCTTCAGTAATCCGTTTGAATGTCCCAGTCGGAGGGAGGAGAGGTCCATGTCTGCACCCGGAAGTTTGCTCATGTGAGTCCGGACATTAGCTGTTTTTGTGAGCAACGTTTGTCAACCAGATAAGGTTACTGGCAGTCGGGCCTCTCGCCGCTACTTCCCTCCTGTCTCTTCTTTCTATTCTTTTCTGTTAGGTGAGCCGAGCCGCAGCTGGAGCTGCTGCTTTGTCTTGTCACCATAGCGCCATAATTCATCTTATATTTGTATGCAGGGGAGCTTTACCGCTTTTGTAAGGGTTCTTTGTGTGTTGGTGTCAGACATCGGTGATAAAGAAGCTATGATAGAATAGCAATTTTTACATATGACTCAGATTCTAAATTTCACAAGTGATTATATAATTTATTAGAAAATTTTCATTCCTATGTTGTGTTGTAAAATCCAGTTAATTGTGGATTTTCTTTCCTCAGCACTTGCAGATACAATGAGAAGCTTTTTTTTTTTTTTTTTAAAGACTAACCATTTTCTCGGAAAGCTTTGTAGCCAATGAAAGCACACGAGAGGAGAAAAAAAAAAAATCCATTTATAAGCCAAGCGGCTCAGTCACCACTATTGCTGCAGCATCAGTAACAAAGGGAGCCAGCCAGACAGCCATCCGCCGTCTTTTTTAGCTTCTGAGGCTTTTGGTTGATAAATGCCTCTTGGTCTTTTCTCCCACTTTGCTGCAGGGATTCTTGGCCTTTCCGGCCATCTTTAAAACTGCACCCATCACTCAGGTAACACGTACCATATACACTCACCACACACAACATGAGGTACACCTGCTCATCAATCACAAATATTACAGTGTGACATAAAAAAACATTCAAATATTCGTAAAAATAGAAATGCTGTATAGGAACATCCAAGTGTTGAAGGTCTCTTTCACTTTTTAAATTGAAATCCAAATTCAGACAATTTTATTCTGTTAAATGGGAAACGGGATGAAATGGGGGAAATTGTTGTATCATGCAAAATATCCGATTAATCGAGGGAATAATCAATACTAAAATGGAATAGTCTCTCAGCCTCTCTGTAATGGTAAAAACACAACCATATTGCCACTGCTTTTGTATTGAGCTCATGCAGGTGTACCTAATGTTGTGGCCGGTGAATGTAATCTGTCCAACATCCGCTGCACCACCAGCCTCTGCTCGTCTCGTTCTCGAGGCCAATCAGCTGCTCCCTTCCCACCTCTGACTTTCTTTGTCATCTCGCTGCTGCCATTTAATAGTGCCAAATGTCGTCCTTGTGTATTTAAATGCTCATCCTTGCCTTGTTCCTGCTGGAGATGCCTGGATGATGAAAGTCATTTTTATTTCTTCCAGAAAGAGCAGCACTGGTGATGGACCCAGAGAAGGAGAGCTGGAGGACTTGCATGAAGATGAAACCTCCTCTTGAATTTTCTTCTTTTTTTTTTTTCCCCCCCTTTGCTTCAAGCACTGTGCGCTTGTCACTTTGTCTTCTACGCAGCAGGCACGGAACTTCTATATTTTGCTTTTTATACCGAGACTTGCTTTTATTTGCACTTGTTGGCTTCAGAGAGAGAGACACTTTCTTTTTTTATGATTACAGTTTGACCAATTTTCCTTTTTATATTTTGGACCGTGTGTCTTTGAGGGAATGACGACAGGACTTTTCATTTTTAACCAACGATGGCTTATTTTATTATGTAGATGTCTAGAGGTTTCCACAACGGTTTACTCATTTATTGCCTTCGTTGCTCTGACGCTCGAAGTTTCTTGCGACAACCCGCTTTTGAAAGCAGAGCTTCATTTCATTTTATAATAACTATTCCATACTTCAGATTTAGTATGTGGACATTTATAAGAACTTAGCATGATTTTGCTATCTTTCACCTCCACTGATTTGGAATGAAATAATCAGGCTCAAGTGGAGACTTTGACAAAAATATGTCATTTAGGAATTCCCACGATTTATGCAGAGTACCTCGTTTGCATTTTAATGCTTGAATGGAAATCATCTGGAGTAAGTGTTTGAGGTCAGAAGCCCATATGTCGCCAAATTCCAACTCGTCCCTTAAATCTCATATGAGGATTGGCAGTGAGATTTTTTTTTGTTTCTTCAAATTTTATTCTGGTTTTTCTATTTTTCCCTTGCGTGGAATTTAACTGGAATTATTTCCAATGTTGTCATCGGCTGCTACTAGCAAAAGAGAGTTCCATTGACGAGGTGCATTTCAAAGTCCCGAATAGTCATAGATTTGCACTCCAGCTTGCCTGATTAATAATAATAATACATTTTATTTATAAGGCGCCTTTCAAGGCACTCAAGGTCGCCGGAAGATTAGAAACGGGGACCGCTTTTGTCACTCCTCCAGTAAAAGTAAACAAGGGAGCGATGCTAGAATAGAACGGACATAGGAAAGTGGTTTACATATTTATTCAGTTCACAGAATCATAAATACTGCTCACAGCCGGACCGCTATTGCTTCAAGGCAGACTCATATCTTAATGTGCGATTCTGAAAAATGTGGCTGTATCTTAGCGATGAGGGGATCCCTCAAAGAAGGACTTTTACAATTCTTTTGAAATGATCAAGCCTATTTTGTATGCAAAACATTCAATGTAAATATGTGTTGAATTGTTGTGTGCTAGCGCGTCTTTTGTCCAAACACTCAGGCTGCTCATCACTCTGCTTGCACTTTACATGACTCCATTTACATATTTTGACATGGAAGAGCGTGGATCCCCCCTTTAAAAAAGATGCTTTACTCGTTGCTGCTTATTTGCTTTGAATATATTTTATGTGAATATTTCAAAGTTTTCAACTGTAAAATTAGCTAATAAATGTGTCACAAACTACTGAGGCGCTGATGTGCATAAGTGATGATTTTTTAAATTTTTTAATTTGTCAGTAAACTTCTTGAGTCAGGATATATTAGAAGAAGCCTTTGTGGTATTCTGCAGGTCTGAGATAAATAAATAACCTGCATGTTTGCTTTTCTGTGAGTCCTTGATAAAGAATTTAATACTTGCGGGAATGCATGTTGTTGAGCATTTGTACCCAGCGGCATCTTATGTACATAGTTAATGTATTCAAAGTACGAAAACAGTGCGTTCAAAGGAGAAAAGAAATAAATGGATGCTGTATTGAAAGTGTTTCGGGGGTCAACTAAAAATGTAGGAATATGAGCTTGCTGCTGTGTATTTGACTGTCCTATTATTCCACGTGGAAGGTCTGTGTTGTGTCGTTTTGTACATTACTGCATGTACAGCGCTTAACACATTTGTTCGACCACCATCAAGGCTTTTTACATGGTTTGTTTTTACCATTTTGAACAAGGACTTGGAATTTATTAGATCTAAATTTAATCAATCATACCATTCCACCACTAAAATAATTGTCCCCCAGAAAATCTAGAATAAAATGTGCTTATTTTTTGGGGGGAAGGGGTAAATTTGAAAATTCAACAATGACAATTATTTTAGCATCAAGCATATATTTGTGTTCCTACTGCATTACACAAAGCTGAATTATCATTTTGGTGGTCCAATTTGTTAAGCACTGCATGCAGCAGTCACATTGTAAATATGTACTTTATACAGTATATATGCAAACAAAGCTATTTTTGCATGCCTTTTGTACACCTTGATTTAAGAGACAATAAAATTGAAACACATTCCAAAGGTTTTGCTTTATTGCCAAGTGCCATTCTGGTATCAATGTATATGGGAATTTTATGAGGGTCACGCAGGGATGATTTTTCCTCGCCAGCTGATGATGCTCAGTCAGGTAGATGAGGAAGTGTCCTTTTCAGTCCATTCAGGCGTGTAGACTTCTTTTTGCAGGTTCCGCTGCATTGCATAATGCATCGCAGCCACTTGTAAAATTTACGCCTTGTTCACGTTCCTTTATGTTGCCGCTGTCCCTGGTGAAGAGCAACATCTCAATCACTGTCTCAACCGTGGTTGACTTTAGTTATATTAATATTCAAAATATTTGCAGTTTTCAGATATGGAAGGCCCTTGAATGAAAAGAAAAAAAATAATTCCTTACTTTGGATTCATCTGTCTCTGTACTGCCTGCTTCTGAATCTTGGTCCTGCATCACAGAAGCAGAAGACATAATCCGTTATGAAGTCAACTCATGATGGGTATGTTAGCATGATACAAATTTTCTTATGGGATAAGATTTACGACTGTAGTGTTGCAGTGAAGCAAATGGATGATCTGTCATATCAATGTTAACACCTCACTGTGTTGCTTCTTTCCAAGTGGACTGTTCTCTTTTCTGTATCTTTGCTGCCATCTTGCGGTCAAACTAACAAGTTCACTGTTAACAGCACAGGTGGCTTACCTGTTCATGTGTGTCTGTGTACTTGAATTTCATGTTCTTATAAAATTCTCTTTTGGGGAGCAAATACAGCAACACCAAGTCACAGACGATAGTAGCCTGAAAAGAAATTATAATACAATTATTGAGATATCTTTTCATTTCAGGTCAGATAAATTAGAGTGAACACCAACGTACCACTCCAAAGATGCCCACCCCGGAGCCAATTGCTGTCAACGTTGGGATGATATCAAATTTTCTGCCCTGTTAACACAGTAAAAGAGTTTCACATTTAAGAAAATAATTTACCTGCACAATTTAAAAAAAAGAAAAAAAAAAGAGTAGTTTTTTTAGCTTAGCGCCATCAGTCTGATATAGATATAGACACCTAACACTTTTTTTCCTCAGTAATCTCAGTAAATCATTCACCCCCCCCCCCAATTAATTTGTCAGTGTCCCTATTTAAGTAAATGACTTACCATTGATTGCACAATGATATCTAACCTAATTCCAAAAACCTTTAATAGGGTTCTTGTTTGTTCCTTGCCCTCCATATAATGTTTTGCATACCTGAAAGAGTTACGGAAATGACAACGTTATATCCATCCTCACATTTACTATTCTATGACCAACTTAAATGATCGGTAATGTAAAGAATTATGTGTGCACACCTAAAGTTGTAGCCAACTGATGCTTTGGCCACGTCTTTCTCTTCAGGGTTTCCATATAGTCCGTGGAAGCTGTATACAGGTCGACAGTGTTTGACATCCACATCAAAGTTGCACGTCCAGTCAATCACAATGCCAATGGCCCCTCCCTTTCAAAGGAGCAACACAAATGTTTGCTGCTTTTATTGTCACAGAACTATTTGTGTGGCTTTTGTCAAACTTACCACTTTGGCAATGTTTTGGAATTGAAAGCCAGATTCCTTGACTATGTCTCCCAGTCTTAATATGGGACACAGTGGTGAGTCCGTTTTGTGGTAGAGACATTTGCTGATATATGTCCCATCAATACCCTCTACTAGGTTACTCCTGTAAACACAACAACAATATTTGGGAATTTTATTCTAAATGTTACATTAGAAGTCAAGCCATCAATTTTAGCACTGTTCTTTTCCCTGAATATTTCTCAATTTTGTATAATTAGTTTTGTTTTTTGATTGCTTCATGCTCCTCATTTTCCTTATTCTTTGTCATTACTATTCCTCAGTGTTGACTCTCTGCTCCAAAACCATGAAAAGCAATTTGTGACGGTAAGTGTCAAACAAAATTGAGCTTTGTTTATATTATCGTGTTTATATGATCTGACACTGCACTGTGCTTATTGAAAAGAACTTTTGCCTGCAGTTAAACAAAATAAGCTAAGCCATCTATTGATCATACTATATTTTATGGCGCACAATAGCATTTGGTCGGTATTTAAAAAACATAATTGATTATGGAGTCCACCGTGGTTTGATTTATTTTGGCAGGTAACCTATATTAGTTCTTTTCAATCTTTTTTGCTTGTTCTGCAAAATCCTTCATTGCATCATCACGTTTTGATCATACCTTGTCACACCAAAAATGGGGAATGTTACAGTGTTCTTGATGAACAGTGTGAAGTTCTCCGCAGACATCAACAAGGGAGGGCTGGAGGTGAACAAGGAATTGGAGAAATGTAATTTCTTTTAACCAGTCTGAAGAAATGTAACAATTCAGGGTTTGGACTTACTCTGGTATGTTGTGATCATTCTCAACAGGGCACCAAGCCAGAACTTCACAAGTCTTTGTGGTGTTATCACACACGCCAGTCGTACGACCTTGAAAGAAAAAAAAAAATCCATCATTAGTCCAGCACTAAGCAGGCACATTTTATTTTGATCGAGGGGCTGCTGGGGGTGGAAACACAAACATTTTTTGCTTCCAATCGTCTTATCTTTAATTAGCATCAACGGCAGCTAGCAAACTGTGAAGAGGGTGAATTTGCTATTTCCCTTATCGCACCCTTTTGTGATTTGTCGTGCTTTGGATGAGGATTTTCCGGAAGTCTTATGGTCACTCGCCACAAACCTTGGTGACGACGCTCATATTTATTGTTTTTTGTGCCTCAATATCTCGATCATGTGGAAGACAGTTTGTGTGTATTTGCTTAAGGCGGGAATTAAAAGCATGCTTGGATGAGAAGCAAGACAAGCAATGTCACTTGGCAAGCGCTAAATTGAGGCCACAAATGTTTGCCAATGATGAGTCGTTTTTGCATGCCATCTTCTAGCCAAAGCCCATTTTGCAAACACAAGGCTGTCAAACTCTTTATCTCATCCGTCCTGTCAGTATCATCCTGGCTTTGAGGTGTTTGAGGAGGGAAAGAAGTCTGAGACTAAATCAAATAGGAGAAGAAAAGCCTGCGGTGATCTTGCTTTAGTCACAGGCTGTCAGGATTTACCGTGTCCCGTACGTTTGAAACTCCCTTTTTTGCAGTCGGCGTCTGAGCTACAGTTGCTCTTCCCTGGGAGCTGTTGGAAATAAGGAAATGATGTTAGCTTTTTTAAAAAGGAGCCAAAAGGAGTTGTCGTCCCCTACTTTGGTTTCTTGTCATAATCCCCTCGGAGGGGGTGAAGGAATGACATACCTCAGGGCACGTTCCCATCTTTTGTCCTTCAGTTATGATGTAGTTAGTCATCACCACAAATGAGGAATCTCCCTGTGGTTTAAAATGAGAAGACAAATATTTAATAATAATAAAAAAAATCCTGAGTTTTTAAGTTATTTAAAAGTAGCTTTCTAGTCTAAAAATCAAGCACCTTTGGGGGAATTTATCAAAAGGCTGCAAAACTCGCACAGCTCAGCCTTCAGGTGGGGACAGTGAGGTCAAATTCAAAAAATCCCATTTTTGCACAGAATGTTTTATCTGTTGAAGACGGTGCATGATGGATGACTTTGCCATGAGCTGTTGAGAGCTTCACTTCTAATTGGTTTGAGAGATAACTGAAAAATGGCTGATCAGTCACTCCAAGCTTCTTACACGAGTTCTTTATAAACAGCCTCTTCTCTTCTCAGCTGTCTTTATTGTAAGGTTTATTTTTTCATGGTTATTGCATATAACATAAATGCACAGATGTCGGCCTACTCCAAACAAAATGGCTGTTTTACATAAGCCTCTTCTAAATTGCAAAAGGGTCCACACCCCAACACCTTTAGATAAACAAAGACTGTGGTCTTTTCATTGACTGTTTGCTCTGTGTTTTATGGGAAGAGATGTTTTATGTAGACATCATAAAAGACACCTTGATGTGAAACTGAATCTGTGCTCATCTGCTCATGTCCTTGTCATCAAGTCAAGCCTACATTGATGTGATAAAAAGCCATTATAAACTTAGTCTGCATCAGGTCACTTTAATTTTTTAATCTTTTTTTATAAACCATCACAATTTGATTTCCCTAATGAACTCATTCACTGCCAACCCAGTTAACATCTTTGACGTCTATAACCGTCAATGGCACTGAATGACTTAAAAATAAAGTTGACTCGAGACCTAATTTGATTCTTAACATTGGATGTGTCTCAACAGTGACCAACCTGCGGTGGGAAGACATATTCGGCAACATCCCAGAGTTTCTCCACCCCGCTCACGTTGGTGTAGCCCACTCCTTTCATTTTGGTGAAGACGGAGCTGACGGCCGTGTCTGTGGACTGGTAGCCTTTCTCGTAGATGAACACCCACCTGTACGGGATAGTCGGTCATCACCTGAGACTTCAGCTCCACCCTTGCCAAACATCTATCCTCACAAGTAAGGACATGTGTGATGTTGACTTGCAACGTTGCTATCTGGCTATGGCAGCGGCACGCCTCACAAGTGATTCATCAGCGTTGCATAATGTCATTTCACTTCTTCGAATGTCCCAATGCTTGGAAAAGCTTGAAAAATGCCAGTCCACTAGTGGAATTGAGATGTTTATCTGCTCCCGGTCTCTTGATGTGTGCTGAGGGCTTTTTTCTCTCTCGGCGTGCTGCGCTGCTGCGATTACCCGTCATTGTTTTCAAAGAATTCTCCAACAGCTGAAATAATGACTTTTTTATTCATTCAAATGTGACAATCCAGGAATTAATTAGTTTTTCTTTGAGGCCATTAATTTACTTATGGCTTTGTCCACGGATGACGTGCCCTAAAATAAGATATTTTTAGAATAATTTTGGACAAAAGTAAAAACCAATCTTGTAAAAAAAGGTAATGAATACAACAGATCAAATATATCCCTTCACCAAATCCAAATTGAAGAACTGCAGGCAGGTCAAAACACTGCTCTGTACTGATTGGCAGAGAATCGGGCTGCAGTTCATTGTTATCTTTGCTAGTATATGTCCCAGCCTGTTCATCAAATATAATTCCAGCGAAAAGGTGCAACACACACACACACACACACACACATAACCCAAACAATTTAACATGAATGGACATGCAGTCCTGTCAAGTGGGCCAGAAGAAAGCTGACCTCGATGAGGGATGAATAAATAATAAATAAACAGATAACACAATAAATAAGAGGAGCAAAACGGAGCCAGTGTGCATACAGCAGACAGTAAGCATAGCGCAAAAGTACAGGACGCTACGCAGAAAGGGGAAGCGAGTTCAGTTCACAAGCAGGTCAGTGCGTTACTCATCTTGTATGTTTGTCTCATCTCAAAGAAGAACTAACAACACGACTCACATGGTCCTTTAGCTTCAGACACTTTACATATCTGAGATGTCTACGAGGACTATAATGAGCAAGGTGTCGAAATTCAGAAGGCCCCTCAGTCTTACTAAACAAAACAAAGTTGTATAGTCAAGAGTCTTACCCGATGATGTAAGCCAAGACCCCCAGCTGGATGAGACGACACACCACCCCTACTCTCCTATTCCTCACCAGCACCTGCCGTGGGGTCTCGTACTCGAAGAAGAAGTCAGAAAGAGCGTTGGTGATTTGGCTCTTCATTTTGTGGTGCTTGACCCAAACAGAGGAGAGGAGGGGTCTGCAGCACCCAAACACTTCTCCTCACCACTGACGAAGATCTTGTGCCTCCTCTCCCCTCACAAGAAATGTCGGATGCGCTTCAAGAGAAGTCTTGACATCCTACCTCCCTCCCTCCCTCTCTCTCTCTTTCTCCCTTCTGCCCTGCCTCTCTTTTGCCCCTCCAGGATGTGGATCTTTGCATCCATTCACTGCTTTTATATCTGGCACATTTTTGTCTGTATTAAAATGTACCAAAAGTCCCCCCCCCCCCCCACACACACACAAATAGTCTGTACTTTCTTTAAGCAATCAAACCTTATCGTTATTCTCTTGACACACACTTCCTGCATGTGAGGCGGAGATAGACGAGAAAAAAAAAACACTGCCTGTTTGCCTATTCCTGAAGACACTATTTAGCGTCATTAAGCCTTCTTATCAGGATTTTGTGCAGTGGCATACAACAGCCGCATTCTACTTTGCATTTCTAATTTCAGTGCATAAAAGTTGTATTAAATGTGCAAATATTATCCTAAGAAATGCTTTCTACTTGTATAGTTTCTGAAAAAAAGTTTTTCACTTGTTTTGCTGTGATCTTAATTGCCAAAGTTTGATTACAAGTGCATCTAAATAGAGCAGCAGCTGTGTCAACACTGGCTGGCTAATGTTACTGGGACTGTTTTCATCATTTGTTGCATGATATTTCATTTTTATAGCTCCACTAGTATATAGATATGTGGCAATAAAGGAGATTATGAACTTCATAGCCACCTCAATGAACCATGATTGGTCTTCAAGACTGAGGTGTGACCTGGGAAGGACTTTTTGCTTCATACTGCAAACTGGCCATATTAGATGATTACCAGATAATGCCCTAATAAATTCAAAGTATTCATCAGGCCTATACAAATATTGACACAAATGAAAAGTTGCTTGTGTTGGGGAATGAGTAGGGCTGATGGATAGATTTTGGGTGTCACAGATCAAGTGGAAGTGAACCAAGAACTTGAAAATGAGATGGATGAGGCAGTCAAGGCCGCAATTGGAAGACAGGAGGAGGAAAAGGAAGGAGGAGCAATAGAGGTGGGCAATGTCCAGGCAGGAAAAAGGATAAGCTTCTCCGGGGTAAGACTAGAGGTTGAACAACAAGAGGTAGTGGGAGGAGGAAGAGGGAAGGAAGACAAAAAAAAGAATCTGGCCCAATACATTCCCTGGCAACACTTGACATGGAGGGGATGGTCTTCAGATTGTCTGACCATTTCCTCTTTTCTCTATGGACGCAGCCAAGTCTCAAGGTTCTGACACTTTCCCAAGACAATCAGCTAACACAGCCGGATGAAGCGACTCAAGCCTGACTGCCCCACGTTTGACCATCTTAGTCTGTAAGTTATTGAACTTTGTTATTGTCTGCTCTTAAATCCATCATACCTTCTCACAACTTGGCTGACATACAAATGACACTTTACAGACCAGAACTAAATGAGGAAGGGTTTATAGCACAGGTGTCAAAGGTAAGCCCCAGGGGCCAGATACGGTGGCCCGCAAAGACAAATTGTTCATCGAATTCAATTCCAGAATTTCAATTTTGATATTGATAGCCATTTTTATTACCATTCATTTTTTTTTAAATACCGTTTTTTTCCATGTATAATGCGCCCCCATGTATAATACACACCCTAAAAATGGCATGTCGATGCTGGAAAAAAGCCTGTACCCATGTATAATGCGCACCCCAGATTTTAGGACAATAAATTAGTTAAATTTTGCGCATTATACATGGAAAAAAACGGTAATTATTTTAAATATTTGATTTCAATCTTACGTCTATCATTTTTGAACAGGTTTTATTAGTCTGTTTTGAAAACTAGTATATACATATACAATACATGTGAAATATAATATAATATAAATTTAATGGCCCTTTGAAGCAAACTATGACTATGACGCGGCTGTGACCAAAATAAGTTTGACACCCCTGATTTATAGCCATATGTCAGCTTTAATATTGTTAGTAAAATAGTCATTTTGAGAATAATGAAAAAAAATCCACATTTTTCAAACAGTTTGATCAGCCACAATTAGTAGGATGAATGTATTGAAAACAATGCATGCTTAAAAAGAAAGAAAAAGTTTGGCACTGAGGCCATGCCTAGCAAAGTGGAGCTATTACTCAAGTTAATTGTTTGAATATCAAATGCTTATATAGAAAGACTGGAGAAACATTTGAGGCAGGGAAAGACAAATGCAACAGCCAGACAAAAGTATTTCTACTAAAAACAAGTGAAGGTTATTTTCTGAGTGATTCCAGAAAAGCTTGGCTTAGATACAAAAGCTTCTTTAATCCCTGACATTAACCTAAGCATGAGAAGGTCGCAATAATAATTCTTGCTTGAAATTGTGGGGGAAAATCAACTTCAAGTCACAGGGTTTTGTTTTTGTTACAAGTTGGGGCCAGTCTGTGTTTAAGTTTTTAGAAAGCACTGCGGACTGTGTAAACTGCAATTTAATTTTTTTTGTTTTTCCTCCCCGCCAGCTGACGATGCTCAGTCAGGTCGACGACGAATTGTCCTTTTTAGTCCATTGAGGCGTGTAAGACTTGGCTTTGAAGGTTCGGCCGCATTTCATAATGCATCTTAGCCACTTGTAAAACTTCTGCCTTGTTCATGTTCTTCAATAGTTCCGCTGTTGTCCCTGTTAGAGCGCAACATCTCAATCAATCAATCAATCAATCAATCAATCAATCAATCGTCTCAATCGCGGTTGATTTTACCTCTATTTTTCAGATTCACTTTATGTCGCTCTGGAAATTGCTTACTTTTCGATTCTTCTGTCTCTGCACTGCATCCTTCTGAATCTAGGTCTTGGACTTGAGCTTGACCTTGGTCTTGGCCATGGTCCTGCATCCCAGAAGCACAGGACATCACCCGTTAAGAAGTCAACTCATGACAGGTATCATCTACTCGAGATTTGCGTTTGACCCTCTTCTCATCTTTGCTGCCATCTTGCGGTCAAACTAACAAGTTCAGCATGAGAACGTTCCACTTAACGGCATACGTGGCTTACCTGTTGCCCATTTACGGGTGATGCGGATTTGAATTTCATGTCCTTATAAAATTTTCTTTTGGGTAACAAATTCAACAGCACCAAGTCACAGACAATAGTAACCTGAAAAGATTGTTTTTACAAGCTGTTGAGATATCTTTTAATTTCAAGTCAGGTAAATAGGATTGAGTACCAACATACCACTCCAAAGATGCCCACGCCGGAGCCAATTGCTGTCAACGTTGGGATGACATCAAATTTTCTGCCCTGTTAAAACAGTAACGGTTTCACATTTAAGAAAATAATTTACCTGCAGAAGTGCACAATTTAAAAAAAAAAAAAGGGTTTTAGCTTAGCTTTATCTTCCCATTCTCAACACTTTAGTCGATAAATTGTAACAATAACGCTAACATTGGCATTACTCACCAGTGCTTCCACAATGATGTCGATCCTGATACCAAAGATTTTCCTGAGTGTTCTTCTTTGTTCTTTGCCCGCCATATAATATATTGCATGCCTGAAAGAAATGACAACGTTACATCCATCCTCTCATTTTGCATTACCACCCAATGGTAGAGCTGCATGATTCTTTCCATTCTATTATCTTTTTAAGAAATCAGGTCCATATGCACAAAGACCCGAGAAATATGTGTGCATACCTAAAGTTGTAGCCTACTGATTCTCGGTTTTTGTTTTTTTCTTCAGGGTTTCCATATAGTCCATGGAAGCTGTATACAGGTATACAGTACTTGACATCGAAATCAAAGTTGCACGACCACTCAATTACAACACCAATGGCCCCTCCCTTTCAAAGGAGCAACACAAACGTTTGCTGCTTTTATTGTCATGTAATGCAAATTGTGTGGCTTTTGGCTCAGGCTTAATCAATCCACCCTTTATGTCAAACTTACAATTCTGGCAATGATTTCGAAATCAAAACCAGATTGCTCGATTAAGTCTCCCAGTCTGAATATGGGACACAGTGGAGCGTGCGTTTTGTGGTAGAGACATTTGCTGAGTTTTGTATTCGGCCCATCATCCACAAGGTTACTCCTGAAAACACAAAAACAACATGTGGAATTTGTATTCTATATTTTCCCGTATTGTATATTAGCAGTCATTAGTTCTCTTCAATCTTTTTAGTTGTTCTGCAAAACGCTTCGTTGCATCATCACAATCTCAATTTTGACCATACCTTGTTACGCCAAAAAAGGGGAATGTTACAGTGTTTTTGATGAACACTGTGAAGTTCTCCGCAGACATCAACAAGGGAGGGCTGGAGGTGAAGAAGGAATTGGAGAAATTTGACTTCTTTTAACCAGTCTGAAGAAATGTGACATTTCAGGGTTTGAACTTACTCTGGTATGATGCGGTCATCTTCAACAGGGCACCAAGCCAGAACTCTACATGTCTTTTTGACGGGATCACACTCGCCAGTCAAACGACCTGGAAAGAAAAAGAAAAAAATCCATCATTAGTGCAGCACTAAGCAGGCACATTTTATTTTGATCGAGGGGCTGCTGGGGGTGGAAACACAAACATTTTCTGCTTCCAATCGTCTTATCTTTAATTAGCATCAACGGCAGCTAGCAAGATGTGAAGCCAAGGCTGAATTTGCTGTTTCCCTTATCGCACCCTTTTGTGATTTGTCGTGCTGTGGATGAATTCACTGAGATTTTTCTAGAAGGCTGCTTTTTGCACAAGTTCATCTTTTAGCCATAGCTCATTTTGCAAATGCAAGGCTGTCAAACTCTTTATCTCATCCGTCCTGTCAGAATCATCATGTCTTATGGGTCTGAGACGAAGTCAAAGAGGAGAAGAAAAGCCTGCTGTGATCTTGCTTTGGTCACAGGTTGTCAGGATTTACCGTGTCCCGTACGTTTGAAACTTCCTTTTTTGCAGTCGGCGTCTGAGCTACAGTTGCTCTTCCGTGGGAGCTGTTGGAAATAAGGAAATGACGTTAGCTTTTTCCAAAAAGGAGCCAAAAGGCGGTGTCGTCTCCTACATTGGTTTCTTGTCATAATCATGAAGAATAATTCATGCGTGAAGGAATAACATACCTCAGGACACGTTCCCCTCTTTTGTCCTTCAGTTTCGATGTAGTTAGTCATCACCACAAATGAGGGCTCTCCCTGTAGTTTAGAATGAGAAGACAAATATTTAATAGTCAATTAAATTGTCGCATATTCGTGTGTGTGTGTGTGTGTGTGTGTGTACAATCTCTTAGATGTTTTCAGTCTGAAACTCATTTAGTTTTATTTTCATAAACCATGGGAATTTGATTTACGGAATTAAAAACAATAAGGACTTCAGAAAGTAGCCCAAATATATTATTTACCAATATACATTTGATTATCTACGTTGCATGTGTCACCAACAGTCGTCATCCAGTGACCAACCTGCGGTGGGAACACATAGTCGGCCACATCCCAGACGCTTTCCGAATGCTTTCCCCCTTTGGTGTAGCCTACTCCTTTCACTTTGGTGAAGACAGAGCTGACTCCATATTCTTTGGACTGGTAACCTTTCTCATAGATGAACACCCACCTGTACAGGTACAGGTGTACAATCGGGCAGGTATGTAAACTTAATCCTAAAGGTTAGACATATGTTTTTTTCAATTTATAAGTTTTATTTTGACTTTTAAATGTTTTGTGAATTTGGAAAAAAAAAAATCCGCAATGTAGTGAAGCCGCGATAAACGAGACGCGAAGTAGCGAGGGATCACTGTACTTGTATATGCTGTTTTGGTTTAATATGTAGTTTTTGTTCCCTAAAACAGTGAGTGCGTTTGTGTGCACGTGTGGATGCATGAGCGTCACTCATCTCTTACGTTTGTCTCAGGCCATTCCGAACAAGCTGGACAAAGCAAAGTTTTGTATGAAAGTCTTACCCGATGATGTAAGCAAAGACTCCCACCTGGATGAGGCGACACGCCACACCTACTTTTATATTCCTGACCACCACTTGGCGTGGGGTCTCATACGTGAAGAAGAAGTCAGAGAGGGACTTGAGGAATCGGCTCATTTTCATTCCCTTGCCCATTCTTTCTTGCCTTTCTTTTGCACCTCCGCCTATGTCACATTTTCCTCGGTGTATTCTAATGTTGCAAAAGTTGTTGCTCTCCACGCTCTCATATGCGCACACGAAGAGCTCGTATACCCTTTAATGCTGACGTCACCATCGATAATGAGTCAACAGTTGCATCACAGATCAATGTAGACGATTTTGTCGTCTTGACGTGATGGGAACCCCATGACGAAAAGTGACATGTCCTACGTCCAATGCATGCTTGCTTACAATTTAGTGGAAATTTGCCCTAGATGCTGAGGCAAGTTAATGATTTGACTGTCAATCAATCAATAAATACAATAAAATAAATGTATTAATTGTAGGGCGCGACAAATGCAACTGCGTCAGAGACAGGAATGCATTTCTACTCAAAACAAGTGAAGGTTATTTACTGAATGATTCCAGAGAAGCTTGGATTCGATGCAAAAACTGCTTTAAATTAAAAAATAAAAAAGGGTGTATTTTTCTAATATATTGTTTCCAAGCACAACTTACAAAACATACTTTCAATATCTTAAGATATTGAAAGGTTTCAAAGCATGAATACAAAAATATACCTTCATAGTTATGACCGTGCAAATCAAAATCAAACATTGTAGTATTTACAAAAACATAATTTGAAGAAGATTTGAATTTAAATTATTTGAATAATTGAATTAAAATAGAGATTTAAAATCGTTTCTATGAAATTAAACTGAAGACGTCATTTGGCGACACAGGACTTTTTTGTCCTGCATATTCTATGACGTCAATAACCCGCGACGACGCTTATAACATCGGCCATTTTTTTTTTTGCCGAAGCGTAAACAACTGCGGTAGCCCCTGCACGCATCTACGCGTGAGCATGAAAACCATTTTTACGTTCATTTGCTGACATCGGATCGAAACTTAAAGACGCGACATCGAATGCTCTTAGGAAATATTGTCTTCTAGATCATGCCCTACGATCCCGACCACCCTCCGGCTAAAAAATTCAAGCCGGGGTCCGTTTTCTTCCGCCTCGACAAGCAGAAACCTGGTATGCTGCTGCCTGGAAAGGCAAAAGCCACCACGCCGATCGATGTTCAAAGGAAACAACTTCCCATTTATCAAGCGAGGACTCCGCTTTTGAGCCAACTGAGACAGCTTCACAGTGCTATTTTGATAGGTAACGTGTCCCACAGTAATTCTCAACAAACCTATGTAGGTAAAAATGAAAAAAAGTGTTCATTTTTTTAAGTGCATTCAAAAGTCTGCCCCCCCCCCCCCTCACACACTCACTCCTATGTGATCAAGTACATGAGATGAATTTGACTCTAAGGAAAGTGTCTGTGTGTGTAATGTCAGATGTCCTGATTTTTGACAAGACTCAATCTGTTATTAGGCGAGACTGGCTCGGGGAAGACCACCCAGATCCCCCAGTATTTGTATGAGGCAGGGATCGGACGCCAGGGTCTTGTTGCCATCACTCAGCCCCGCCGAGTGGCTGCGATATCACTGGCTGGGAGAGTTGCAGAAGAAAAGGGAACGCAACTTGGGAAGCTGGTATGTCCGCATCATCCATCAAACCATGAACAAACCGATTATTATAGTAATACACTTAATTTTACCATTGTTTGTTTTATGATGAATGGTTACTTCGACTGCCAATACTTACAACGCCAACTATGTTCAGGTGGGCTACACCGTACGTTTTGAGGACGTCACGTCCCCCGAGACAAAGCTGAAGTTTATGACTGATGGAATGCTCCTACGCGAGGCCATTGGCGACCCCTTACTGCTGCGCTACACCGTGGTCGTCCTGGATGAAGCTCACGAGCGCACTGTTCATACAGATGTGCTTTTTGGGGTTGTTAAGACAGCTCAGCGCCGGCGCAAGGAACTTGGGAAGATTCCTCTTAAAGTAGGTTTTATTATGTCCTATTGTAGTTGATTTCTTGTGAATTGTTACCCTTTTGTCTCATTGGGTTTTTTTTTAACCCGCCCAGGTCATAGTGATGTCAGCTACAATGGATGTGGACCTGTTCTCGGAATACTTCAACAAGTCACCTGTACTATACCTGGAGGGCAGGCAGCATCCCATTCAGATCTTCTACACCAAGCAGACTCAGTCCGACTACCTGCAAGCTGCTCTTGTCACCGTGTTCCAAATACATCAGGTAGTCTCCAAAGAAAAAAGAAACCCAAGTAAATAAATGAGTGAATCATTCAAAATATTTTTCATTACGTAAAAGGGTTACAAAAAAAACAACATTTCAATGCCACACATTACATTTAATAACAAAGTTGCCCTTTATGGAGAGTTGCTATTTATACATCGTGAAAAAAAAAATGCAATGGATTAAATATCTGCAAAATTTACAAGCCCAAGATAAAAAGTTGTCCTCGTATGATACGACAAAAACTGTAACAGTCTCGTCTATGTGCAGGAAGCACCTCCATCTCATGACATATTGGTCTTCATGACGGGCCAGGAAGAGATCGAGGCTCTAGCAAGGACATGCCGGGACATTGCCAAGCATCTGCCTGACAACTGTGGACCTATGTTGGTCCTCCCTCTGTACGCGTCACTGCCTCCGGCGCAACAACTCAGGGTCTTTCAGGCAGCTCCAAAGGTAAAAGAGAAATCACGAGTTTAGAGTAGACTTTCAATGAGTTTTAAATGCACGGCAAATTTACTTTGCTCCTCTTTCCCCTCACCAAGGGTTGCAGGAAAGTTATCTTATCAACCAACATAGCTGAGACATCAGTTACAATATCGGGGATCAAATATGTCGTTGACACAGGGATGGTGAAGGCCAAGCGTTTCAACCCCGGTGAGATCATTATCTTGGGGTCACAAATGAGATTTTGCATCATTACAAAGAGACACTGCATACAAAATAAATGTGTATGTTGGTTTTGAATTGGCTCTCAGAGAGTGGCTTGGAGGTTCTGGCAGTGCAGCGCATTTCCAAAGCGCAGGCGTGGCAGCGAGCGGGCCGGGCCGGCAGGGAAGACTCAGGAATTTGCTACCGTCTCTACACGGAGCAGGAGTTTGATCATCTCATCCCTATGACTGTGCCTGAGATTCAGAGGTAACCTTAGTCTCGTTTGTTTTTATCGGGTAATTACGCGCTCACCGAGTGGCTCGTTGTTTTCTAGGTGTAATTTAGCCAGTGTGATGCTCCAGCTCATGGCTCTCGGGATTCCAGATGTGATGAATTTTGATTTCATGTCCAAGCCCTCCCCGGGTAAGGTGTGAAAAGATCACAAACTGTAGCGTATTTGCCCATCACACCATGAGCTGCAATTTCCACGACAGATGCCATTCGGTCAGCTGTGGAGCATTTGGAGCTGCTTGGGGCTTTGGAGAGGAACAACGGAAAGGTTCTCCTCACTGCTTTGGGGAAGAAGATGTCAAGCTTCCCCCTGGAGCCAAGATATGCCAAGGTAGTATTGTTTGAAATGTTTCCACACAAGAAGAAAAACAAAAGAACAAATCAGTATGACATTTTGGTGCTTTGCAGACCATCCTGCTGTCTCCCAATTATTCCTGTTCCGAAGAGATTTTAAGCATCGTATCGCTGCTGTCGGTGGACACCGTGCTGTACAACCCCCCAGCGCGGCGGGACGAGGTTCTCGCCATGCGCAAGAAGTTCATGTCCAGCGAAGGTGATCACGTGACACTCCTCAGCATTTACAGAGCATTCAAGAAAGTCGGGGGGAATAAGGCAAGTGTTGCACGTTAGTAATTTACCATCGTTATCATATATCACCATGCGACTTGACTTTTTTTATTTTTTTTTTGGATAAAGGAATGGTGCCGAGAGAATTTTGTCAACAGCAGGAATATGGGTCTAGTGAAAGACGTCCAAGCCCAACTCCGAGAAATCTGCCTTAAGGTACATCACAAATCCTAATATCACTTCTGCATCTGCTGGGCAAAACTTTGAGCCCCACTCACGTTTGCCGGTCCGTCCAATGAGTGAAGCCATTTTTGAGTTGATGTGGGGAAAAAAAAGTAAACTATTCATTTTTCTGTTTTGCTAATTATTCTGTCAGCTGAACTTAAAGCTGGAGTCATGTGGAGCAGACACAGGGAAGGTTCGCCAATGCCTCGCCCACGGGATGTTTATCAACGCTGCGGAGCTTCAACCCGACGGCAGCTACTTAGCCCTGGACACCCACCAGTCGGTGGCCATCCACCCTTCGTCTGTCCTTTTCCAGGCCAAGCCGGCATACGTGGTGTTCAATGAGCTGCTGCACACCTCGCGCTGTTACATGAGGGACTTGTGCCTGGTGGATCCCGATTGGTTGCTCGATGCAGCGCCTGACTACTTTAGTCGCAAACTGCGCCCCACCAAGAGCTAACCGGGTATGTTTCGCGCACCCTCACTAATCCAGGAATACAGGTCCTTGATTTCCTAACAGTAAGATTTCTTTCTTTTTATTGTTCTTCACTGATTTTCTATTCATGGTTAAATATGTTCCGGTCTACGAGCAAAAGAATTAGAGCCCGGTTTTGTAGGAAAGGAACTCTCACGTAAACCCAGGATGATAGGTTGCATCTTTTGGACTCCTCAAGAAAGCTTATTGTAGTTATTGATAGGATACACTACCTCCTAGTAAGTCAAAAGTGTCACCGCGGCATGAATGTGCACATTGATGTCTCACTCAACTCCGATTTTGTCATTTGGTTCAACAATCCCATTTTGCAACGGTTAAACAGGAATTTGTTGTTGGATGTTTGAATCTCTTCCAATTTGCGTGCATTTTAAAAAGTATATTCTCACCTTGACAGATTCTCATTATTATGTGTGTTCTTTGCCGTGAATCTCGGACTATATAGAAAAATGTTTGGAAACCAAATGTTGATAATAAGTTCCAAAGAATGTTCAGGTAGACTCAACTGGGCCTTGTATTGTACTGACTTTATACAAAGTGCGCTTGGGGATATTTTACAGGACACATGCATTGACTGTACAGTTGACTCGGGCAATGTATTTGAAAGGGTTTCTTTTGACAAAGTATTGCAGCATGTCGACGTGATAAGAACTGCATTTTGGAATATCTGCACCCACTTGTGCATGCTGTTTTGACGCCTTTGGCAAATACACCACTGGCTCGTCAGGGAAAGACGCATGAATGCATCTCTAGTTTCTACCTTTTGATATTGTCGAGGTAATCCAGAAAATGCATGCTATGCATGGAGAAGGAAAAGTTCTTTCACACTTTGTAGAAAGTAAATCACAGATTGGGAAAGATTTGGAGGCATCTTTTGTGATTTTGTACACTTTGACTCAGGACTGTGGCAGAAATAATTTAAAAATATTTTTACACAATGTTGATCATGTTAGAGCAACTGCATGTCATGTTATAATAAAAAAATAATGCATTTGAAAAGGTTATTTTTTTTTTTTTTTTTTTTTTTTAAAGGAAAGGTCGACATGTAACATCAAAGTTTCATGGACTGGCCTGACTCAGTTCAAGAACTGTTTTACAGCAGGTTCCTATAACATTACATACATTTCAATACAATATATACAATATATATATATATATATCTTATTGTTAATGGGTGCAAGTTTGATTTGTTATTAAGAAATATGTGTATAGCCGTTTAAATTGCATAATAGAGGTGGCGGATCTGATTTGAAGGGGTATCTTATTCCAGATTAAAATAGATGTGCGGATAAATGAGTTATGACCAAAATTGTTTTGGTATGCTGGGATTCGGATGAGGTCCTGTGTAACTGAGCGGGTGATGCGGGCCTGTCTTTCATTACGGCCTGGGATGAGTGAATTAACTATAGGTGGGAAAGAATTTATATGTAGTTGATGGAAGAGTTTTATTGCCATGAGAATTGTGTAATTCTGAAAGGTTAGTGCATTGGAGCGTGCAAGTGACTTGCAGTGATGGGTCCAGATTGATAGTCTGCCATGTATTTTGTATGCCCTATTGTATAGTCTGGCTATAGGATCCAGAGTTTCTTTTGTGGTTAGAGACCAAATGGGAAGACAGTATGATAGGTTAGACAGTATGATAGAATGTAGATAAATATTTGAGACATTATGGGTGAGATATGGCCTGATCTTGTTATAGACATACATTTTCTGTTTGAGCTTATTAGTGAGAGTGTTAACATGTTTTTTGTAGGTGAGGTGGGAGTCTAAGTGCACTCCAAGATATTTATATGTGTTTGTGACTACTAGAGTTTGATCGGATAGAGTAATGGGGACAGTTATGGAGATGTTTTTCCTAGGTGAGTGGAAATACATTATTTCAGTTTTTTTTATATTGATCGTCAGATGGTTTACTTTTAGCCGGTCATGTAGGAGCTGGAGATCAGAAGTAAGTTTGGAGTTTATGGTTTCGATGTTCGGATCTGAGATGAAAATAACTGTGTCGTCAGCATATAATATGATTTGAGTTTGTTTGCATATGTTAGGCATGTCATTGATGTACATGATGAATAATAATGGGCCCAGTATGCTGCCCTGGGGGACACCCGTGGGAGATGGTAACGGAGTAGATGTGGCCTGACCAATATTAACAACCTGGATTCTATCCGCGAGGTATGATGAGAGTATAGTTAACGCTGAGGGGGAGAGATGAAAGGAAGCTAGTTTGTTATGGAGTATTTGGTGATTAACTGTGTCAAAGGCTTTACGGAAATCGACAAAGACTGCTCCTGTGATGTGGCCTTTATTAAGAGAAGTGCGTATATATTCTGTGAGTAGTAGCTGTGCAGATAGTGTAGAACGAGCTGATCGGAAGCCAAATTGTGAGTTGTTGAGAAGGTTGTTTGTTTCAAGATGTTCTATAAGTTGTTTTGACAGGGTTTTTTCTAAAAGTTTTGATATAGGTGGGAGGATTGATATGGGACGGTAGTTGGATAGGGTTGTTCGGTCGTCTGATTTAAATATGGGGGCAATTTTTGCTTTTTTCCACGCAGTCGGAAATATGGAATGTCTTATGCAGAGATTGATTAAATGGAGGATTAGGGGTAGGAAGCTACTGGCATGGGTTTTGTAGAAGTCTGTGTTTAGTTCATATATGTCTTTGGCCTTTGAGTTATTGAGTGAGCTGAGAATACTGGATAACTCTGAGAGCGTAATCTCAGAAAAGGTTAGCTTGTCTGATGAGGGAGTTATAGGTGTGGGTGGAAACGGAGGATCAAAGTGTTCTGTTAGTTCTTTAATAGAGGTGATGAAGTAATTATTAAATGCATTTGCAATCTGTTCCTGATCAGTAGTGAGTGTATTTTGTAAAGATATTTGTATGTTGTTATTTGTATTTTCATAAATTTGCCCAGTGATGGATTTTAGTGTCTGCCAGAGGATTTTGGGGTTCGTGGCGGCCTGAGTGATTTGCTTCTGGAAGTAAGTGGTTTTAGCTTTACTTATCTCTAAGGTGCATTTATTTCTATTTGAGTTTGACTTTCTAACCCAGCACTGAGTTCGAAACATAGCTGGGTTATTTATTCTTAACGCTTGGATTGAGGATTTGACCAAGCGGGGTTGAGGGATAAAAACTACCCACACTTTGCATCCATTAAAGCTACCCTTATTAGATTACAAGGTGGTCAGTAGTGGTGGTTAAATGTAATACTCATTTTACTAAACAACATTTTGCAAGAATAAGAAGCAATTGTGATTTGCTGTTGACCAGCCGTGATCCTAATAAAGACAAATAGTATTCAAAATAAGCCGGACTTTCTGCCTTGATGACGAACTTATGTAATATAAGGGTCAAATATTTCTTAGACTTCAAAGATGATGCAATAGTGATGTTTTGTAAATTAGGGGGTGAGGGTAAAGGGCCAAAGAGAAACCAAATAGGCAGGAAAATTGCTAAAGTGCCCTGAGCTGACCAAAATATGGGTAAGTTATCACTTTATAAACATTGCCTCTGTTTTGTTTGTGCCCATGCTCCTAATGATAACAGACAAGGTTATGATTGTTCTGTAGTATCTTGCCATAGTGAAGCTACAGGTTGCAGGCAAGCACTGGAAATTGCACAAACCCACAACCTTATTTATATGGCACATTACAGATCCTTCACATACAGCAATGACAATCCATTATAATAAGTAAATTTCCCAATTCTGCTCGAAAATATCGAGTAAAGTGCCAAATTCAAGAAATGCCTTTACTCCCATGAGAGCTTTCAGATTTTACAGCTTTGAAAAACGCGCAAATGCCACATCCAATATGCCGGTGACGTTGACGTACGAATATCTGCTAACGATTCATCCTGTAACACTTCCTGTACGTCAGACATTACTTCCGGTGCATAGGGCATAGTTACGACAGGTCAATGTGTCCTTCTACACACGTGTGTTGCGGCATCTCTCTCTAGTAGCCTTAAAGTATCCGGCCGGAAGAGCTAGCTGTGTCTCCATTTTCAAACATGCTCAAGTCAGTTGTCCGCGGGGTGGGAGCCGCTCTCCGCCTTCCGAAGGCCTCCACAGCACGGGCTTTGCCGCTTAGTTGCCCGACATTGTGCTCGCCAAGCGCGGCCACAGCCAGACCCTTCACCCGCTCACTCTGGATGATGAACGGCAACGGAGCTTCGGGGTACAGGCCAAAGCTGTTCACTTCCAAGCTGTTGAATCCATCGGCGTCGTGTGGATGCGGTGCTATGCACACAGAGGGTAAATGGCAAGGTTTTAAAGTTGAGCTAGTTACGAACCGGCTTAATGGCTTATTAAGAGTGCATTAGGGGGATCCTGGCTTATTTTAAAACCTCCTTATTGGTCAAGGACCCACACAGGACACTTTTTGGTTGTCCCTCTTGATCTGGAGAACAAGATGACTTGTCTCATGTGTAATTTGTTCTTGTTTTACAGGTGACAAGGCATTTGGGGAATTTCTATTTGACGAAATCAAAGAGGAGAAAAAGCTTCAGAAAAGCGGGGTTCTCCCCAAGATATCCGGAGGTTGGGAACTGTCTATGGACGGCACTGAGGCACTACTCACAAAACGCCTTGCTGGAGAAAAGTAAGGCACCTTCACTCTGTGGTCTATTTTGGCAGATCTCTAAATTTTGGGTTTGACTTTTTCTCTTCGTCCCCTTACAGAATCACGGTCACGTTCAATGTCAATAACAGCATTCTACCAAATTTTGCTGATGACGCGGAGCAAGGAGAGCAAAAACCAGAGGAAGAGGTACCAAAAAAAAAGTCCAGAATATCGTTTGAATGGCCCTCTTAAAATGATAAAAACCCGATTTGTCCTCACAGCCTGAAATTTTGTCGACGCCCAACTTTGTTGTTGAAGTTACAAAAGAGGCTGCAAAAGATACATTGGTGATTGACTGTCAATTCCTTCAAGATGAGGTAAGAACAAAAGTGGCAGCACAACTCGCGATGGATGTTTGGGTCATCTTGATCTCTTCTGGATAGTTGTCACATGGTGAAGAGGAGGAGAGCGACATCTTTGGCATCTTTGAGGTCAGCTTCCAGCCAGAAGGGGATACAGACTGGAAAGAAACTAGCTACACACTCACCAAAGACTCTCTGAATGACGTGAGTATTGTCACAATAACCCCGTCCTGATGGATTTCACAGTTTCTTTTCCCAGAAGTCTGGATTTACACGGCAGATAAATAATGCCGTTTTATGTCTTTTCCCAGGACCTCTATGATCACATGATGGACTATCTGGCAGACCGGGGTGTCGACAACACCTTTGCAGATGAACTGATGGAGCTGAGCACTGCCATCGAACATCAACAGTACATCAAATTTCTGGAAGAACTCAAAACGTTTGTGAAATGTAACTAATCTATTTATAGAGTCGAGGTGTTCCATTTTTGTCCAGTCCACACCAGCCGCAACTAACGTGAATATTTGTAGCACTTACTCAAAGATCATGTTGCGAGTTAGCTTCATTATTGGACAAGATGTGTTCTGGACATTAATTGCGTATATTGTTTTTCAAGGTCAAAATGGGATTAAAACAGTTCAACATATAGTTAACGTGTTGTGATTAATTTTTATGTTTGCTAATTGAGTGTTACATTCATTAAACCCTTTTTTGCAATCTGGCCAAAATAAAAAAAAAATAAAGTAACACCTCTCAGAAGACTAAAATGAAATATCCAATAAAATAAATATCCGCCCAAGCTACTTTTCTAAACGGTGAGTCGATATAAATAGGTATTGATTCAAAAATATTAATGTTCAGTGAATGGTTGACAATAAAAAAACTAAATATGGTTTATAAAGTTCACATATACAGAGGTTCTGTGATTCGCAACTGGAGGGATCCTTGTCATTTCACTTTTAATTATTCCCCCACCACGGTCACATTGTGTTGTTGCCTTAAAAAAAAAAAAAAAAAAAGTCTATTAATAATTACCACCTCGGGCTTCCCTTCGGGACTTTAACACCATCGAAGTGGATAGAATGCTATTGCGCAATCGTGCGCTCAGGAAGAAGTAGTGTGGCCTTAAAGAAGCTCCCCAAATCCGTCACTGCATTAAAGGAGGAGCAGCCGAAGTCATGACCGTCGGATTTTGGTGAATTCCAACCAGGGCAATGGCGGATAAAGAAATACTTAGTTTTGTCCACGACTCCTCCGTTTCCGAAGCGGACCACGCTCGATCAACTGTCAGCGGGCCATCTTACGGGCCTTTCACCTACACGCAGGTTATTCACAGCGGACACTTTATGGTATCATCGCCCCACCGTGACGCGTCGCCAGGCGGCGTGAAAGGCGGACGGTGCCCGAGATACGACTTCGACACGGTGAATCGAACCTGGTGCCAGACTTATCGCTATGGGCCGCGCAGCTCCGGCAGTCTAAGCATCGACCCCACACTCACGCGCCTCTTTGAGTGCATGTCCTTAGCTTACAGGTACGTAAAACATCTCGATTGCTTATTTTGAATTTTTGCAGCCCAAAAATTGTTTCTAAAACTTAGCAGAGATGTTTTTTGCTTTCGTTTGTTGTGCAACAACTTGGAAACTTAGCTGGACTTTGATTCGAGTTGGCTGCACTGGATAGATTTGAGTATTGCAGAACTGTTGTTGCAGTATTTTTTTGCTTCTCATAGTGATTTATTTTCATAAAGTCTAATGTAGGCTCATTGGATCAATTATTTATTTTCATTCTATGTAGTAATGTAATGTACCTTTAATTTGAAAATTTAAATAATAATGCTCAGCCATGTATGATCTGCTAGTTACTTTGGATATTTGTTTGGATCCTCAACTGATGTTTCACCTTTTTCCCCACACATTATTTGCTCTGCTGCATATATATTTTTTAATAACTAGACTACACTGTTTTTCCCTCTGGAGAAAATTGCCCTCTTGTTTTTTTTTGTGAGTGAGAGCTCCTGATGCTCTTCATTAGAAGCATATTCAAATGTGCTCTTTGGCTTGGCTACCTAGGAACTATTGAGTGTCTCACATTAGGAGTCTCTGGAAAACCACAATTAGCGAGATGTAGGCCCATTTGTCAAGATCGAATTACTCCTTAAGGCACTGGTGTCAAACTCAAGATACGGCCCACCACATCATTTTATGTGGCCCGCGAAGACATCAAATTTGTGTCATTACTAGAATTGCAAATTGTCTTCACTTTTAATAACATCATTTTTTTAAAAAAAATATTTGACCAGTTTTTACTCGTCTGATTTGAAAACGAGTTATTTGTCCGTTTGTTTTGTAGCTTTTACTGTATATAATATGAGGTGCTCATACATTTCATACGTCATAATGGTCCTCCGAAAGAAGCTATGACTACAATGCGGCCCGTGAAAAAAATGATTCTAATACCCCTGCCTTAAAAGGAAAACACCATTGTACCCCCCCCCCCCCCCCCCCACCACCACCTTTTTAGCGGCAAGATTGTGTCCCCAAAATGGAAGTCTTTCAAAGGACTGCGGTTACTGTGGAGGGATAAGATCCGTCTAAACAATGCAATTTGGAGAGCATGGTTCATCCAATGTGAGTATCGCACTTAAAATGTCTGTACATGAAATTGACATCATCTACGCAGGACCTGTACAGTGGCATTATTTTTTTTCTAAATACTATTTAGATGTGAAAAAGGGGAAAAATCCCGTGTGTGGCTTCAACACCCCATTGGAGGGATCTGAGGCAGATGCCCACAGAAAGCCTGAAGTAAGTTATTTATTTTATTGTGGATTCCTCAATCTACACCAATGCCTTCAAAATAATTATCTTTCATTTATATAGGCCATTGTATTAGAGGGCAGCTACTGGAAGCGGCGGATTGAGGTGGTCATCAAGGAGTATCACAAGTGGAGGATCTATTACAAGAAAAGAGTATGTATTATATTTATTAATTCATTTTTTTATCCCCAATTCCACGCTTACCTCTATTTTATTGTTCCTTTGCAGCTTCAGAAAGAGAAGGATGGTATTATATCAATGCTACAAGAGGTAAGTTTTTTTTAATATGATGCATTCAAAATATATGTAATTTAATACTAAGAAGAATGAAATTGTTCAATGTAAATACATTGAATTCAAGAGGAACAATAGCACATTTAAAAAGTGTATCCTTTTTGTTTGATTTCAACTCAAAGCAAACCTACTGCACATTTAGCCATCGACATGAGAAAGCAGGACATGAAAAAATTGAAAATTTTCTTCAGTCATGCAGAAGTTTTATCCAGCAGATGTTGTTATCAATAAGGTGATGTAGACTCCATTAGGCAGAAATATCCAGTAAGCCTAATGGAAGCAGCAGAAGCTACAATTAATTCAGGCTCATCTATTTTGCTACTTAGCTGTGTAAACTAGCTGCTGGTCAAATCCAAATTCAACAGGAAGTGACGGAGCTTTGTGATTGATGGGGGGGGGGGGCACCAGTCAAGTGGGGAACCAATTTTTAAGGTATAGATAATATTGTGACCAGAAAATATAAATTGTTATACAAACATGAAGTTTGACCCTTGAAGTATTGTTTACTTGTGAATTCTCTATGGTCACTATTTTTAAAAAGTGGGTTTAGCATCAGTCAAATAACTAGTTAGGAAAATGATGGCTTGAGATAAAAACGTCAACAACAAAACTTGCGTCATGTTTGGGCAATTGACGCAAGTTCATCGTGAGTAGCGACAATAACCCGCTCGTTTCTTCAAGCCTCGTCTTTTTTTTTTTCTTTGTAGGGAAAAAAAGATCTACAGTTTAATCAAATCTGACCTACTTTCTGAAATGACGGATTAAAAAAAAAAGTAAACCGCACCTTCAGCGGTGGCATCACATTTGAAAACAAAAGACGGTGAGAGAAAATAGAGGCGGAACAAAGCTGATGAGAATGGACATCCTTTTTTTATTTTTATTTTTATTATTTTTTAATGCATTGCTTTACTTCATGCCCGTTTCTACCAACACACACATCCCATCTCAATAATATAAAAAAAAAAAATGAATGAAATGTGCATAGAGGAAAATCACTCCAAAAAGCCAATCACCAGAAGTCGGAAATTGCGTCTGTGCTTCCCACTTTAGTTGATGGGTCCTTAAATCCTCCTATTCACCTGCACGTGAGGATGACTACTGTCGTAGAATTAGGTCAGGGACAAAAGATCGCCCTTCTTATTGAAATGATGAGACGTTAAAATAAATGAACAAACCCGGCGTAATGATTACCTGGAAGGGGCTTTTGCTTTTCAACGCTATGCCCCACTTTTTTATTTTTCATCACACACGTGGTAATATTTAATCTTTTCTACCCGCACATGCATACTATTCTTCAGTGACGGTCAATCAAGGAGCAAAAACAAATTACAGGAGGAAGAGTCGCGTGCGTCAACGTAATCAAAATAGGCCGGCCGTCATACAGTCCGGGCTTCCCTATAAATGTCATCTCTGGTGTGGATGATCAGAATGAACACATCTTGGGCAGAATTCTGGAAAGGCTCTGTACGGATCTGCTTTTAGACGACAGGTTGTTACTGAGGACTTTTTTTTTTCTGCATTAACAATCATGCAAAATGGGCGATTATTTGAATTTGTCTTGTATATGTTGTGTTGTCTGTAACAACTGTTATGTTTTCTTGGCTCATGTATCCGAAGGGTCAAATCTGCCAGGAAAAGTTGGAGAAATGGTCCAGTCAGATGTATCCAGAGCCTGAGGCAACACCAGGGGAGGCTCCCATGTTTGACCTGGACTACCTCCTGTCTGACATCTCTGACACCCTGTTCACCATGACACAGAAGCAATGCCCCTGGGCAAGCAGTGAGCGGCACAACAGTAAGTATCAAATGTTTCCAGACCTTCATCAAAATAGATGAATATAACATTTGTGGTGACATCAAAGTTTGTAGTGTTCCCAAAATCTATTATGAGGATTTTAGTCTTTTTTTTTCTTAACACATTATTATTATTAGGAACATAACTTTACATATTGAGCTTAGTATTTTTTTTCTGTGCTGTAATTTTTTTTTTTTTGGGGCCAAAGAAGCAGTTTGGTTTAAGCCCTGTGAAATCTGCCCAGTGACAAATGGCTGTTAATATTATAACATGAGCAGCAAATTTGGTTTCCATTCCATTTCTAATTCTGAATCCAATTTCATCCAATTCATTACAATCTTGTCTCCCTCCTCAGCATACACAACAAATGCTGATATGATTCAACCAGGCCTGACTCCTCTGCAGCCCAACTTGGATGATTTCATGGATATACCAGGTACCTGTCATTTTGCCCCCCCCCCCCCCTTCAGAATAAAACTAAATGATGATATTAAACTGTTTCATGCATGTCATCATGGAGATGCCAACATTTAAAAAGGTATCTCCTCTCTTTTTGCTGTGCCTTTTCACAGATATCTTCATGAACTCTGGTGTTCAACCATGTGATCAGATGGCTTTTGCAGACTCTGGCTATTTTCAAAGTTCATCCAGCATTACCCCCGTTGGAGCTACCATGCACACAGCTCCTCAATTACTCGGTGACAGCGAGCTCTCACAGGTACTTGCGCAGGATATGCTCCATCGCAGTCTGGTCCATCAAATCATGAGTGGCTTTTTCTGCAGGCTACTTTGTCATCCAGCAGTTTGCTACATGCTTCATCATCTCAAACGGAAGGGCTGAACCAGGACTGCAGCGGCTACCACCCGAGCTCGCTACCTTATGGACCGCAGTCGTACGCCGGTCCCGTTCTTCCCTTCCCCGGCGACGTTGAGCAGGGCTTCTCCTCAGCCGTTCCATTTTTTTACCCACTCCCGTGTCACAAATTCGGCTACCACACCAGCGCCGGCGTGACGCCGACCGTCATCACTCACACTGCTTCCACAGTGAGCGCTACGCAGCAAGCTAACAGATACCCGTACCACCAAGCTCCGTGCCGTTCCCTCGGTTACGTGTCCGACCCGGTTCAAGCAGACCAGCCTCCGGGAGGCGCGTCGCACTGCTTTGCGGTTCCTGTACGAGTGTCTGCTGCACCAGTGCCAGGGAAACACAAGCAGAAGAAAGAAAGCGAAAGGACATTTGGTCCAACTGTGGGGCTATCTTCTGCTTCCTTCACTGCACCCACGAGCTGTCTGGCTAAGCTGCTCTCTACAGGTGCTCCCCCTCTTTTTTTTAGATCATCATAAAAAGTAGCACAAAGATGATTAAATAGTTTTTTTCTTACAGGGAAGACATCGGTGGGGTTTGAAACTACTCACGTAACAGTCAAAGGTCAAAAGTCCCCATCTCCCGGTGCTTCGGTGAGCAGGCCTTCAGCAGTAAACAATCGAGATCAACTATCTCATCAACGTTGCCGTAGAAACACATAATTAAGCTACAGCTACTCTGGCAATGTTCTGTCTTGCTCTTTGATTTGTTCCTCTTATGGAGAAAAAGTGCTAAAGATGTTAGATGAGACATAATAAGTAGAAAATGTGTGATGATTTTATTTTGAAGATTCCTTAGTGTGTAAAATGTGTCTTGGCAGCACGCTTCCTCCTCTAGAGCAGCTTCATCTCAAGTGCAACATGGAGCCATTTGGCACGGAGTCATCCCAGCGCAGCACAAGCAGAGTTCAGCTCAGGGTCAGAGTCAAAGCTCCAAAAGCTCAACGGCGCCCGCCGCCCTGCTGGTTGATGACATTGCACACAACAGCGCAGCCCTTCTCGTTCCTAAGACTGAGAAACTGTCACCTGTCCAGCTTTATGGCACAGACAGAAGTAGCTTAACAGGTAAGCGCACTCAAGTGAGATGGATTTTCTTCTCATACTGTTGTGGGCTGTTGTAAAGCAAATATATGTGTGGTGCTGAAGTGGACAGCTCACCAGTCATTTCAATTTGGCAAGATTAAATAAATATTATAACAATTGGAAATTGACAGAAACTTCAGTGTTATTTAATTTTCCAGGTTACACAGGCCAGACATCACCTCCAAACCTCCTCGAGAAATCTTCTAATCCTGAATCTCCACATTCAGGCTTCCTGGGGTATGGAATGATAGAAATGAGTAAGGTAAAGTACATCAGATGTTCTTTAATAGGAAAAGGTGGTGCTGAATCTGCGGAAATGTGCCAAGATACACTCAATGTGTGATGTCCAATGTCTACTCCAGCAAACAGAGACCAGGAGGATGACTCATATATCAGCTGAACAGAAGAGACGTTTCAACATCAAAATGGGCTTTGACACTTTACACGACCTGGTCACGACACTTAGTTCCCAGCCGAGCATCAAGGTACACTAAATGGATGCACGGAATTATTCAACTGTGATTCCAAATCATGCAGCATCTTATCCACCTCAGATTAGCAAAGCCACCACCTTGCAGAAGACCGCCGAGTACATCAGTAAGATGCAGCAGGAGAGAGCTCTGCTCCACGAGGAGGCTCAGAGACTCCGAGATGAAATCCAGCTCCTGAATTCTGCCATCAAGTGAGACCTTTAGTTGACTTGGAGGCCTCTTTGAGATATTTGAATGGAGTCCAACACACCAAAGCCAAGTTGAGATCGTCTTCATTATTTAATTTTTTTTTGCAGTTCGTGCCAACAGCAACTACCGGCCACGGGTGTGCCCATCACACGACAGCGATTTGACCACATGAGGCAAAAGTTCCGGGAATACGTCCAGGCCCAAACTCTGCAAAACTGGAAATTCTGGATTGTATCCTTAACTGTGAGCGTACAGGGAGGAAACAAGTAATTTGTCCAAATACTAGTGAGCTTGTGTGACACAGAAAAATTGGACACATCAGTCTTGAAAATACCAAAACAATACATTTGTTTCAGAAAGCAAACTATCATTGTGACTTATTTCCTCAACTTGGTGTCAGTTCAGCATCATCATCGAGCCACTGTTTGAGTCCTATAATAGCATGGTGTCCACTGCCAGTGTGGAACAACTCTACCAGTCCACTTTGTCCTGGCTGGACCAACACTGTTCTCTGCCTTCTCTAAGACCCAGTCAGTCTTTTTCTTTTTTTCTATTGTTGCACTTGACCTTTGCACTTGTCTGATTATTTGCGTCACCATCCGCAGTGGTCCTGAGTTCACTCCGTCTCCTGAGCACAACGACCTCCATCCTAACTGAGCCAAGACTGCTGCCTGAGCAGGCCACCCTCGCTGTCACACAGGGTGACCCCTCTACTACCTTAGACCACTCCATACAGCAACCTGCTCAAGACCATGTGCGCAAAATGTGATGGAAAAAAAAAAAGACTGAAATAATTAGAAGCAGTTATTCAAAATAGAAAAACAACCCGTTATTTCATTTTCATTCAAATATAAAAATACCCAAATTGAAATACAGCTTGATTTTGTCATTCGTTACAACGGCTCAGAGCTGCCAGCATTTTTCGTATTGACCAGCAGATGGCGACAGAAAACGGTCTTCTGGAATGATCCATAAAGACAAAAATTAAAAAACATATATTGCCTTTGAATTGTGGTTCACCAAGGATTTTGTGTCCGTATATATTGTGACCAACAATTAAAGAAAAAAAAAATCCCATGTTGTGTTTGGAGCTCCTTGGTTTGTGGCAGATAATTTTTTGAAGAAACTTCTCAGTCTTGATGTAGTTGTTGTATTTTGTTATTTTTAGGCCAAGTCTTAATTCCTCCAGTAGATGTCGCTATCACAGAGGTCCCGTTCCACTCAACCTCCCCTTCGACAGAGGGCGCTGTCTTGACCATCTGGTGAAACCGTTCAATTCCCCCTCTTTTGCCTTGCCCTCAGCTCCACGGTGAGCTGTCCACTTCAGCACCACAAGCCGAGCACAGGCAGCGGGGACGCGCTAATGCCGCAAAGGAAGAACGAAGAGGATCAAGCCACGGCTCAACATCAGGACCCGGTTTACAAGATTGCCGAACGCACGTCGATTGCGGCTGGGGACGCCTGCGACTCCGTAGCCGAAGACTGGAGGAAAGGTAAGAGTTTTTCCGAAGAAGCTTAAATTGGATCAAGTGTATTGTGGCATCACCGGAGGAAGGATAATGATCGAGTGTTGCCGAAGGAGGCATTAGCTTCTTTCTGTTGAGGAATTAGTTTTATTTGACAAAAGGCGACATGGAAACGCGTTATTGTTGCCACAACCTCCCCTCGCTGTGCAGATGGTGCGGTTCTATGGCTCGTCCATGTTTCGCAGCCTCCCCGCGGCCAGCTGCCGCTTCATTGTCAACACGCCCGCCCCCTCCCCTTTCGTTCCCCGTCTGCCTCCCCCTCCGCCTCCAGCTACGGGACAACATGTCACATCTTTCTTTTTGGCTGAGTTAAATGATTTGCGGTTGCAAATTTCTACAAACGTGGCAAACGCACTCCCACGCTGCACTCAAAATAGTGCAGATACTTGTGTTGTAATAATAATAATAATAATAATAATAATAATAATAATAATAATAATAATAATAATAATAATAATAATAATAGCTGGAATATAATTTTCTGAATAGGGTTACGTCAAAATATCACAGCTTTATGGCGGCTCGTACTTTAATTTAATTGAGTAATGTTTTAGATTAACCTGAGATTAGCAGCAATGCAAACCTCCCCTGAGCACTTCTGTAGTGTCTCCAGTTGTTCTCCTGCATTCAAGCATCATTCTGGCAGCCTCAAACTGCTCCTCCTCCTCCTCCTGTCCTACTTCCCTTCTCTCAGGAAAGGGAGGTCATAGGGAACATTTAAGCGGCTGATATTGGAGGAGCAGCAGGAGAGCCCTCTGCTAATACAAATAGATGGAGATGTGTGGGGAACATTCGTCAGCTCAGCCTCTACTTCAATCTACAACGGAGTGCAACGGGGCTTTATGCCTTCACATCAGGTGGCAGGTTCTTTAGATTTTGTTTGAAAGGATTGTCAGTCTGTGGGAGAGGATGAAGGACAATATTTTTAGTGCTGTGTGACTGTAAAGGTGTTTATTACATTTCCTGATGACATCAAAATAGGAATCTTGTATCTGCTACTCGCAAGCATTGCCACAAGAAAATCCAACACTGTTCTTCTAGCAAGCTTGTCTCATAAGGCTGACAAAATAGCAAGGCAATCTTTCCGTGTTCAGACGTTCCTATATTTTCCGAAGTCGTCACCGAAACACACAAGCGCTTTCCCTGCTGCCACAGCGTGTTTTTGATGTTGATGTTATCTTACTTCAGAGCGTTTTGCTTTGCACGGTATCTGAGTGTAGGCTGGTAAATGGGAACTTACAGACTTTTTTTTTTTTCTTCAGACTAAATGTCCAAAAATAGAACAGACGCTCAGATACTAAATATGTATAACAGAAACGGAGTATTAATATTTAAGTTGTTTATGGTCAGCACGTCTTTGTTTTCCTATTTATTATTATTATTATGTGGACACATCTTTACTGGTTGGCATTCTTTTTACCTTTATGCTCCCCTGAATAGAATTTATAGTCAATATACTGCTTATGTTTATCTAGTGTCATAATAACTCATTTCACTCCCAAGCTTGATAAACGATTCACTCAATAGAGGAAAAGTCTCAGTAGTCTATTGGTCAATGTATGTTTCTTTTGTCTTTGATTGAAAACACTGAAATGAGCCAATCCCTAATTAACATGCCACGCTGAATAGCCGTTACAAGAGTCCAGCAAGAGTGTAATTGCTCCGAACGATCGGTGCCGTCTGACTTAATGAGTGACACTTTCCCGTCGAGTGAAAGCAACAGATGACAAAATGTCATCAGAGCTGAGTAGCGCTGTGGGATACAATTCCATTTATTCATCCACGAGACAGAAAATTAGACAGGCTGAAAAGTGATGCTGTGAGCAAAAAAAAAAAAAAAAAAAAGCTGCAAAGCATTGACCTTTCCTTTGCAGAACAAAACAAATACATAGTATATTGACCAAACATTTTTATGTCGATTTGTCAGCCATTTTTTTATTAAATGGGAGCAACCAGCCTCCACTCAGACATGCCTCTGGTTGATAACAACTTCCTAATATTTTTGGAAATATTTGAAGCATGGGTCACTCGAGCGCGCCTCAAACTGCACCGTAGCCTGTATCTATGGCAACCCTACACTTCAGGGGGAGTGTTAGCAGGTAATAGACATGGATAGTGGCTTGTGAATTATTTAGAAGCTTGATCAGGCAGACGCAGCCTGACTGGGCCACGGGAGTCTCGGTCTCCTCTTGGACTAAGAACAGTGAACTTATGCTTGCTTTGCAGTTTATTATACAAAGTGAGGAAAGGTAAGAATGGTTGTTTTGTGTTGAATAATTTCACGTAGCATCCTTTAATGTGTGTCAATACATTCAAACAAAGATATTTGAAAGTTTTTTTTCCTGTAAAATGTTCAATTTGAAGAAAATGAGAATAATCCATTAAATATAGACAAAACAACATTTTTGTGATAGAGTTGTTTTTCCCTTCAGCTCATCTACCTTTTCATATCTGTGTTCTGCTCTTCATCCATTAGCCTCCGCAGATGCTGTAGCTATGTCGTGTTTGAAGGATTCTGTTGTCAAGGGAAATTTCATGCCCTGTGCTTTTTTCCATCAGACGAAAAAAAAAAGGGAAGTATCTATCTATCTCTTTTAGGGTGCAAAGCTAAAAAGTGTGTTGAGTGAGTCTCACATGCTCAAGTCCTAACCTTCAAGTTTCCAGAAAGTTACTGTCAAGCGAGTCATCAAATTTCAAGCAGGTCAAGTCATTTCTCATTTCGAGCAAGTCGTGGAAAGCTCAAATAGGTGAAATGGTTGAATTTGATTTCCCTATGTCCATTTTTCTTATCCATATATACATATATGAATACAAGATGTAGAAAAAAAATCTTATTGGCTTAATTATTTCAAAATATGCTGTATTGCTTTCTTTATACCCCCTATCAGCCGTTATGGGGTGCAATGATTACAAATGTTTAAAAAAAAAAAAAAAAATGATAAAGCTGAAGTTACTGGCTCTGCAGGGACGTATGCCAGAATGCTGTGCAGGAAACAGATGGTGATGGGGGGAGGGAAAGGTCGCTGCATAGTTAGGTACGCTGCTTGCCTGGCCAGAGGATATTACTTACGGCAAGCCAGCATGGACACACTTCCCAGAGGATTAATACACAATCTGAAGAAGGCCAAAGACGGGTACTGGTAGATTAGGGGGATGGGTAGTTATTGTGTGATCCATTTTTATCATCTTCTAATGTTACGATTTAATTAATTTTAGGGTTTATCCATTAATAGAAAGAACTGTTTGTGACAGAATAAGGCACAATTTATGTGACTTAAGATTCACGCATTGTCCTATAGAAAGAGACGACAGTTGTCCTTTCTAAAATGCAGACTTTTTTTTTTTTTTAACACTGTAGTAGCTTTCTCAATCCAGAGTTTATTTGCTCTTGGTGACATTTCTGTCTTGTTTCTGGCCAAAGGCGTTGTATGACCTTTGTGGCGTGAGCCCACTGGAGTAGCCGCAACTCACCTGACCTTTTCTCGTGTCTACTTTCACCCTTGGCAGCCAATTTTTAGGCCGCTACCGCCTCTACGGTCAGATGCCCTCTCCGGAGAACCGGCTCGCCTCAATCAAAGTAGCATACGGGGCGAGCTGACATTGTTAGTTGACTTTCAGGGACGTGCTGTGGATGATTTGATTGCAAATAGCTGGTCTACCATCTGTCAGATTTCTCTCTGTGGAGATATCTTCTAGTTCATAGTGCCTGTGTATCATCGTCTGTCACAACAGCTTTCAAATTTAATTCTTTGGGGTGAAAATTACTTAAAAGGAAAGAGATCACTGACTTTCAGCTCCCTGCGAACGTTGACAGGATAGAAAATGAAAATTTTAATGATCTGAATGGATCAAAACACTTTTGTCTACTTCGCCAGACGATTGAATGGGGCTCTTGTTATTCGTGTGAAATATCAAATCGTCTTAGGTCACTTATGGGATAAATGAAATTGAAATCTACTGGAACAAAAACAATCATGGTGACACCTCTTGCTGGTATCATCACCGAATACTGTTGAAATTGAAAATTGAGAAGGCAGCAAGGTCAAGAGGTGCGTGATTGGTTCACGGCCAAATATTTTCATGTATTTTTAAATTTTTGAACAAATAGGATATCTTGGAATTTGTCTCCAACTCTATTTTACAGACTCCAATATTGATTTGTCATTGTAATGTGAAGCGATGTGGCATTATCTTCTCTGATCTGATCCACCACAACTTCCTCCTTAGCCTTCTTTTGGAAAGCAACTTTATTTGCACAGTGGCTAGGATTATAGCAGGATGCCTTCTCTGAAAAATGCCTTAATCCTTCGCCTCGCTCGCAGATTAGAGAAGCTTCAGCTTTTTGAAGATCTCTCTCTCTCTCTATCGACTCTCTCCCCTGGCATGTAAACACATTTGAACACTGATTAGCTTCGAAATGTTGCTTTAGTCCGTCACATCCAAACCCCTAAAAATAAACACGCGGCCTTCCAGAGGCAAAGCGCTTTCTTATATTTGTGCCTGCGTCGTCTCTGGAGGCAGCGCAGCGCAGAGCGGCGCCGGTCTGTTGTCACTGCGGCAGCAGCTTTAAATCCCAAGAGCATGTAGTTCTTCCTTGACAGATAGCCAGAGGAGAAAACTGAACTCCCAGAGAGAGGTGCAATGTCCATAGTGAATTATTTATTATTTATTATTTATTATTTATTATTTATTATTTATTATTTATTATTTATTATTTATTATTTATTATTTATTATTTATTATTTATTATTTATTATTTATTATTTATTATTTATTATTTATTATTTATTATTTATTATTTATTATTTATTATTTATTATTTATTATTTATTATTTATTATTTATTATTTATTATTTATTATTTATTTTACATTATCGCTCTTTTTCACACATGGCCTTCGACACAGGATCAGATGGAACAGAACAGGAACAGGAACAGGAACAGGAACAGGAGCAACATAGCAAATAAGGGAGAAGTGAGCACCCATCTCACCTTCAGCACTCAAATCTTGTTCTTTTTCCAGGAGATACATTAACTATGCAGCCCCTACCCCCACTCCACCTATCTGGATCAGAATCCACGGATGTGTTAAGGTCATGGCAGAGCTGAGAGGACAATTGATCCAAGCCCACGTGGCATCAGTCGATTGGTTTTTCGTTTGGTCCAAGCTCGCCTGCTGCCAATCTTCCTGTTTCAACATCATCTAGTCCCAATTGGAGGAAAGCAATGGGGGGAGAAAATAACATAACCTTGGTGTAATTTTTCTCCTTGGGTGCAGCCGCGTTTTTGGGGGCTGTCAGCAAACTCAATTGCAGCTCTCTCTATGTTGTCGCATTGAATACGCTTAATGATGCACCGAGGGAAGCAGGATTTGAAGGGCAGTTGACAGAAGCCTTTTCATAACTGTCTGGAATTGCTGCATTGTTGTTGTCATGGAGAGAGAAAAAGAGAGAGAGGGCATATTCAAGGACATCCAATATATAATGTCATACCAGCTTTCTACAGTATCAAGTATTAGAGCTCTATTTGTTTCTAATTGTTCAGAAACACAAGAGCAAAAAAAAAAAAATCTTCACAGTGCAGGACCGAATTTTATTGGAGGACATTTTAGCTTGTGTCTCTTTTCCCTTCAGACTATATAGTTAATTTTTAAGAGACCCGCTGCACTCAATTCAATTTAAAAGCGGAGGTTACCTTGGAGACATGTTGAGGCAATAGTCTGACATTCTAACTCAACTGAGCAGAACAAGTGTTGGATGAAATTAAATATTCACTTCCTCCTATCGATTTTCTTCCGCGCTTTTCCTTATTTGGGTAGAGTGAGCCATTTCAAGATTTGCTCCATTTCAATATATCAGGCTGAGAAAAGTGCAGGGTGACAAATTGTAGAAAATTGTAGACTGACACACAAACACATGGGACAAAGCTGAAGTGATGAAAACATTTTTGAAATCGAGCTTTGACACACTTTGTAGTAAAAACACAGATGGCTCTTAAAAGAATGAATCCATTCGTGCTGCCAAATGAATCATAGCGTCTTAATCTTAATGAGCTTATTGTTGTCTTTGACTGGCTCAGCGTTCACTCTTAATTAAGTGCAATTGCAAGTTCAGCATGGTAGAGAGCTCCAATTTGGACAATGCTTCCATTCTCCATGTTGCAGTCTTATCTGGGCTCACTCTTCATCCTGCTATGTGGAACGCCGGCCGGCCGCCCGCCCAGCCCGCCGTTGTGTCTTCCAGCTGGCTTGTTCCGCTTTCATCCACTTAAGTAGCTTTCCACCGGCATGGTGTGTGGATTGTTCCGTATTCTATCCGAACGGGACTTTTGCCATTCTGTTAAAATAACGTTTAGATAGACAACCAATTGGGATGTTAATTTGACTGAGTGCTCCAACTGATGAAGCTGGGCTTTTTTTTTTTTTCTGCTTTCCTCCCAAAACCCCTGAACACTTTCATTTTGTCAACAACAAAAATTCCTTAAGGAGTATTTCTGTTTTATAGCTTCATCAAATATTTGCAAGTGTAATCTTTTTTCTTGAATGTAACATAACCAAAACCAATATACGGACAGATAGAGTATGATGTTGCAGATTTTGCAGTTCTAGTTGAAATCTGATGAATCGCATTTTTGGAGGCTCTCATTAGAGCCGGTAGTCGTATCTGTGAGCTTGGCATGTTTTAATGTTGCAACTTATAAATCTAAATATGGTCGTTTGTCAAATGCCACAGGAAAGACTTTTTTTTTTTTGACTCAATGAAAATGAGTCACTTGTGGAAATTTAACCACATCATTTGAGTCATTTGCCTGAAGCAAAGTGACGAAGGGACTTCCCATAATTAAAACACAAGTGAACTCATAAATCATCATCTCGCCCCCGAATGAGTTTCATTTAGCCTAAAATGGTGCATTGGTGCTTCCTGCTGGAAATCAAAATTTTAAAGGTAGGGATTGTGATCCCACCTACCGTGAACTAACATGCGTCCGTCTGTCCGTCCCGGTAAATCTGTCAGCTGATCTGGCTGCTCTCTCCGATGCTGTGCCAGCATAAGTGGGGCCAAAAGAGGACAGCGTCCTCTTAGTGCTGCAGTCAGCTGACATTGGCCTCCTTTTCCTTGCTGCTCTTGACTTTCTCTCGCCTGCAAGCAGACAGATTCCATTCTATTTCCACTTATTCTGTGACAATAATGGCCGCCTTCTGGAAATATACACCCACATTGAGCTGTTGGACATTCAGATTTGAGATCATATCAAATTAATACCTGTTAGGGTTGTATAGTGCATTTTCGTTTCATCCTTAATTAGTTTTTCATTTAAATTTCATTTAACCCTAACCTACATTACTAATAAACAATAGTCTCTTGCTATAGCCATTCTTAACTTAAAATGTTTTTTTGTTTTTTTTCCACTCTCTGTCAAGGTCAAAACACAATTCCTTCCGCCCAGCAGCGATGGCCATCGTTCAAACACTGTAATTCAATCACAGAAGCCCAGGGCGAGTAAGCATTCGCGCTCTGACAAAAGGACAATGGAGAGAGTCCGATTGAAGCTTTAAGACTTGGCCTTAATGGAAGAAAATGCTTCAAGTCATGTCTGCTTTTTGTCCCGTCAGAGTGGCAATCAGAAATAGAGTGCACTTAAACAAGGCTATAATAAAAGCGCTTTCGTTTTGTTATAACAATAATGTCGAATTGGTGGGACCCCATTCGAATTCTAATTTGTTTTTCTTCTGTTTTGTACAAACAAAGCAACGGATATATTTTAGTTTGTTATGACTTGATAGACAGATGGCCGTGCATATGTATCCTCCATGCTGACACTGCCCTGCTGTGTATGATTCAAAAGGATATAATAAAATAAAAATACAGAGCAATGGATATGGCTATTTATACCATTGTATATTGTGTAAAAAAAATGTCTTGCAACATGATTGTTTCCTTCACGAAAAAGTCTGATTAAATTAGATTAAATTAAATTAAATGAATAAATCTGACTTTGTCATGGATGACCATAAGTGGGCTTTTCAGTCATGTTTACAAAAATAAATTATGTACAGTCTAATACTAATGCCATGGAGATGTTTTCATGATTATAGTATATTTAGATTGAGAAAAAAAAAATGTCCTTACCATATATTCGCATCACGTCCATCAGTCCCTTCTCTTCTAACTCATTAGCAGATGCAAAATGAGTTTTTCCTCGCTCTCAGCTTGTCCATTATATATATATATATATATATATACATATATATATATGTTTCACTTTATAATTTAGCAGAAGCATTTTGTCCATCCAACTTTTGCGTTGCAACACACAAATCCAACCATTCTCTCACTTCATGTAGGAAGAGACTTTTTTCCATGTGTTTTCTGTTTTCAGTATTTTATTCTACTTTATATCCAAAGTCGGATGACACAGCAGGAGGCGCTCACAGTGACTAAACAGGATATAAAGACAAATAAAAAGGTTGAAGCCTCCATGAATGCATCACTGCAGATAACCTTCAGTCCCTCCAGAGGACTTTCAGCTCACCCAAGCACATTTGTCATTTCTGCGAGAAAAAAATATTTGTGATGATCGCATTCACATGAGAAAATATTGTCACAGAATATCAAGTCCTAATTTCTGGTGTCATCTATCCTGCTCTTCTGTCTCCTGACTCAACTGCATTCAGCATTGCACTCAGCATGGCTAGCAAACCAGTCATGCAGACACAACATAAACTAGTTGAGATAATAATGTCTGGTGTCTTCCGGTCTGGGCTCGAACGCTCTACGACAGTGATGAAGTGCCTCGACTTCTCATTTGCGGCTCCCCAATGAAAAATGAAGCCATGTTGTGGGACTCCGGAGTACTGGAAGGCCTTTCTCCAATCACCATCTTCCACTCTGGACCTAATAGGACAATTCATCTTGATCAAAATGTCTTTGTGCCAACTTAGAACAGATGAATTTGTGTTCCTGGAAAAAAAACAAAAAACTTTTTAATTTAATGAGCAACCGAGTTGGAAAATAACCTCTGTCAAGTTTAAACTGGAGCGTGGGAGAATAAGCGCTTATTGATGTGTACATTTTCAGAAGTAGAAGTTGAGCCAAAAACCGTAACAATTATTTTGTCAATGCCGCCAATGCAGTGAGAAAGCCAACTTTGAAAATAAACCTTATCTTAATAATTGTTTTTTTTTTTCTGAAATAGTTTCCGGCATAACTGCTGACTCGACTCATCTTTAGACACTGACGATTATTTTTAGCGCTGTCGTGAGTCACGCCGGTCGACATTGTCACGTCGCCTCCATCCAGTCTTGTTTGTCGTTGATGTGTTGCTCAATTGGAACGCAAATCCCGCAGCTTGTCGTGACATGACATCAAATGACAAACGATCCGCTTCTGGGCGTTGAACTTTTTTTTTTGTGGGGCCATGTGCAATTCATGTGTCCTTCATAAAATACTTCTGCCAAGGTTATTATTATACAAGCAATTCTTTCTAGATCTGCTCTATATTTAGTGGAGCTTTTGGATTGTAGCCATTCATTTTGCATTTGACAAATATCTTAGCCTTGGCAGATGGCTGCTTTGCTCTACGTTTCTGTATTATCATAAAAGACTTTAGGAAAGAATCCCTCAGAACTCAACAACGTGTATCTTCATAAATAAATCATTTTGCTGAGTCAACAATCTCGGTCCTCTTGTGTTCCCTCAGACGAAAGTCATCATGTATGATGCAGCAAGGGTGCCATCTCCCAAGGATGGTACAAACGGGGTGAGCAAGCCACTGGTCCCGGCGGCACGACCAGAGATGGGGGCAACCACGGAAGCGACGGGCGCAACGCCGACTACAGCCCTACAAGCAAAGAGTGAAGAAGCGCAACCAGGCGAAGAAGAAGAAGAGCCTAAATCACTGCCAGTCTTGGTGAAAAAGCCACGGAGGGAGATATTGGACCATGACAGGAAAAGGAGGGTAGAACTTAAATGTATGGAGCTCCAAGAAATGATGGAAGAACAAGGGTAAGTTTCACACAATTGTTAGCTGTCCTCAAACCACCTCCTCCCAAATTATTCTCATGTGCTCTTGTAACAGAGAGCGAGTACAGGATTATGGGATGGAGAAGTAGAGACGTGGCAAATTTGAGACACAATTAAAAGGATGGTTGGAGCCTAATTGGCATGTCGGAGTCATTGTCACTGAGTCACACATGCCTTCAATTCATTTTGCTTGTAGACTTACAATTATAGAAAACATTCGGCGCAAGAAGCCATGCAAAATAATTGCTGTTTCTTAACTAGCAGGTTAAAACTTTTTTTCTTTGGTGGAGCCACCAATTATTTACCGTATTTCCCGCACTGTAAGGCGCACCGGATTATAAGGCGCCCCTTCAATGAATGGCCCATTTTAAAATTTTGTTCATATATAAGGCGCACCGGATTATAAGGCGCATCGAATAAATAACTCAACGTTGCTCAAACATTAATGCAATCGCAATATAGTAACACTTGAAATAGTGAAAACAATAACAATATATCAATAACTCAACGTTGCTCAAACGTTAATATCACACAACACACAAAATAAACACGTAAAGCTTACTTTAATAAATTAGTCCTCATCCACGAATCCTTATTGGTCCATATATAAAGCGCACCGGATTATAAGGCGCACTTTTGAGGTTTTTGGAGGTTTTTAGATGCGCCTAATAGTGCGGAAAATACGGTAATACAAGATTGTGGAAAACTTGCTCCAAGTGCCAAATTCAAAGCAGAAAAAATAACTCTCCGTTTAAGAGTTAAAGCATTTCACAGCAGCACTCTGTTGCTTGTTTGAATTGGTCCACCCTGAAATAGAAACGTGGGGGTGTTCATATTGTGCTCCTGTCTTTCTTCCCACTGCCTCTCAATCTCACTTACTACACTGCGGCAGAATTAATGGTCGCACTATTTAATGGATGCGCAACAGTCCCTGAGCTCGACTTATGGAAGCCATGTTTTCCAGCGTCAAACACACAGATAACACATGCACACTTAATGCAGGGATAATGGCATGAATACAGTCTTGGTTGCATTTCTTCTTCTTGTTTGTCAATTGGGATGGAATGTACAAATGTCAAATGACTGCAATCACAATTCTTTAAACATGCTCATTTGCATAAACATATACATATAAAGTACAAGCAGCAAGCGTGCAAGGGCTATTGTAATATGTCAAGACGCATGGTAATGTGTCATGTGCTGGTTGTGGAAGCCATGAATATAAAGTGCGTGTTTCTATTGTGCTGAGATGACAGTCGCTCGGTTGAGAGATTGGCCAAGAGCAAGACTTGATGGTGCTGTCAAAGCCGCTGGGCCGTCTTCTAGCTATTGCAACGCTCCATCACACTCGTACTAATCTCCTTCTCCACACTGTCAATATGCTGATGGCGACAGCTACTGTAAGAAGAAATGCTTCTTTTGAAATCTCTGAGAAGTAAACACCCATTTTCTAGCGTAAAATGAACCACTGGTTATTTTATACAAACTCGTCCTGCCGCAGTTGGGTTGTCACAGCAGGTCGAAGTACCTGACTTGTTTTTGCAGGTCTTTACAAGCACGACTTGTATTGCTAACATAATCATTTGAATAAAACAATACTGGTTTTACAAGATCGATGCCATGTACCGCATTTTCCAGACTATAAGACGCACCTAAAAAACAAAAATTTTCTCAAAAGCCGACAGTGCGCCTTATAGTCCGGTGCGCCTTATATATGGACCAAATTCCTAAATTTAAACTGGCCCGAAGCATTGTGTCATGAAATCAATCATAAGTGGCCCGCCAAAGACTATGAATCATGAATCAAAAAGACTATGGATCATTATTTAGTGATTATAAAGTAATTTGTTGTGTCTGAAGTTGAAATAAAAAGGATAAAATGGTGAATGATTTGATTTGGATTAAAAATCTGACATGATGCATTAATGGTGCGCCTTATAGTCCGGTGCGCCTTATATAAGGACAGCGTTTTAAAATGGGCCATTCATTGAAGGTGCGCCTTATAGTCCGGTGCGCCTTATAGTCCGGAAAATACTAAATAAACTCGTAATGTTATTTGCGCCCCAAAACTGATCCCATCTTTCTTCATCTCCACGGGAGTCATATTGTGTTCTCATTGGCCAATATTTGTGTGATCATATTTGGAAATGACGGATTATTGAAACCATCCAGAAATGACATTTTAAACCCTTTCTTAATACCTTTAATAAAAGTGGAACAAGCAAAACCCACAGACAGAATCAGTCCCGCTTATTTGCAAATCCCTGCAGCCAGATTGTAAATCCAAAATCCTCCACAATTAAAATCATGTAAATGCACAGTACTAAATTAATGTCGTGTACACTTAACAAATGAAACGCTAAGGTCAACAAAAAAGATGGCTTGACACACTCAAGCCCTTTCCCGCTTTGTTTTCTTTTTCCTCATGTACAAGAGCTACAGAGAAGTTCATGCTTCATAAAGCTGATAGCCATCAGCCATTACTCCGCCCCCTCGAAGTCATTGTGTAATATCTGGCCACATTTTTATAATAATTCTTTCTTGGAGCTCATTAGAGCTGCTCATTACTGCAGCTACAAGGGCAGAATGTGAGCAGGATGAAATTATTCTTGCAGTCGCAATACATTGAAAATATGATGACCATTGCCATGCTACTGCTACTTCACAGATCGATTGACCTTCTCCAGATGTTTTCAGAACTTCTTGTTGTCTTCCCGTACCCGCTCAGGTACACCGAGGAGGAGATTCGACAGAAAGTCAGCACATTCCGACAAATGCTGATGGACAAAGAGGGGGTCATCACCAGAGATGGATCACAACCAGTGTAAGTTGTTTTTTTGCCTACTCAGCCTACTTAGCAGTACCGAGCAAAAAAATGGCTCCAACACAAAAAACACGACAGCGCTGTGGTCCAAATGAGAAAGCTTTTCTTTTCTTTTTTAGTTTTTCCTCCCTTCTGAGTTAATGTTGCTGTTTCAGGACTTGATTAAGTGCAACTTTACTTCTCCACCGACGCATTGGTGTGGAAAATTGAGGAGAGGTCTCACTTGAGACTTCCATAATAGTATCCAAATAGGTGACTGCTTTTATTACTTGAAATAAAAAATAAACCATATGAAAGCTTTGTTTTGTGCCCTGTAAATCAAATGTCAGCGAACGGCTTGCAATGAGCTCGCTGCCCGACATCATAAGGTCAGCCTCAGTGTGTTTGAGCCTTCATACCTTTGGCGTTTTCTTTTTTTTTTTTTTTAAACTCCCATATTTTACACAGGAACTATTGACAGTGGAAACCCCTCAGCTGTGGCTTAATACATGTCTACACTAGCAAGGAAATGGGTCGGAGCAAACATGGAGGTGCTAGTCCATCAATCACTTTGCCCATATCCACAATATAAATGTAATTGCATTGCCAAATGAGGGCAGCCGATTGTATTAGAACTGCAAAAAAGGACCCTGGGTGTTCATTTTGATGACATTTTTTTCAGTTGGAACACAATATGAGAAATTTGATATATTTCAATCATGGTCTTCCGTGAGGGATCGTGGCTGCTTCTCTTAATTCTGCAGTATATTTGGAAAAATGGGCACAAAATACTCCTAGTTAATAACCCAATTGTCACAAAAGCCAAGATATTCCCGAAAGCCGTTTTTCTTGCTACCCAATATGCGTACCTCTTTGGTCTGCTCATGCACTTAATGAAATCCAAAAATGGGTCCCCGCGTGTATTTGCTTTCACCCCTCTTTACTTTAAGAGCTTCTTTTTGTGTTTTCCCTCCGTCCCTCCACCCTTTCTTTAATCAGTTCCCCAAATGGAGGACAGCAGATCAACCAGAATTACGCGAATTTAAATAACCTCAACAGTCGGTTATGTATATGTATATATTTTTGGTCACAGTGCCACAGGGTGAGAGGTTAGGTCAATAACATTGAATTGCATGAGGCAAACAACCAGAGGAATATTTTTTTCCCCTCTCCTACCTTTTATTTAGCGCCTGTGGTGCCCGCAAGGTCAGATCTAATGCGCAATTGGGGGAAAAAAAAAGTCAAGCTGGACCGAATCTACTGCAATAAAGTAAACGTAGTACTTGGGTAGCGTAATTTCCCCACAGACACTTTTTGTCTTTACTTATTTTTATTGTTCCTTCCTGGTGCAAATCCCAGAATACATCAAAGTAAAAAAAAATAGCAGATTTTTTTCTTTCTATTCTAAGCATGTGCTGCCATGTTTCAGGATCAACCACACACATTACTACCCTGAGGATGACGGCGAATTGGCTGGTGACGATGAGGGAGACTACTATGCCGATGACTATCAGAGTGACAACAGGTCGATACACACTCTTTGGTTGAGATCAAAAACAGCATTCCAAATATCCTCACTAAATTCAGCAAAAAAATAAAGATGTACTTATGGAGCATTAATTGAAGCTTCATTCTCCATCAGCGATCAACGAGACCTCAAATCAAATATTAAATTGTTCCCTCTAATTGGCACTTAGTGTTGAAATATGTTACGTGATGACCACTAAAAAAATGTCAAGTGCATTTAAAAGGAAGTGTTCTGAAAAAAGTCTCTCATTATGTCAGAGTCAAGAGGAAATCAAGCAGCTCTCCATCCCCACGTCGAAAAAAAAGAAAGAAGAAGAAATCTGGACGTCGAAGAAGTCGGTGAGTGGAAATGCGTAGGCTCATTGATTGAGACATTAATAAAATAGATCATCCAAGCGTTTAATTCTTCTGCACGTCACTATACATCGCTGGCATAGATAGATGAACAACAATGGATTTTGGAACAGTGGTTGGATATCTGACTAAAAGTGACAGAAGCAATTCTTTACAGCTGGCCACATTTCTTTTCTTCTTTCCGCTGTTAGGTTTGGCAGCTCATCACCGAGCCGCAAGGAGAAGAAGAAAAAGAGTGGCAAGAAACACAAGCGTGACAGGTGTGTGTATTGATAAAGCATGCATAAAAGCAGCTATTAATGTTCAGGGATTTGAAATCTCACTTGCTATCCAAGGGCAGTCGATTGCCACTACAATGGCCTTTCGTGCATTTACCATATGTTGCTTCCATTTGCCTTGGCAGAGAAGACAAGAGAAAGTTGCTAAGAAAGGAAGGAATGAAAGAAAAGAGGCAAGACAGGAAGGAAGGTGCAGAAAATTAGTAAGAAGAAATGAGAGAAGGTAAGACAGGAGGGAAATTTGTGAAAGGAGCCATTGTGAATGTGAATATAGTCACTTGTGTTCACGCCCACAATGGCGCACATGCCCCTTTTTAACTGCATCAATGCCAAAACGCAGCTCTTCCGAAGATTCCGACTTTAATTTTCATGCATAGCTGAGGCATACACGACGATACGGGATGATTGCGATGCCATAAAATTCATAGCGCGACTTGTTTGTTAGGCTTTTGGAAAACAGTTGAGATTTGTGTAATGGGGCCATGCACTTGGCCTCAATCGTGCAATCCCACAACAATGAGTTTCTTCAGATCCGCTCGTTCCCTGGTGGTTGCTGTAATAATTCACATATCAGCAGCCTGTGACAGTTTGATTAGGCCTCCTTCACCTTTCTAGTGCTGCCACAATCAGCAGGGGGGGAATGTGGCTCTCCCACGCTCACCCATTTCCATTGAAACTAATGAGGCAAGCAGTGAGAAAATTCATATTGGTCATCAATCGAGACCAAATATTTGAAAGTCATTTGCTGCTAAACAAAGGTCAGTTTTTTGCAACATGGAATTATGAGGTTTTCTACTTAAAACTATCTTTCCTCGAGCACACGCATGAATAATTCAGTTGTCTAATAATAACCATGTTTACTTTTCTAGGTCGCCATCAGGCTCCAGCAAAAAGAGGAGGTACAGGTATGTGTGTGGGGGGGGCGGGAAGACTGTAAAGGATCTCAACATTGTACAAATACAAAATCAACATGAGGTGCTTCATTTTCTTCCCCATCATGATCTAAAAGCTTGATGAGGAGCAAATTTCCAAAACTTCTCAGAAATATGAATTGTCAATACTTGAGTTCTAAAACATCTTCAATGGTCCAAATCTACGCAACATTTTGCACATTTTATTTGGTTTCGTAATTGGAATTTGGGATAGGTTCGTAAAGGAAGTCTGTTAATTATTCCATTGGTTCTTTAGCGGACTCTCACTTTTGTTTCAGGTCGGGCAGCCCAAAGGACAAACATAAAGACAAGAATAAACAGAAAAAGAGGTGAGACACGACATTCCTTTGCTATTTTTCAATATCGTAGGTCGGATTCAGCGTTACACAGAATGTTAGCGTGTAAAACACTTGCTTTTTTTTTTTTTCTTCAGCTTGGCACAATCTAAAAATATTCAGCTGTGCCTGACCCGCTTTACATAGAGTCCAATGCATTCTACATTTGTGTCCCTACGGCGTTCTCATCCATACAAATTCCTTCCCATTCATGCACGTGTGTTTGCGTCCGTCGGTGTAGGTCCCCCGCCGAGACCCCCAGAAGGAGCGCGCAGCGCCAAGGCAGCTGCTACAGCAGCCGCAGCGCGTCTCTGTCATCCACCGGGAGCACCTCCAAATCTCCCAGCAGGTACGTTCCACAAATCACGCACATCTGCATGATTTTTTTTTTTCTAACACAGCGGTCGGTCTCACCAGCAACACATTTATTTTCCATCCTCTGTGGAGGATTGAAATCAAAATGCCACTCCTTGACCTCCATTAAATGCTTGGCATTTCTTCTCAGTTATGTGTACTGTCCACCTAAAATGCATTTTGTGGTTTTGCTCTTCCAGACACAAGAAGGGTGGAAAGAAGGCAGCAAGCGCTTCGCTATCTCCGGGCCCCGACAGCCCCGCGGCTTGCCATAATGGCGACCCCACCCAGCGCGCTCACAATTGCCACAAAAGCAGCAGCAGCAGCAGACTCAACCACACAGAGGGTGATAAGGTGCAAGATGTATGTCATCTCCTCTATTCTTCTCACTTAATCCTCCCCTACCCTAACTTGCTCACAGTTTCTAATGTGAAATTTGATTTCTTCTTTTCATCAGTAATTCCAAGGTCACATGGTTGTCCTTGTATGTGATATGTAGAAAAAAGCTGCCGCTTTGTAGCTGGCTTTCTTTTGACTCCTCTCCATCTTGTTCATTGTTCTTGTTTGGTGGCAGCACAGACTTTGTGCGGATGTGTGTGTTCCACGTCGATGTTCTGAGCGGAGCATTAGCATACTTTTCTCACATGCCATTAAGAAACAACATGATGCCGGAATTGTCACCAAAACAGCTTGTGGTTCCCTACATGCGGTCGCTTGCTGAGGGATATGAAGATAATAAAAGGGGAGGGGAGGGGGGGAGTAGCAGGTATGACTGGCACCGCAGACCTTTTCAGATCAAATGGAAAACTGAAAATCATAGCCACACTGTGAAGCTTTACGCTAAAACGATTATGATTTCAATTTATTAATTTTTTTCCTAAATCAAGGCAATATTTGTTATGTACAGCAACATTTAGAGTTTTAAAACCGGATCAATAAAACAAGAAATATGTGTAATAATACATGCAAAAAAATTATTTTGGATGAAAAATATTATCTTTGACACTAATTTTTATTGTAGAAAGAAAATACATCCAATTTTGTGATGGACTAAATTGCTTCAAATGGAGACTGAGGGCAAAAAGTCATATCATAATATAAATTGAAGGAATTACCTGAGAATTTGCTCTGTACCATTTTATTGTGGTTCGAGTCAGCATTTTTCCCCGGTATTTATCTTAATACTCTCATAATTTAAGTTATTATAATTTGAAAAACACTAATTAAACTAAACTAGGATGACGGCTTTTTTTTTTTTTTTTTGGACACACTGCTGCCTCGTGTTTTGTATTCTTGCATGCGTCTTCCGAGGCCTCATCTGATCTCTGTCTGCTTCTGCCATTCATTCTTCTTTCTTTTCGTAGTCCTCAATCAATCGAAATGGTATTGAACAATTAATAAATGCCCCGATGTCTCTCCTGTTTTATATAAAAAGCACTCAAATGCTTTGGAGCTGCACCAAGTAGGTTAACTGGGTACGTGGAATCGTTTCTTCTTGTCAATCCAGTTGTCTTTTTGTCCAAAAAACAAGCTCTGCTCACTCATTGATCCTCCTCTCCTCACTCCGGGGGGCATTACAGCAGGATTTTATTGATTAGGCTCCTTTCCGTGTCAGTGTGCATGTTGCCTTTAGGTGGCAGTCAGTATCTTCTCTGTTTCTCGCTGATCTTTTCTGGCTGGAGAATGGCAAAGAAGCTTTGTCAACTTTTGGGATGTAGTAAAGAGCCATTGGGAGAGTCTTTCAATATTCCGAGCATCGTCGGTGTTGTTAACCTCCAACAAAAGGTTGTGCGAGCATTCCGGGATGAAATGAATTTATTACTGCAGCTGTGTGGTTTTGCAACCGTTCTGTTTGTTTGTAGACAGTTTCAGGTTTTTTTTTTTTTTTGCCCCCTGACCTATGTTTGGCTCTGTCTCACTCCAAGAAATTGCTGGATGCTTCTCAGTTGGGGCTGCACTTGACCAACGATATGGAAATAAAGCTTCTAGAAATTAGTAATTAATCAATAAATTTGACATTGGGAAAAAATAAAACGAACAATTTTAGTTTTTTCCCCCCCTTCATTACAGTTGCTTGTAATCTGTTGTACATTCTATAAGACATATAAGTCTTTATGATTTTCATTTTTATGTCACCGAATCAAAAATATAATTGAAATGCATTATTAAAGGAATAATTTTTTTGTTCCTCTATAAATCATTTTGTGAGCATACTTAACTCTGATAAAAGGAAAGCATCCAGGGATGAAAATGAGACAGTGCCAAACAAACAAATGATGCGGGTCAACTTGTCAACACACACTTTAATTATTAATATTGGATTTTGTATTTTAAAGGGACCCAAGCCATTTTAAATGTGTTTCTCTGTCACCTACGTTTAAAAGCATAGGCTGAATTTGTTTGGAATCATTTCCTTCGTAGTGGATGGGAAGTGATTTCAAAAATATTCCATTTAATATTTTGATTTAAAAGTAAATAAATAAAGACACATGACCTAAAATAGGAGCTGACATCAAAACAGAACTGATGGTCGTATTAATAGTCGTCGTCCGATATAGAAGATGTAGGGCCAAATATGACTGGGGTCCCTTTACAATGTACCGACTTGCGCAAGCTCATATTAGCAGCGACACTTTTCCTCCTCCTCATCTGTGCCATGTGACTCATTTTTTTTTCCTTCCCACATATCTTTCACATTTGCCAGCTCTGCATGCACACCTTACCTTACCTTACCTCACCTTACCTCACCTCCCTTCACCCTTCCACTACAATAATGATGAACTACTTTCTATCCCTTCCCTTATTTGGATACAAATATGGCTGCATTTGTACAAGCGAAAAACACAAAGCAAATCATGTAGTTTCCAGAATCATCTTAATTTTCCATCTGGATTTTTATTTCTCTTCATTATGTTTTGGTTTTTTTTGGGGGGCTGGTGTTGAGTTGTCGTGAGTCTCTGGTGGAAAATGTAGCTTTGATACTAAAAGAGGTCATTGTCTTTTTCCCATATCGCTGCGGAGAACATTCCCTCCTCCTGTGTTTTTTTCTTTTTCTTTGTTTCCTTGTTTTGTTGATATTGCATCCGTGTCACTGATTGAAACGGAAGGTAGGTAACGCTTTGCCTACGCTACGCACGTGATCTTAATGCAGATGAGAATGTGACAAGCACCCTAGCCTGAGTGACGTCAATGTTTCTCTCTTTCTCTCTGTTGTTTACGAGTGGCCTTTCAAAAACTTTTTTTACTTCATCGATTATGATTTCACTCTTGAAGGTTTTATTATGTACTAAAAGGTGTGATTTTTTTTCTTTCTGCGCTTCAATTTCATTGTCAAGCCTGGTATTTTGGTCGCGCCCCCTGGTCCGTTTTCTCTTTCTCCATTTTTTAGATTACAGTATTTTATTTGTTTTCTGTCTGGAGGACAGAGCATCTGTTTAACAGAGGGATCACACAGAAATAATCCAATGAGATCCAATACAAGGGCCGTACAAAAAAAACAAATGTAAGGTTTTCTTTTGATTGTCTTTTGCTAATTAGTCAGAATAGTGGTACTTTGACTTTCCGGTTGAATTCATTTATTCAAAGCAAGACAAAAAAAATTGGATGAAAAACTTGCAGGTTGGGGCACGCGCTGTTATTGTGGTTCTATATATTTAGGATTAATAAAGTATCATCTTAATTGAATGTAATGAGGGCAGGGTTTATCTGTGACCTACTTTTTGTGGCCTTAAAAACAACCAATAGAGTGCAAATGATTATTTTGTACTTTTTTTAAAAGTACAAATGTTTTAAAGATAATATTTTAAAGTTTATTCAAACTGACCTCACAAATTTTCTCCGTTGCTCCAATTGGATTCCATTGACCAAAAAAAAATAAAAATAAAAATAAAATAGCATGCATGAGAGAAAGCTGGCTTCATAAATATGAAAAGATAGATGTGATATTTCGAGCTGCATGCTTACGGCTGTTCTATGCTTTCCATTGTCTCTGATAGGACCCTAATTGTGAAATTGCTAATGTGAAATTGTGACATTTCCCTTTTTTTTTTTTTCTTTGTTTACAAACAGCACGCAATGGAGTAGTGTGAGTAGCCGTGTAAGAATGTGTCATCACACGACACACAACCTGCTCTTTTATTATTGGTTTTATCGACGCAGGGTGTTTTTTTATGCAATTGTAACAATATTATTAAGTTAGCACGCTCTACTTACATCCAACTCAGTCAAATGTGTCTTGTTGACAGATATTCCTATTCCCAACAGAAAAAATAGATATGAAAATTTTCAAACATTTTTGTTTCCTTTGTATGTTTAATAGCGCTCTTGTGTTGGATCTCACATATGCCCGATAGTGTCAATATATTGATAATCATTTCATTTTTGTCTTTGGTCTTGAGAATTTACTATGGGTTTTAAGATTCAGGTGGTCCTGGAAAAGGGCGTACATTCAAGTCATTTAAATGATCTCTCCGTGAATAATCTAAGACTTAAAACATGAGCTCATCGCATTTGTTGTTTAAAGAGGCCGATATATTTCCAATAACCGAAAATCAACGTGCTCAGACGGTAAATGTTTGTATAACAAAGCAGTTTTTTTTTGGTTGTATCGCAGAAGCTCCCTGGAGACACCAAATTTGACACACACACACACACGGAATTCAAAAGTCGGCCAAGTGAATGAGCAAATTGGGGAAAACGGTCAAAAGTGCCGTGCCGTTCCCGGATGAGGAAAGACTCCACGTGTGAGGGAGGCCGTCATGGTTTTCCTCTTTGCTTTGACTTCTTTTCCATTGATGTCCATGCACACACACACACACACGCACACACACTAACAGACACACACCATGTCAGGGAAGGCTTTTGTGTCTTTTTCTCTTGCATTTTGTGAATCTAATGATGCACTTATGTTGCCCCACTTTTCCCTTTTCTTCATACCTTACCTACTAAAGGAGGGAATACCACTTTATTGGTAAGTGGATGCTAACCAGAAGGGAATTAAACAAGAATAACCATTTAAAAAAAAAAAAAAAAAATGGGTCGCTGTTCACGTCAGCACTTGTCCTCAGGGGGAAAAAAAAAAATCCAGAAAGAGAAAATTGAGTAGCAGAGGATTTTTGTTTCTGATTCGACTGATTGAATAATTGTGATCTTTATTTTGTTCCCTCCATTTCTGTGATGTTCCGTCCAGTTGTCTTCTCTTTCTGTTTACTTTCATTTCTTTGACATCATGACTTTAAAATATAAACAAGTCCTCGTTGGGTTTTTTTTCTCTCTCTCTCTCTACACTATCTGTAGCTCTTTACTTTCTCTCTTTTTTGGGGGGGTTTACTTTTTTGGTATTTCTTCCTCTCCTCCTTCTCCTAGTTTTGTTTAGTTTGTTTTTGCGGTTATGATTTCTTCAACTCATTATGGTTTTGCATGCCAAGTATTGCATGCGCTGCACCATAGAGGACTATCTATCTATCTATTTATCTATCTATCTATCCATCTATCAATCTATCTATCTATAAGCCATACGGAGAAAACTTTAGATCTTTTTCTTTCTGATGTTACCTTCTTTTGGTACACCGTAGCACGCAGTAAACTGAAAATGCATAATTATTCTAATGCTCCTTTGTCCTTTTTTCCTCCCCTTTTTTTTTTTATTTTCTCATCATTTCTTTCCAGAAGCTCCGGATAGCGGCCACCGGCTCAGCGAGCATCCAGTCCACTTTAGCCAAAGAGCAGAAGCTCCATAGCGCCTCCAGCAGGAGCAAATCGGTGCAGATGTGCACCACAGGTGAAGGTGGAAGCGAGGACAGCGTGAGCACCAGGAGAGCCGCTCAGCGAGGACGTAATAAGAGCTGCCACTCTCCTGCTCACAGCAGCGACTCGGCACGTTCGCACCATAACCACACTCACAGAGGAGGGAGGAGCGGCCGCCATCAGAGAAAGTAAGAAGCAAGTTCGAAGCATCAACCTGCCCTTCCACATACACACAATGGTCTTTGCATATTCATGAGTGCACATTGTCGTTGAGCTCAATGTTTTCAGATGCTTGCTTGACTTTATTTTCAGATGACTACCTTGAAAACTAAATTTATAAATTCCAAGATCTGGATTAAAAATAAATAAATAAATAAATAGTGACGCATTCGAATAAAAATTTATGCAGAAAATATAACCTATCACCTGTTTGCATAATTATATATCATAGACATCATGAAAGTGATTTAAATGTAAAGATTTGTCCATCCATTTGCCTACACGGAGATCTTTTTCTGGGGTTGTGGAGAACTGCGGCCCATTCTGGAACTAAAGGTACGGCGTTTGGAATGGACTAGACACTATTTTCTGCCCGATATTATCCGCCACGCTTTGCTTTCGTGGTCCATGAAACGGAGGTCCTGCTCTACCTACACAAAACTGTGTGCTTTCCTTCCTCAGGACGAAAAGCAGTCATTCCTCCAAGCGTCACCATCGCTCCGGTCGAGGTCAAGCGCACAACCGCAGCCCGTCGGCCTCGCCGGGCCGCCGCTCTCGCACGTCCAGCAGAAAGAAAGAAGTGTCGCGGAGCAAACAGAGACATCGCAGCAGCTCTTGGAGCAGCGGACATTCGTCGCTTGCGCACAGAGACCGAGGCGTCAGCAAGATCAAATCTCCTCACAACAGACAGAACACCTCCAGGTGAGCACACCTCTCTCCTCATTTGTTTTTTCTTGTCACGCTGACCGGGCTCCACGTGTCGTGTAGAGAGAGGGACAGCCCCAACCGCTGCGACAGCGACGCCGACAGCCGGGCCCGCCGCCGTTCTCGCAGTTACTCGCCCATTCGCAAACGGAGGAGAGATTCCCCCAGTTTCATGGAGGCTCGCAGGATTACCAGGTAACGCAAATCTTCTGGATGTGCCTTGACAATCGATAAGATGTCCTTCAACTGAAGCCTCTCTGGTTTTACTGGATGCTATTTGTATCCAAATCTGTACTGTATGGATATAAGCGGATCTGTTTGTAAGGTGCCAAAAGTAATGGGACAGTTGACCTGATTTGATTGCAAACGAAATCAAAGTGGAAAGGCTTCTGTCAAAGCGCATCGTGTCGGTTTCATTTCAGATCCATTGTGGTTGTGTTTACAGCTAAAAAGATGACCAATATTTATGCAACTCTGCTGTTAGTGGGAACTGACGTATAAGTTTACACAACTCACAAAAAAGATTGCGTTGTGAAACATTTTCTATTCAGCTGCTTGTTGGAGAACAGCGTAACACAAACATAAAGTAGCGAGCAGCAAGTTTGGTCAAATTAAGTTCAAGTAAAGGTTATAGTGTGTTTTAGGTTCATCCTGAAATTTCACCCCTGACTTTTTGTCTTATGTTTAATCTCCATTAAATAAAAATAACAGCAGGGGAATTAACCTTCAAATATATTTGTTTACATATGAAACGGCCAGCGGAGCAATTCTAACTGTGATTTGAAAATATATGCTTTTCTTGCTTTTTCAACTGTAAAACAATTTAAGATTGCAGAAACTTGATCGAGTAAAGATATTACACAAACTGAACATACACTTTGTTTTATTTCAAATAAATGAGGCCAACGAACTGTAAGTATTTTTATTATGGAGTCAAACTCAGCCCTTGCTGTTAACGAGTTTAAATGCACTTTGTTATTATTATTATTATTATTATTATTATTATTATTATTATTATTATTATTATTATTATTATTATTATTATTATTATTATTATTATTATTATTATTATTATTATTATTATTATTATTATTATTATAAGCTAGCTGTGCCAGCCCTTGGTGTAAGTGAACAAATATCAATGAATGTAAAAAAAAAATAGTCAAATATTCTGTCGTTTTTCACTCCAGCCCTTAAAGGTTCCAATGCCAAAACAACGAGATGCTGCTGGCCAGTTGCCGTGGTAACTGTTGCCGTGCAGTAGGACCCTGCTAGTCTGACTCCTGAAGCTTGACTGAGCAGTAAAACACCTCCAGAGTAAACCTGGCTCCCTCCTGGGTTTTTTTTTTCTCTCTCCTCCTCCTCCTCCACATTCTTCAACTCTGCCCACTCACTAATATCAATCAGAAATGCTATCAAGGTCCTTTCTCGCTCTTTCTTGTGCGTTGCCATGACGGATTTGACAAATTGATTTGCAAGTGCTTTATAGCAGCAATACCTTGATAGCGTTCTACTAACCAAGTGGCGGGTTGTGGATTTGGTGGCTGGGCCTTCTTAATCCAACCACTATCATGTCACAAAAGGCTAAATAAAATCACACTAGGGTGTCACTTTAATCATCTGAAGCAAATAAGACTAACCACGCTATTATTGACTACTGGTGTTCTTTTGGGTGACAGAAACACTTCGCTATTAACGAGTTAACTAACAAGCTTTTCTCTTCTGAGTGTGAGCTTGTTTTAACCCACATTGCTGCTCTCTTTTAGCTCCCGACCTGGTCACAACCATCTAACAATGATTTTGCTTGAGCAAATATTAACAATAAATGGTTTTGATTTGATGATGATTTTTGACATGCGCTTTCCGCTCGCCCTCCTCCCCAGTGCTCGGAAACGTCCCATCCCGTACTACCGGCCGAGCCCCTCGACGTCCAGCTACGACAGCAGCCCTTCCCGCTCCAGCCGCAGTCGCAGCTACAGCAGCTACAGTCCGAGTCGCAGCAGGAGTCGAAGCAGGAGCAGGAGTCGAAGCCGTAGTCGCAGCTGGAGTCGCAGCCGCAGTTGGAGTCGCAGTCGATCTCGCAGTTATTCCAGCCACAGCAGCTACGACAGTCCAGGCTTCTGAGGGTAACCTTGGGGGGGGGGGGGGGGGGGGGATGTCCAGAGTCCAATTCCATTTTACCCTTCTATAATGTGATCGAATCATTTCCAAGTATTTGGCCAACGACTAAAAAATTTAAAAAAAAAACATTGAAATAGAGCACTAAATTTAAGAAGCTTTAAAAACAAATGCATTTAGCTTTTCCCAATTATAGACAGTATTCCTGCGACTCACCCACGATAATGAAAATCTGTTCAAAATAACCACCTATTTAATAGTTCTATCCCTTTATCTTTTAAATTTCAAATCCATTGCTGTGGTGTTTAAATATTTCCCCCAAATCAGTTCATACATCAAACTTAGATTTGGTAGAGCCCTTGAACAAATCTTGCTATTTTCAGCATGTTCTTTCACTTCTTTTAAAAAAAAAAATAACCAAAAATAAATAGGTATTTCATATACTGTATGTATACATTAAAAATAAGTGCCGAGTATCCAACACATGATATGAAAAAGCCACCATTTTGCGCCCCCCCCCCCCCCCAAAATGAGCGGCAAGATCAATGAAAGAACAAAAGAGGACAAAATAACTTTTTTTATGCTTAAAAGTTACATTTTATGTTTGTCTGTATAGATTTCTTCTGGCTTTGTAAACTATGCACTGTATACTCCATTAAGTTGCAAGAATCCAGGTGACACACTATAGCATGGCCTATCGGGAAACCTTTTGTCATGGGATGGGATGTGGCCCTAATGAATCTTTTAGGATACTACTATTATGGTATGCCAGCCAGCCAGCCGCAAGCAAATTAGATGAAATGTATTTCAAGATGTCGCTTTCCATGTAAGAACCAATGAGGCTGGCCTGGCACTGTACAGGAAAAACCTACTGCAAAACTTTCCATGCACATGTTTTGTGAGATGACTATTTAATGTATTTATTTATTTATTGACATTGATTTATTTATGTATTTATTTATTTATTGGACTATTTATTATTTGAAGTTATTGAACCTGTTTTTAGCCGCAAAGCTGGTCGAGTCACATTTTCATCATTTGTCATCCTTGGCAAAGTGTCCCAATACTTTTGCCTATAAAGCGTAAAAGCCAAGTTGAGCAGAGACTTAGTCAGGATCTGTCCTACCTGGTCCATGTTCATTTACAGAAATAAATTGAGTCATTTACAGAAGCAAATCGAGTCAGGCTCCACCACAAAGTCTTCCTCCCACTTTTTCATGTCTTATGTCATCAACACTTTGTTCCCATTCCGTGTAAAACCCCGAATAAAAAAAAAAAAAGCCCGTCCTTAATTTATTCCAAATATAACACTGCCCCTTTTCATCCATTGACGCCTTCTTTGTAGTGTACAACTTCATATTCCTGACAATAAATTGAAACCAGTGGGCGACACCAATCCTGTTTGTTGTCTCCTTTCAGCAGATAAGGAGGGAGGGAGGGTTAGCAGCGGTCAGCTGTCATTTGGGGAGGGCCTTCCTCCTGGATTCCATTGCACTGCTCCCCTCTGCCACAAATAGATGTTCTGGTAACTTCCACCAATGTGTAGAGGGGAGTGGAAAGAGGAGGGCCTTCATATAAATACTAGGTGGCCAAACATTGTCAGCGAGGGAGGCCAAAGTGCACCTACCATAGCAGAAGCAGCTCTCCTCGGTTCATCATGGCAGAGAGACGCATTCCTTTCACTCTAGTCCGCAGCCCAAGCTGGGACCCCTTCCGCGACTGGCACAGCCGCATCTTCGACCAGACCTTCGGCATGCCCACCCCGATGGAAGACTTGGCTTCCTACCCCTGCACCCACTGGCCGGGCTACATGCGGCCCGCTTCCGTGATGACCCCCGAGATGATGTACCCCGGCGCCGTGATGGCCCAGCAGGCCCGTGCCCTGTCCCGCCAGATAAGCACGGGCATGTCGGAGATCAAGCAGACCCAAGACAACTGGAAAGTCTCTCTGGATGTCAACCACTTCTCACCTGAAGAGCTGGTGATCAAGACCAAGGATGGAGTGGTGGAGATTACTGGTAAGCTCTCGTTTATTTTAGGACTACGTGTATCGAGATTGACACGCATCTTTGCATGCATTACTTGTATTCAGTTTGTCCCTTGCATTGGTTTTCATTAGATTGTGCAAGACCAGCCCCCCAAATCCGTGCTTCTCCTAACAGCTTAACTGTTCTGGAAAGTTCTAGTTACATAACGCCTTGGAACAATGCATTGATGTTTTCCAGCGTGCTAGTGGGTGTGGACTTTTTGCTGAGACAAAAACGTGACTTCCTTATCTCTGACTTCACACTTTTTGACCCAATGCTCTTGGATGAAGGTTTCAAAGAACACTTGGATCTTGTCCAGGTTTTGACATCTGACACACTCCATATAATCGGCCGGGGTACCAAATATAAACAAAGCCACAGTGGGATTTGCAGCCTTCTGTTCATTTATGTCAAAAGAAAACAAAGACCATCTACTTCAATGTTAACCATGCTGAAAGGTGATTGGTGACTTGAGTCGGTCCTTTTTAGGTTAAGTGTCCATGAGAGCCAATCACAGTGCATCATCTGCCTGTTGCCACAACAAACACTCAAGCACATTGATCGAATGTTAGTTGTTAGAGTCATTTTCAACTGTGTGGAGTTGACCTAAAGGGAACACCTGTCTTGAAATGATGTCACTCATGAGCGCTTAATCCATCCCAGTTGACTGCAGAGGAGGGTCACCAACCCAATTGCAGGGCTGCCCAACATTCTTGGAGATTCCAGTCCAGTCAGTGGGGTTCTTGAAGTGGAACACAAAGACACTATGCAGACTATAAATACAGAAACATGAAGAGAATGGAGCATTGGTGGTACATGAGCTCATGATCTCACATTACGTCATAAGTGGAGCATTCATGCATATTTACAGGAAAACACCATTTGCAGTCTCAGTTGGAATGTATTATTATTATTATTATTATTATTATTATTATTATTATTATTATTATTATTATTATTATTATTATTATTATTATTATTATTTTCATTAATCATCTTCTTGTTTTGATCCATAGGCAAACATGAGGAGCGAAAAGATGAACATGGTTTTGTATCCAGATGTTTCACCAGGAAATATACGTAAGTAGTTCATGCATTTACTCGTTTTTGAAATCTGAAAAATAGGAGGGTTTTTAAGTGCTATGGAAAAGGGGGTTTGATTATAGGAATGAAGTGTTATTTTTTTAAAATGAAAAAAAAAACGTCCCTCCGTGATCAACAATTGTTTTTGCTTTGGCTTTGCTGCCATCCAGAGGCCACACATTCAACTGAACTGAAGGCGTCAACGTTTTTATTTTTCTTTCTTTTTTTCAAATCGACAGTTTTATAAAGTGAAAATAATAATAGTAATAATAGTTTAAAAAATATTCATCTATACTTATTAATGGCTATTTTACTCATCATATATTTTGCTATGACCAAAGAAAACGGCAGTGCTCAAGAACTATTTGGGATTTTATATATTCACAAATATATTTTACGACAGCAGGGTGATTGTCATCTACACAAAAGAATTTTTCTATATTTTTGTCTAGAGTATTTGAAGCTTATTGTTGGGAGGAGCAGTAAATGACCTCATGTCAGTTTTTCTCTTTTCTTATAATAGACTACGCCTTAATAATGATTTTTTTTTTCCTGGCAGCCTCCCTTCCAGCGCCAACGTAGAAAAGGTCACCTCCTCGCTGTCTCCCGATGGCGTGTTGACCGTAGAGGCCCCACTGGCCAAGCTAGCCATCGGTGCCGCAGAGACCACAATACCCGTCACCGTGGACACCAAAAGTGGCGTGGTGAAGAAATGAGACTCGCTCGCTTGTGTTGTGTCCAAACAAAATAATTTCAACGGCAACATCTGGACTCACTGAGCTAAGCCACGGCGAGAGCACCTTTACTGCATGTGTGTGTTTTCTGCTGTACTTGTTCTCCTGTATCTCACATATCTTGTTCTCCTTTCCTCATTTCTGCTGAGCACCTCTCCTCTCCTCTCACGTAATCATATCAAGTCTCTAGAGAGCATGCACTTCAAAAACACCCAAAAGCAGAACAATGCAAGTCTGCAAATAGGCTGCTTTCATCCTCAGTTGATTTAAAAATGTCAACAGAGAATAAAGACAAAATTGTATCATCTCTTTTGGGCTATTTTATTTCTACCATGAGCTCATTTTCTAAAAATAAAACACCTAATATTTCTCATTTTTCATGCACAGGTTGTACAACTTTATACTGCTATTCGTTCTTGTCCATTCTGTGGCACCATGTGTTATTCTTCGCACATATGTTGCTTACACACGCTCATGTGTCAGGTCGTCATGGAAACAGAGCGCTGACGTCGTCAAAGAGCCGCAGGCCGTCACAAAACACATTCAAATGGTGGAGTGAAAAGCCGGGGGGCTGATTAAAGGACACTGGAGAACATTTTGGATGGACACTTTGGAATCAGACATTTTTCTGAAGTATCAGTAATGCGCCACCTTAATATAAAACCCATTCAAATATCTATATTTACATAATTCTTCTCACTTCCATAATGTCTGAAGATGTCATCATCTCTCCAAACCTTCCCGTACATAGACCACACGAATGGAGCAATGTTCAGATGACTCATTGTGAAGAGTATGGAGGTCATCCAGTGCAGTGGTCTGTCAGAGGCGGATCAAATGGAAGATGTATCAGCACAACTGGCGATGGAGTGTCCCGCCACGCCCGCCGCGGCGTCGTACGTCCTCTTCCTTCTGTGTTCATATTGCGTGCCAGTCCACTAATGCACATGCTAACCTCACTCTTGACTCGGAAGCTGCAGGCCAGCGCTATTTATAGAGCGCTCTGCTATGCACTCAGCCTCCAGCATGTTGTATAGTTACACAGGGCAGATAACACATGATTCATGGCCTCTGAGTCTCCACTTTTATTTTCTTTAGCCTTTCAGAGTCTAACCTATTCATTCCCCAGAATTAGAATGGGCACCACCCATCTTCTCAACCACAATCCAAACTAATGAACGTAAATATCACTTTTGATCGCTGAATTGCTCATGAGATCGGTCAGAATAACAAACCTAAGACTCCTCCGGGAACATCGGAACCGCAAAATATATATAATTGATTGCAGTGTGAAATTTTAACTAGACAAGGAATAGGTTTGAAGAGTAACAATCCAGCGCTTTTGTGGTGAACTGGTCGGCTGTCTCCAAAGCACTTAGTATTTCAACATTTCCTCTGAGTCACTTCTCCCTTCCACTTAAATTCAGGCATAAATGATTCATATGGCTTCCCATCAAAACAGCATCTCTCAACCTACCAGGGAAATGCTTCTTCACATGAAGAAGCAATGAGCTGTTTCTTCTTCTCCTTCCTCGTGACCATTGCATGTTCCTTTCCTGGATTTGCTATTGTGACATTATTGAGAAATATTTTTCCTCTGTTCTTCAGAGGGAAATAATGCTGCTGACACCTGGTGGTGGATCATTTGCACTCTACTAGAGTCATCAATTTCCTTCTTTGATTGAAACTGTTTTATATTTGTATACTTGAAAGCATTGAGTTGGATTTATTTTTATTTTTTTTTGCAACAAGTCATAGTAGCACAAAATGTCATCTTCTCCAAAACAAACACCATTTAGGAATGGGCAAGTCTCATTTTGTTTAGGAAGAAATCTGGATTGTCTAATACAATTTACCTTGAAGGGCAAAGGTCGTCCAATGAAAGGCCCAGTCTTGATTAGCTTCCAACCAGGAAGCTTTGAGCAGCCGTTTTCAAATTGTCTGGTGGAAGAAGTGGAGAATGTTTCTTTGCCTTTTTATTTAATTTTTTTACCCAGTTTATTCATTGAAGTAATGGATAAATATGACTTCCGTTGTTTTATTTCTTCATCATTGCTATTGTTATTATTTTATTGCTCACCTCTGTGGAATATGAAAAGAAAGATTGATTTTTTTTCCATCTTTTCTTCCCAGTTTCAAGGTAAGAACAGCTTTTTTAGTTTTAGTGTTGGGCCTCATTGGATAGGCGAGCATGCATACCATTTTCTTTTCCTTTTAATGTTTAACTTTGCATTTCTAAATGTGATGGCCACATCAAAATGGCATGCTGTTTCTACATTTTGATTGACAAATTGGACTCTGATATTTCCTGAGATTGCAATCACTATGAATTGAAGGATGAGATGATTTACTATTATTGCATATTAAATATTGTATGTGTAAAATTATAATTTATCACGTTTACTCAGAGTTTTTAAATAGTCAGCCTTGATGGAGTCTTCCAGTTTTTAATATTATGCCCCCCCCCCCCCTTTACTTTAATATGCAATACAACATTTTTATTAATTTTGTATTAGATAAATATATAAATGGCTCATGCATGGATATATTATTGGTAGATCGCTTGAATATATCTTGCAAAGCTTACCTAATATTTATTTTCGTTCATTTCCTGTGAGAGTTTTTACTGTAGTTGTGTTTTGTACTTTGTGACGGCACCTTTTTTTTTGTCCTTACCAAGAAGTGCATGTGACCATAATAATGTCTGTAACAGATCAATTTATTGGTAACAATTACTGATTTGGTATAGCGTACTTCAGCAAATGGAGTAAAGAAAAAGACATTTGAAAATCAAGTCTAGCTAACAATTGCCATAAAAAGAAATAAATAGAAAATCATCTGAAATAAGGTCTAATATTTTCCCATATCCTATGAATACATAACATCTACAATATAAGTTAATCAATTGAAGCTACTCTATAAATACATCACCAGCATGCACAATACTGTAATATGGAGAATACTGGAGCAGTTCTCATCTTACACCCAAGAAACAAAATACTGTCATAGGCAAAAGAAACTGCAGATAGTGAAGTGAGGTGAATTCACAAAGCCCAAAGGGAGCCTTCTGCTAACAACCGTGGCTTCAGCTGCTCTCGTGCTTCCACAAGCCATTTCGGACGAGTAAGGCTGGAACCGTTTCTTGCAATCTACTTTTTTTTTCTGCTATGTGACTTCTGTGAGTATAATCGCCGACTCCAAACGGGAGCCCGTTGAGGTTATTATAGTGACCACAATACTGACACTAAGGATTAGGTGTCCAAAAACAGTTAATTTATTCAATAAAGCACATCATCAGCACATGAGAGGGACAAGCTGCACTAAGTTTACTTGATGAACTTCTATTTAGTTACAGTATGACTGTGTGGCTTAGCTGGACACACACACCTGACACAAAGCAAAACAAAAGAACACTTTTGATTATTTTTTTTTCTCTCTTCTCCATGTTATGCTCAATAACGGAGACAACCTGCTTTTCACTCAACGACCGTAGTGTGCTGCAACTAAAGATGTCACGTCAATACGCACGTATGTGGACAGACACCCCGAGAAGCCGCCGCCGCCGCCGCCGCCGCATTTGTCAGCAGTATGCAAGCAAGGCCGTGTGACATTCAAGGTTACTGAAATTTTCCCTGTTTCGCGTCAAACTCAATTTCGGAATACTTCTGCCTTCCCTCGCTCGATGCAATTGAGACACCTCCGCTTCATTTGCACACAATGACGCCCGCCGTCTCCGGCAGCCGTCTGGACGCTGGCTGGCGCCAAAGACGCGCCGCTTTCTCAATGGCGTTCTAGCAAATGCTGCAGAGGCTACCAAAAAGGAGGATTAGAAATTTTTTTCTTTCTTTTTTTTTTAAAATAACTGTAGTTTATACCTCAAGCTAAGATCTTCTCCTACTCGTGTCACTTTTAGTTTGTGGAAAAATAAAGAGCAGCGGCAGCCGCGTTAGTACCATTGGCTGCCATTGGATGTTCCACCTCTTCCCCCCCCACCCGCCGTTTAGCTTTAATTTCTAACTTTTTCAGTATTATTTTATTTTTGTCATTTGTGAGCGCGACTGTTGTGGTGTTTTTTGGCAGAACGAGGTTGCAGGCTTCTTAGTTGTTGCCCTCGCCGCCCTCGTCGTCCTGCTGGTCGCTTGTCCACAGCGTCAAGTTGTCTCGTAGCAGCTGCATGATGAGAGTGGAGTCTTTGTAGGAGTCCTCGTTGAGGGTGTCCAGCTCGGCGATGGCGTCGTCGAAGGCGGTCTTGGCCAGGTGGCACGCTTGCTCCGGGGCGTTCTGGATCTCGTAGTAGAAGACGGAGTAGTTGAGAGCCAAGCCCAGGCGGATGGGGTGAGTGGGCTGCATGTGCTCCTTGCTGATCTCATGGGCCTCGTTGTAGGACTTCTCGGAGGATTCCACCACAGCGGCTCGCTTCTCGCCGGTGGCCACCTCGGCCAGGTAGCGGTAGTAGTCGCCCTTCATCTTCAGGTAGAACACCTTGCTCTCGTGCTGCGTCTCGTTGCAGTTCTTGATCAGGAAGTTGTCGAGGAGGTTGAGCACATCCTGGCAGACCGTCTCCAGCTCCTTCTCGATTTTTTCCCGGTAGGCCCGTACCATCTCGATTTTCTTCTCGTTACCGTCGGCGGACGTCTTCTGCTCGATGCTGGAAATGACGCGCCAGGACGAGCGCCTGGCGCCGACCACGTTCTTGTAGGCCACGGAGAGAAGGTTCCTCTCTTCGTTGGAAAGTGCTTCGTTCAGTTCTGTGACCTGACAGACAAAATGAGTTGGATGAGTTGAGCAGGAGCAAATTGAGTATTTTTTTTCCATTTTGTTTTTTCAAATGCTTTTTCAAGCCACCAGAAGCCACGCCTTCCGTTTCACTGACATCATCGTCCGTGATGAATGCTGATTGGCTGTCGTCATCGTTCTCCGCTTGTTTTGTGCTGTTTTGACGGATGGGCCCGTCCGTGTCTGTCTGAGGGATTTAATCCTTTATAGCCCACTGGGACCTCGCCACAGAGGAGTCTTTAGACCTTTTCAGAATGTAAAGCCTTTCTTTTTTCACCACCAAATTCTGTTCCATTAGCAAAGCGGGAAAGGGGAGGGGGCGGGGGTGAACTTTGCTCTTTATGTCTATACTCGAAACAATGTTGCCCAAAACAACTTGGTGCTTTTACTGGTATTGTGTTAATGGAAAAGCAAATGTTTTTCTTTTTGTCATATTCTGTCAATGTCAAGCACCTTGCCCATCTGATTGTCCATCTGATTGTCTCTTCTTAAGACAAATATGTGGAACGTGATTGAGGTCTTTGCTAAGAAGGTAAAGGCTTTTGTCTGCCAGCTGAGCTGTGCATTGCAGTGACGGTACCTGTAACCGAGCGAAAGTAGGAGGAAAAGGTAATCTGATGCTACGAGCGCCTGTTTCCATAGCAACTGCAAAATCTTATCCCTGATCTAATCTCTAGTGGAAAGGATGCTGACATGGCTGTTGGTGTGGACAAAGCTGCAGCGGGCAGCCGTGTGGGTGGGAATCCCTGCAAATCAACCAATTTCAGATTTTTTGTCATATTGGCTTTTTCGGGGTTCAGATGCTAAAGCTCGAGAAACCTAAAAGCCAAAATGTGGTGGAGAACAACCGACTTAACTAGAATCAATGTATATATTGATTGTATGTTCCTAAAGAACAAAATCTGGATTGCATTGGTACTCAAATAATGCATATTGTTTTTTTCTTAATGCTTTATTTCAATACCAACACGTGCGTTAGCACATCAAAAACCATTTAGGTTCCGTTCCTTTTTAGTTAAACATTAACTTGGAGAGGCAGGTTTATCCAGTTATAAGTCAACTATTCTTCACTTTGGCATTGCGTTACATAAAACTCAAGATAGACCTAAACTCTGAAATTGAATATTTTATGAAGCCGTGACAAAAGTGATGACTCTGTTTTTAATAATACCATTTCTATCTTTCAACGCAATACGGCGTTCCTTTGTGCAGAGCCTTATCAATAATCCGAATGACCTCTGTACTGCAAGAATATAAAGGCAGGAAAACAATAAAGTGACATCAATTGCATAATGAGCTGACTTCCGAGGAGAGAGGAAAGTCACCCAACCTCCCATCGCTCATTGTGGAAGCACATCAACATCATACTGCCCTTAAATTACAAATCGCAGAAATACGGAAAGAATGAGCCGGCGCTGAAGCCACGAGCTTTAGAAAAAACAACATGGCGAGGGTGAGCAGGAAGCCACGCTGCCGCTATGACAATAGCGCTCTGTCTGTCTCGTCAATTGTGCCTGGTCTCGTCCTTACACACCCAAATCTCCAAACGACCAAGGATAATCAATAACTTCCTTTTTGACAGCTCTCTTTGGTCATTAATGTATACGGGAAACACTGACCAGCGTCTCACGTTTCATTTATTGAGGTTTTGATGCATATAGCAAAGGCGTGGAAAGGTCTTCCAACTCTGCCATTTCTGTCTTCTTACTCTGCGTCCTTCCTTGCTCATTTGCTCCGAGTCTGGAGGCTTTTCTAAGCTGATGTGACAAGCCCCCCTGGTGACCCTCTTTTCAAGCAGCAGAGCACAAAGGCGCAGCGGACTACCTGACGTCACTGGCGGCGTGAATAGGGATTGTTGCTTTAGCCACAAAGAGCGACGAAGAGGGGAGGGGCGGAGCACCCCAGAGTTGGGATGCTGCTCAAGTGTCACTTTGTTGCCATGTACAACGCTAGTATAGTTGCTGGGCAGATCAAATATTTTAAATGTGTGTAGGAAAGGAGAGGAAGTCTCGGTCAAGAGGATCACAAACACTTGCATACAAGGTCGGATTATTACGTTATATGAGTCACGACTTTAAAGAAATGAGATTAGTGCGGAAATCGGTGTACTGCTTGCAGTCCGAAGAAAGAGGGAGATGTGGGAGTGAGGAAAAAAAAACTGAGAATCATACCCAGAACCTCTGACTATAAGGGAATTACTTCTGGATATGCTCATCATGCTGCTCATCAGCAAATTCTTATTTGAGATGGCTTTGTGTTTTTGATTCCAAAAACGTCTTGTGTTTTTCAGATATTCATTTTTGACCTGGAATGGAGTATGTAAATCTTTAAGTGAAATTTGATTGATCGGTGTATTTGATTTTTAGCTCATTTGTGGCTTAAAGATTTCCATCATTGCTTTATTTCAAGTTCTCTTCGCTCTGTTTGTGTAAAGATGTGCTAAATCAAGATATGAATGCTGCCATTGATTCCTTGTGGACTTTTGAATTTCTGTTGGACGTTGTTTGCTTTAAGGGCGTGCCGGGTGAATTTATTGTTTCTTTATCATCCCTCATGTGTCTGCATTTTGCAACTGTTCAATTTCAAGACTGTTTATGATCTTAGTACCAAATTGAGCTATCAGGAGTGCAGCCAAAAAGGGTCTGCATGGGGTCTTTGTCCCCACACCACTGAACCTCAATAGAAGTTCGATTGCATGCATGAAAGAATACGTAATTTGTGCAATCATCTGAAAACACATAGCGGTAATGTTTGCCTTGTTGTGCCTTCTTCTTTTAGTAAATTGTATTCTGTTCATAACTTCTGTAATTGTCCCTAAAACACAGCCAATGCCATTAAACAAGTAGCCAACAGATGAACATAGTTTGCGGCTCTTGTCCCTGAATCCCAAAGTTGACCAGCCTCAGTTTTTGTTTTGAGTAAAGCCGGTTGCCATGTCCACAGCGGCAAGGGATTCCCCATTTTAAATGATGGGTGAGGCTGCAGAGTGCAGACACACCCCTTCCTTCTGCCCATGCAGTGCTGCAGAGAAGACACTGGCACATCGACCGCTTTCACTCTGACTCTGCATAAATGGGACGGGGCGGAGCCACAGTCCTTGGAACATTATGGACAATTACCATAGCAACACCTGACATGCTGAAGATGTTTTTTTTTTTTTTTTTGCTTCCATATATTAGGTTCTTGTACTCGCGGGGTTGCTGTAGGATTTAAAAAAACAAACATAATAAATATATTCACGGGAATAATAAAGCATGCCTATTTGCATTTATCTACAAGACTTCCTTCAAAATCCTTGTATTGAATGTAAGTACAGTAGCTACTGTAGTCGCCCAGACAAAATGCTGCTCGTGAAATGGTGCACTACGGGTGAGCCTCTGCATCTTGCCAGATGCTGCGGCACGCCTCTGTGCGGACCTACTGAATGGCTGCAGGGCCGAGAAAGGCCGAAGGTGCACGGATATGCCGTTGCCAAATCCGCCAAATCGATGATTAATGCAGTTGCGCTTTTCGTCACGCGACACTTCGACCGTTTTTTGCTGCAATATGACAATTAAGAGAGCTGGAGGTGGGGAGGGAGGGGGTGCTGCGCGTCCAGCGGTCCACCAACACCCACGTCTACACACACACACACACAAAAAGGGGCGCTTATCTTGCGCGCATCTGCGCCAGAATCGATTGCGATCAACCTTGAGCCAAAATTGCGCTTCGTAATGCGTCAAACCCGCACCCGTCGTGAAAAAGCGCCAAATCCTATTTAATCGATACGCGATTCTTTGACGCGGTATTGGTAATCGGCGCAACAGCACCTCTAACGATATTCGATGAGGTGTCATTGTAAAACATAACATTAGACGTCGATTCATGTTGTCACTATTGGGTGGTGATGGTCTGAAAGTGAGCGTGGGGGGGGGGGGGGGGGGGGGGTACTGCCTACACGACCACGCACGCACACAGACCGTAAAAAGGGAGCCTGGCAGAAAGGCACCGCCCCAAGATCAAGCGGTCCGCATTCTCACGACCACAGACCGCTACCAGAACTATTAATACTCCAAATGAATGACGGAACCCCAAACAAGCCAAATCGTAGCGCGGTGTTCTCCCCTTCTAGCATTATGACAAGACTAGAATCCGAACAGGGTCTTCATGGGCCTTGGAAGCCCCCCCTTATCCAAAAAACATGATCTAAATCGTAATTTTTCCGCATGCAACTAGACTCACGTTTCTTTAATTGAAATTGCGGTTTTTAATTGTAACCTTCATCCACTAATTGTGTGTGGCTTATTCCGTTATGTCTGATCATGACAAGACACCTTGCGCTCTTTCCCCAGCCAGGCAGGATCTTTCATGGGCGTGCGTTTGCTCCAATGCGCATGCACATGTATGCGTACGGGGAAAATGAATGATATATCAAGCAAAGGGAAAAAAAAAACTAAAGGTCAATTCCGAGAAGGGCTACTTACCGACTTCATGGCAGCTGCCATATCGTCATATCGCTCAGCTTGCTCGGCCAGCCTGGCCTTCTGCACCAGTTGCTCGCGGTCCACCATGTTGGATGTTGAGCTTGCTGTCGTTATATGGAACGTGTTTCTATAGCTTACAAATGTGTCGCTGTGTGAGTGTCTTTTTTCTTCTTCTTTTAAATGGAGACTGTAACGTTATGCGCTCCTCACGTCGCAGCTGCTGCCTGCCGTCTGACTGTGTGGGCCTTGCGGACGGGACACCCCTCCCACTCGGAGCACTTTCTACGGACTTGTCACCGCCCACTTGGGCGTGTCCTCGTGTCGTGATGTAACGGGCCTGGCATGGCAACCCCCCCCCCTCCCCTCCGCGCTACGTTACAACTCGTACAAGGTAACGAGAGCATTCCATGGTCAAACATCAAGATAGTACAGGGTGTATTTAAAAATAAGATTTATTTTGTCTAACTTATTTTTATTGTTTTTGCAATACATGCATATTTGAGATTTAAAAAAAAAAAAAAGTATAATTTAATTTTCAAGGGAAGGAGCGATACACTATATTCACAAGCCGGTTATTTCCGGTTATACTTGCTCTTAGCATTTTTGTTATTCTTCTTTGCCCTTTTACGTTCTTCCATGTGGTACATTCGCTGTCCTTTATAGTTTTAGAGAGGAATATCGAATTTGAAAATTAGGGCGGATAGAAAAAATGTTACTTCTCCTAGTGAATTGTAAAGTGCTTAATAGACATTGGACGTTACCATTCCGAGGTGTCATTTTATTTTATCATATATCGTCACTAGTTATTACGTGATGCATGAATTCCAACAGCAGCGGAATATTCCCGTTACCGCTGTTATTTACATTTTATACAGTCCAGTATTGCTGCATTGACTCGGCCTATTCGGTAGGAGCGCTTCTTTTAAAGTCATAACAGTGAGCAGGTGACACCGGCATCTTCTGAGTGGTCACAGTTGTGCACGTTCCAGGATATATGAGAGCAATTCCGCAGGGAGACTTCGCTACCGTTGCACTTGAGATTGTCCAATAGGATTGTTCCCGTTCCTTGACCAAAGTGGGCTTCCCCCCACGCCGCGATGGCCTCCCCACAGCCGAGCTGGCGGCACACGACCTTGGCGTCGGGGATGTCCCATGCATCGTCACACACTGTGCCCCATCCAGATTTTAAGTACATCTCCAAGCGCCCTTCGCATTCATGCTGACCATCGACCAGCCTCAGTGTTCCTACAGAAAGAAAAATAGCTTAATAGTCAAGCATTAATATTTTTTCTTTATACTATGAAGACTACTACACTTGCCATCAGGCATGGAGGTGGTGGGGTCGTCGGTGGCCGTGTCATCTATTATGCTAAAATCACGGGCAAATCCACTGAAGGGTATAGCCGCTGGAAAAAATAACACAATCGCAAACATTGACGATTGTCAGGGAGATGAGAGATCTACACTCAAACTTTAAATACAGATTCACATTTGACCTGTCATGTCAAAAAGTTCAAGTCAAGCCTTACGTGTACAAATAACTCCAGCGTCCTCATGATGGCCACAGTTGTGTTGCCCCACACCGGAATGGATGCACCTGGAGAGATGTGTTTCTTCACCAGTACAATGTACATTGTCCAGCAGGATGGGACCGGAACCGTAGCCAAAATAGGCCTGTGATTTGGCTTCAAGAGCTATGCCGCAGCCCAGCTGCCTACATACCACTACGGCATTGGCCATATGCCAGCCATCGTCGCAAACTGTGCCCCATACGTTATTGTACTGCACTTCCACGCGACCCTGGCAGCTGTCGTATCCGTTCACCACGCGAATAGCCATTGGAGCTGCGCAGAAACACTTTTTTAAATCCTAATTCAACGGGTACAGTTAAAATTAAGCATATCGTCATACAAACTAGACAAGTACCTTTTGTTTGAGGAGCGGTCTGAATACTTGTCATGAGTTCTGTAGCTGTGACATCAACATTTGTTGCTGGAAAAAAAAGATCCAAATATAACAGCATAGTGTTATGTTTATCCAGTGCAAGAAACTTAGGGGAGAAGTGTCTCCCCCTGTTGGTCACCAATATCATGCACGTCATTCGAGTTCATTCTTCGTTCTTAGCTGCGTAGGCAGTGGGCACTTCTGATGCGATGAAAGAAATATAATTTTTTGCTGCACTACTCTTGATAGCTTTTGTACATGTAACATTTTTGCTTGCCATTATCTTGTGGTCACTTGTATTATAGTTGAATAATCTTTGGCAGAATTCAGTTAAAATTATTCTCATATGGAACATCCTCATACTGTGCATCATAGTAAATGCAATGTATTGAAATACACTATAATTGTACACGCAAATATTATACCTGCTCCTTCCTGCGTGGACCGAGTGGACCATAGGCTTTCAGTGGATGGGTAAACTGGAGGCAGAGTTGTGGTTGGTCCTGTACCTAAATAGGCAACAGTTTTAAGTATTTGTAAATGTATGATAAGTTATGTCATACATTTTGTGATGTTGTACATGCAAGATGTGTAACAACATACCAGAGCAGGTGATGCCAGCATCTTCATGATGCCCACAGTTGTGGTTTCTCCAACCAAGGTTTGCACATTGAGCAAGTTGCTCCTCACTGCCAATGCAGTTGATGTTGTCCAGAAGAATATGGCCGGTGCCGTAACCAAAGTAGGAGTTGGTGTGAGCCGACACGACTTGGCCACAACCTAACTGGCGGCAGACGACTTCAGCCTCCCTGGCATCCCAATCATCATCGCACACCGTCCCCCAGCGTCCCTTGTAGTAGATCTCCACCCGGCCCTGGCAGGAGTCCTTTCCCTCCACGAGACGTACGGTGCCGTCTAAAGATGAGAACAATTTATTGGGTGGGATACACTTGATACAATTGATGCACAATTAGTCTTCGCGGGCCACATAAAATGATGTGGCGGGCCGTATCTGGCCCCCGGGCCTTAAGTTTGACACCTGTGCGGCACAATGAAGGCAGTGCTTACCTAAGATCGCATTCTTGGGCGGTGCTGTTGTAATACCCCCTGACGCTTTTGCTCCTACCACCAGTGGTTCTAACAGCAAAATAAAAAAAGTCACATTTCATTCTCACAGCTCTGACGCTTCAACGTCACCGTACTTTACCTCGACATTTGATGGACACATCCTCATAGTGGTAACAGTTGTGTACGCCCCAGCCCAGACTATCACAGTGACCCAGGTTTGTTTCCCAACCCTGGCAGTCCACATTATCCAGCACGATAGGTAGATAGGTTTGTCCATAGTGAGAGGTGCTACCCATAGCCACAGCCACTCCGCAGTCCAGCTGATGACACACGACTTGGGCATCCAGCATGTCCCAGTCATCGTCACACACGGTGCCCCAGTTGTCATTGTAGTAGACTTCCACGCGGCCCTCGCACCTGTTAGGCCCGTCTGTCAGTCGCACTTTGGACCAAAAAAATAATAATTAGATTAGTTGATGAGGATTATTCCAAATCGGGAAAATGCGCTCATTGAAATTCCAAGACACCTGTTCTCTGATATCATTCTTTTTATAATAATAAAAAAAAAAAAAGTGTGACGATGTCTGTTTTATCAACAAAAGTGTAACATGTATTATTTTTGTTGGTTCAACAAAATTGTATCTTGCTGAATGAAAAAAATTTAAGGAGGTGAATATTTTTCCATAACGAATGATTTGACTGACTTGACAAAAAAAAAAATTCTTGTCTTGGTATACTTTAACAACCTGTATCTTATCCCGTGAAAAATGCTTCGTAAAATAGTGTTGAGCACTTTTTTAACCTAGCTGTTGACAGTGACGGATAATATTCAGTATTTTATGGCATGGCCTAAATGTCAACACTTTCTTCCAGAACATGAGAGTCGGTGGCAGGAGCATCTTGACAGTCCACGCTTACCTTGGTAATGCTTCTTCACCGGGTATTGCTGCTCATTGGCTGAAAAAGAAATGAGGCAGTGAAAATACGAGCATTTTTTTTTTCCTTTGTTATTTTGTTAGCGAAGATGTTTTGGCGTCGACCAACGAGATAACGCCTGAAGGCTTGTTTGGTTCCAACACCTCACAAAGACTTTCGAAGCATATTTGTATAGATCACATGATTCACACTCCATCTAGGTCATTTCACAGGCGTCTCCTTTTTGTTTATTCAATGAAACTTGGATTCCACTTTTCACTACTCAGAGTATTCAAATTTCATAGGTGCGAAGATTATTTTTATTTTTTTTCAGGCACCAGCAATTTTGCATGTTTAATTTATATTCCACAAAAGTAAGATTAATCAGAACATATAACTTGGGCTGCATACAACATATTATTCCAAATATTTTTGGGGGGTTTGACTTCCCTTTTAATAAACACCAGAATATTATCAAGTTACTTACTGGGTGCAGCACGTCGACTTATTTTGATGTCTCCTGCAAATAGAGTACAGCACATGTCAACAAATCAGAAGTGTAACGAGCATAATGAATATTTGGCACGTTACTCACCTAATCGCGAGAGCACACCGAGCGCCACCAAAACAAGCGATCCAAGCAAGGTCACCAGCAGACACAAAGTCGGGTTCCAGCACTTACATAGGCTCTCCACAACACGCTGTCCTCGCATGGCTGCCTGAATGACCATCCGATGCCTGCAACACATTCATACGTACACTGTCCCTCTTAGAGATCAACGATGTATATCATACAGCAAACAGGTCTTTGTGTCCCAGTTCCATTGTAGCCTAATTATAGTATTGGATTGTTTTCCCTAATGAGCCTGCAGCAATATTGATGGTGGTCTGATGAGTGGACTTGTCAAAAATGTGCTCCAAAACCAAAGTCATCCCATAAAATACAAAGGGGGTGGAGGGAAATTAATGCAAATGTTTAATCTAGCTTTAGGGAGGGGGGGCAGGTGGCACCTGTGTTGTGGATTTCCGTATTGAAGGGGGATTCCCTTGAGACAAAGAATTTTGGGATTCACAGACAATCACTCAGTAATCGTGGGGAGATAGTGACAATGTGATGACTGACCATTGCTCAAATCATCTTTTCATGCAAGTAGAAAGTGACAAAGGGAAATATATGCAATCTGACTTTTCCATTTGTCTTGACAGAAGAGTTCCTTTGGTCCATGAAATGTTTGTTGGCATCACAAGCTCACAATGTGGTGTGTCTCATCTTCAGGACACTTGGTAGATTTCCCCCCTGACCTTACACAGGAATGCGTATTAGAGGAGAATTTGATATTGGTCCCTGGAGATAGTGGACATTCCGAGCCAAGGGGGCACAAAAAGACATTTCTGCTTTCTATGGCTCCCATGCTCAGGCCTAAAGACTGCTTCCTGTAATCTGTCACTAAAACGCTTGAGCAGCCGATGACACGGCAGGGCTGCCTCTCATCTCCTCTTAAGCCACTCTCTCCCTCATCTCAAGTATGTTTTGGACAATTGCGAGGACAAGAGTTGGCTGCTACTTTTTTAATCCAGTGCATTTTTGCCAGAAAAGGGAAGCGGACCATATTGTTGAATATGTTTAATTTTCACTAACACATGACTCTGGTGGTCATTTTTATTTAATGTTCATTCCGATATTATCTGCAAAAACGAACCGTCACGTGGGACAATTGTTTAGTTATGAAAGAGGAAAAATGTCTCGTCATAATAGGATATAAGATGCATCCACTTGGGAATAATGTTACCTTTTGTATCACCTGTGCTTCCCCTCCCTTCTCATTTCCCAATCCTGAGAAATAGCTCGAAAATCTCATCACGACAAACAACAACTCATTGAATTGTCAATATGGAGTAATTCAAATAAGCATCTTAATGGACCTTTACCAACCATATTGTGTAAAATGTGCATTAAAAAAAAAAGCTACATAAATTCAAATTCTGTGTTAGAAACAAATATCAATATGATTGTACTTTTATAACCTTGACAAATTGTAAGTAATTTAAAGAGCACATACCTGTTGTGAGAATCTATGGGGTCACTCAAATTTTCTCAAAACTCAAATAGTTGTCCCCCTGCAAAATACTCTCAAAGAATATTTTAAGGCTCAGTTAGCATTCCCAAATTGTGCTTTGTCTAAAAAGTGTCTCGACAATGTTCAAACCAGTAGCAGTTTGTGTTTTAGGTCTTTCATCTCCTCAACTCCGTCTGACAATAAAAATCTGGATTCAATGACAGATTACATGAAACAATAAATAGCTCATCATGTCCAACACCCCGCCTATGCGCCTATGGTTAAAAAGCAGGAGGGGCAAAAAAAAGAAAAAGACAAAGAATGAAAGCTCAAGGTTCATTGATGTCCCTGCATCTCCTGTTTCAGGTAAAGCTCCGTCATAGTCATGTCCCACTCACTTGTGTACAATCCCATTGGGAGATTGCAGTTCCCATCCTGTGGTGGGTGTGTCTTTCTTCTCTTGCATGTTGATGTACAGTATGTGCGTGATGGGCTGGCTTTCAGATTCATTTAGGAATAATTTCTACTTCAAACTTCATTTCTCAAACTGCCCCACAGTTCTTTAATTAAGAGCAATTTAATTTAGAAATAGGATTCTTCCATGGATCCCGTTGTTTTTGTGGTTATATATTTTATGAAGGGAATTTCACTAGAGAATCAGTCAAAGCTTTGTCATGACTTGTCCTCCTCCCAACGCATTCAGAACTTTTGTTACCAGGTTAGGAAGGTCTTGAGTTGAAACTTGACATGTATAGTAGTTGCGCAACTCCCTGACACTTTTTGTCATTGCATAGCTGGGTCATAGTAAAAAGACGCAGTGAAATAACTTATGTGTGACACAGATTACTTTATCTGTTCTGCAAGAAATTTGATACCTGACTCTCCTCAAATCCCTGGAGAGACACCTTTTTTTAGAATATGGTGACGTTACTGTTATGTAACAGCTAGGATATTGTGTTTATGTCGAACTTGAAATACTAAAAAGCATTGCTGGTTTATTTTTTAAATTATAGTTACAGTAATAAATATTTGTTGTATTTTGTGAGTGAAGAATAACCTGCACTGACACCTTATCAACACTAGTGGTCCTCGTTTTCCACACGTCGCCTGAATTTATGTTGCCTTCAGGATAATCGGTAATATAAACTTCCGAGAAGGCTGGGGGGGTGTCCTAAACGCCGGAGGGTACCTGAAGGCAGCACTGCCAATGGACGGTCCAGTCGGTTGACATGTTCTTTACGGATAAACAAATGCATAGTTCCAAGGATCTTTTGGAGCTAACTGTGTCACTTGTGCACATAGTTTGAATGTCGACGAATTTATCCAAAGCCAAGTAACGTATCGGCTATGAGGTGAGTTTGCTTGAACTTGCAGTCAGACAATTCTGACAATTGGCTAATCAACGCATTAAAGTTAGCTCGGAATTCCTACTTCCATAGTCCCAAGAGCGTTATCGTTCTCTTTATTTCATTTGTAAAATCCAAAAGTATCTCTTGATATAGTTTTGCTACTCGTGTAAGGTAATTAAATAGCAGACGACAAATGGCGATGTAATACGAAGCGTCTCCGTCTGTCTGGATGTTGCAAACCATTCTGACGTTTACAGTCGCACTGTTGTTCATTGCATTTTTTTTTAAAAAATATCTTATTACATCGCATCATACCCTGTTGCTTTTATGAGTTAACATTAGTTCGACGCTAGTGTTAGTTAAATAAATTCACTTTTGTCTTCATCGGCTAGTAAACTAGTCGGGCATGGCTTTCAGCTGCAGAAAAAAAAATCATCCTGAGAAATTCCTTTTAAATGAATCTCTGTTGGTAATATTTTCAATCATTTCATTTGTGGTAACTGGAACATCAGACATTTTTAAAAGAAGAATAGTTGCTACAGCTCACCAATTTGATATCATTCTAATGTGTAAATTGTCATATTGTCTTCTTACCTGTCATAAATTATCAATAGCACTTATTGTCATACCATTTTTCTGTACTCTACATACTTCTCTGTCTCATCATTCCAGTGTCCTGCTGTGACAACTGCATGCTGCATGTCTCATAAAGTGTCCATCACCCACCTCTTTAAAGATATGCCTAAGAATGCTGTGCCGTGACATAATGAGAAAAGGCGGCGATAACCCTCTGCTATTATCATCCAAGAAACCTTACCACGGCCAGACAAACTATGGACCACATCTAGAAACTGCACATTCTGTTTTGGAAGTGGAGGATGAAGAGATAAGGCACCTACAGGAGGTGACTTCCAGACGTGCATGGCGAACACACACACACTCCAGCACACCGCAGTGTGTCTTTCAAGAGAGTGGGCCATACAGTAAGATTGAGGCCAAGAGCTCCGCACGCAAAACGCGATTGAATCTGGAGCAGCTGCTTCTGATGCTGTCTGGGAAGATAAATAGTGAGCAGGGAGTCTATAAATTGCATAGGCAGGAATTGGAGCTGGAAAAAGCCATCATCCTCTGCCACCTGCTGGAAACCCACCAAGATTTTATACACAAAAGACACATTGCAAGACAATTAACCCAAGATGGTGGGAGCTTCCATGTAAATCACTCTAGGACCTCCAAAATTGACCCTTGTTTATCCAAGAAGAACAGCAAACTGGACCACCCGGTACAGCGGGAAGCAAGCAGTGACTTGTGTTTAGATGACACCACCAGTGGAGCAGTGGACACCTGTTGGAGCAGTGCTCTAAAAATTCAGCACCCTCCAAACACTCCTTGTGCACATTGCAACGACCAGGCCCCCGACTACACACAGTCAACTGGTGCAAATGAGTCCCCTCCCTCCAAATGCATGGACAGAAACATGGAGGTAAGTGACTTCATATTTTCACATTGCACCATGAGCTATTTGAGTGATGATGTAAGTCTGAATAGTAGTCGGACTTAAAATCAAATAATCAAATAATTTAACATTCCAAAGAAGTGGCTTGAATTGCCTAATGAGGGCGCTCGTACAATTTTAGAGCTGTGCTTTGACTTTGAGGTCCTGTGGTCATGTGGTCAGTTTTCCCAAACTGGACTTTTGCTCTCGGTCATGTCTGGCCAGTCATAACAACATAACTGGGAGGAGCAATGTTGCAAAGTGTCTATTGGTATGTGCCAGAATCTTGGCCAAAGGTCTCTAAAAGGTTTTTAAAATTGCTACACACACAAGGAAAAAAAAAAATATATATATATATTAATTATAACATTGACATTGATGACATTTGTACATATTTTCATAATTATTTTGATATATTGCAATAGACAAACACATATTGCTCATTTACGTTGTGAGAAACTACGTCATCATAATCATTTTAATTTTCACCCGAGTGGGTTTAAAAAAAACTTCTTTCTAATCACAAAGATTCAGCACCTTGGCAGGCCACCAATTAATTTAGCTCGTGTGAAACGGCAGCTACACATTAGAATTAGTTCCACTTGCCGAAGTGCGTGTCGCATGCAGCCTCCCTCCCCTGCGTTGCAGTCCGTGTTGCCTCTTGAACAATCAATAGGGAGCCAACATCATTCCAGCGTCATCTCCATGGAAACGCGCTATAGTGGCTCTTATGATTGGGCACTGGCTGAATGCTTGCCTTTTTGTGATAGGGTGAGGAGGAAGTCTTCCCTCCCTCCCTCGCCACCCCCTCTTCTCAATGACACCCCCCCGTTTCATACGCTCATTTTTCCAATCGTCCTTTTTCTTCACCTTTATGGCGCTGGAAACAACACGAGTTGTGTGGTCTGGCAGCAGGAGGCAGCCCCGATGCGCACGGATTCTTAACGGAAGAGCTCAACTACCACGGACAGCTCAGCCTTGCGCACTAGGGACCTGTTAGTTAGGGTCCGCTGGTATTTTCTTGTTTGCTGTTTTATTCTGGACCTATATGCAACGTTTAAAGATGACATGCAAGATTGCCCGTCTTGTTTTTTGGGATGCTATTAGGCCAAAGATGCTAAGGTACGGGTAGAGAATTTTAGCACAGCGTTACTCCAAAATCAACTTGCCATTGGAAACGGATTCCAAATAATGTTTGTTTTTTTGGTTGCACTGCCCTCATTCCTGAAGACGTGATTCCTCGGAGAAGGACGACACCTTTTGTCTTTAAATGACGTGATACGGGAATTGTAAGCATCATCTGTTCGTTTTGACGGAAAGCGATGTATGATCTGTGGGCTCGGCCAGAGCCGCCCGAGCAGACGTTTGTAAATATGCAGTGCCGCCAGGAGAGCCAAACTCTGGAACAAACGCAACAAGAGTTGAGGAAATCGGAAGAGCAGAGAGATTCGGGTCAAGGAGACAAGAGCGTGCCCGCCTCCGTTTGTGTCCCTTCAAAGTCGTTATTAGGAAAGAGGCACCACTCGCTCTATGAAAACCTAAATGGTTTTGAAGCAGAAGGAGATCACAAGGTATGTACTTTTGGTGTTGTCTTGCCCTCCAATTTTAGTGGACAGCAAAAAAATGTTTTTGGTTTAGCAGTTTATCAAAATGTTTGTTCCAGACTTCGGATTATTATCAGATGTAGCTGTTGTCCCAAACTCTGGGAATGGAGCATTACAAATGAGTCCTGGCCTACATTTGCTAGACGAGCATTTCAAAGAAACCAGTGTCACATGGCGCCAGTCATTTCAAGATGGATATTTTCTCCAGCCTCATATAATCTGGATACAAGCGGTGGCAGTGTTAATACAGGACAATCGTGTCGTGACATCATTAACAACCTTGTGTAACGATTGAGTTGGCTACCAAGCTCATGTTGAGAGCCTTGTTTCAAGAGTTTATTTACATAAACTAGCTTGTTCCCACAATCCAGCTTTTACTGGATAGGTCAAAGGTAGAGAAAAATAAACGCCAGCACTGCACATCTCAATTTGACCTACTTTGTACCTGTGAGAGAGCAGAAAGTGGATCATTCTAGTTTAGTATAGAAGCTCATTATCACACTTTACCCCTTTTTTTTTTTTTTTTGCTCGAACTGTCTAACATAAATATAAAAGCACGTGTTGTTTCAGATATTTAGCGAACACATTTTCTGCCTGTGTTTTCAGAAGCAGTTTTATTCATTTCCCAAATGGTTCTACGCCCACATGGTTCGTGCATATTTACATGTTATGACATTATGAATAATTGATAGATGAAGGTGCGGCTATTCTCTGGCGTATTTAAATGTCTCAACCAGCAGCCCCCGAGTCACCCCACTGTCTAGCTGTCTGCTTACAAAGCCTATCCATGGCCTCCACGGAACAGAGGTCATGCACTGCTTTCATTGTCCAATGCAAATGCAGTCACCCTGCCAACGTCACAGGGTGTAGTTATTTACAAGCGCTGTATGTACTACTACCGCTCATCCCTTTTTTGATTGGTCTACTTTTTTGAAAGCTCTGCTTAAAACAAGAGCCTTTTATATTTACTGTAGGAGTTGTTTGTAGCACAGTGCATCTTTCTATTTCTGTTTGTCTGGCAATGTAATTGCTGGAGCAGGCCACCATTTTTCATCTGTGCTACTGGGTGGTGTGGGATTCTTCCTTTTTTTTTTTTTTTTTTTTTTAAACACTTCTTTAAAAGGAGTAATCTGACGCCTATTTGTATATTTATTTATTTATTTATTTATTTATTTTTTAACTTATTTATTATGTCTAACAAGCTAACGCCTTAATAATAATAATAATAATAATCCCAGGATGCCTCAGGGGAATTGTTAATGTTTTTAATTAAAGTACCCTGCAGATGTGCTAATGGTTTGTAATGAGTTTCTGCCAATAACCTTTTTTTTTGTAAAATGAGTTCCCCTGCCTCCAGTAGAGATATCCACACTATATATCATAGACAGATAAAGACACTAAAACCATATAACATATTTTATTTCTTTATTTATTATTTAGAAGGTGCTCGCAGGGGATATGGCTGGAGGTCGCTTACCTCTTGGGGGGATAAAAGCAATCTGTTATGTTGGCTCTTTGTTCTCTTGCTGCTTAAAGCAGAGCCCCCCCCCCCCCATCATTCGTCAGCACCCCAGGCAGGGCTAGGAAATGCAGGAGATGACACCTCAATTGAGCACCTGCACTAGAGCTGATGCAAAGCTGACTCGAGATTTTTTTTTTCTTCCCCCAGAAGTAAATGTCCCTCTTAGGCCTCATCAGTAAAATCATTAAGCTGCTAGCACAGCAAAGTCAGGGCACTGAAAAATGTCCAAATTGTATTCTTTGCTGAGTCACTCCACACACATTCTACTGAACCTTGGAAATTAACTTTTTATGGGCATTGCTTTTCTGTCACAGTCACAACTACTAACATTCACTGTAAAATGTTAACCCCATTATTGTGATAAGTGACTCTATTCTTCCAAACCATGGCAAAATATCACACCCTCTAAAACCACCCCATGTTTTTTTTGTTTTTTTTAAATCCCTTTCCTACATTCTACCTGATCTCATTGCTCGGTGATTCAGCGCTCTCCGCCGTTGCAGCGTGGGTGCAGAGCTCTTCTTCCTGTTATGCTGACAGAGTGTGATCAGCCTATTGAGTCCATCTAATGAAATGCCTGTCCAGTGATGATGCATCAACTCCCCTTACTTAGCAAGTGCCATGGATGGATGCAGGCAAAAGCTTCCCATACCATATAAAAAGCATTCACACCTCATAAAAAAAAAAAAAAAGCTTGTGATTTTTGCGTGCTCATATTTATTTCATAATATTTGTTCCAGAATGGTGCAGACTACCACTTTCTGGTACGTCAGAACTTTGAACTATTGCGAGCGTTGGATGAACTGAAGAAGACATGCAGCATACTGAGGGAGGAAAATTGCCTGTTGGTATGTTTTAAGAAGATGACACAGCACATTGTATTAACACTTATTTTTGGACATAGCGTGATGTCATTTGTTACGCCCATGTGTTTAGCGGAAGAGCAGTGCTCCAGAAACGGAGGAGAAGGTCCGACGCTTGAGGAGGAAGAACACGGAACTGGCAGTGCTTGCCAAAAGACTGGAGGAGAGGGCGCGCAAATTGCAGGAGGCTAACCTCAAAATGGTACGCTGCACAAATTTAACACAGTCATGAACAGCCTCTTTGTCCTCACTCTCAACCAAATGTCAAAATGGACTCCGAATCAAGCTTGCGACCTCCTGTCGATATTCTGGAACTTAGAAGACAATCACAATACCTTAATACTTGATCCTCGTAGGTGAGCGCTCCATCGCTGATAAGGCCCGGATCAGTGGAACACTACAAGAGGGCATTTGCACGACAGCGAGCACGTGACCTGGCCCAGCACGCCGACGCACTCTTGTGCAAGGAGAAGGAGATTGCCGCGCTGCAGCAGAACTTCAGGGAACTGGAAGCACAACTTGGCACTGCTAACGTACTATGTCTATTTTTAATTTCAATTTATTACCAACCATTCTTTCCACTCTGATTGTTATAATTAATCATTTTTGCAATATTGTCTGCCCCTTTTTTTTTTTTTCTTGCAAAGTTGTACCAAGTTCTAACTCACTAGCCAGCACAGACTCTGCTTTATGTAGACTCAAGTACGCCCTCTGCTGGACATCAATTGTACTGCTATCAAAACTCCCATTTGGGGAAAGAAAAGAGTTTCTTCCAAAAGTATTGGAACATTTATACCTATTCCTTTACTTTTGCTGTGGACTGAAATCATTTGGGTTTGATATCAAAACGTATTATTATTATTGTGTATATTATGTATATTTATTTGTTTATTTTAGCCATGCATGTGTCTGTGCAGGGTTCTCCCGTCCCATCAGTCAGAGTGGAATTTGAGAAACTGCTCAGGGAGTCTCAGAGGGAAGTTCTCCGGCTTCAAAGGCAACTGGCCGTCACCTCAACCACCCAGCACCAAAACAAAAATCCTGATCCTGGTGACCCGGAGAAGTGTGAGACATCTGCTCAGATGGTGGATGAGGAAGGGAAGGTAAAATTAAAAAAAAAAATCACTCCTTACAGTCCATACACTGCGCAACTCTGCAAAATTGTGTTCCCAAGCTACTCCATTGATTTGATTCTGTGGGATATGACATCATTCAAAAAATATTATGTCCGTCCTCTTGACGTGCATATTTCCAACCTCCAAATGAAAGCGTATAACATTCAGGCCGGAATGTTTACGCTGGCATGCATGCTGTTTTGCCGCGTTATATAATGGCTTGTCGTTTGAGCCGATACTAATCTGCCACAAGCCATAATGAGATGATTCCCTTTCTCCAACTTGGACTTGATCAAAGATGCAAAACTCACACACACGCTCTTGATCCTCACTCCATTTCAGTCTATTCTATTCCTCAAACACGTAGAATTGACGATATGTTGTCCACTGATTTTAGGAATCAGTTACATAATGTGGGCTTGGCGTGATTTACTACAGCAAAGTTAGTCAATGACACTACTTAACTATTTTTTTGTGACTTGTGGGGGGGTGGAAAAAAACTTTGGTGACTGAAGAGAATCATATTTTTTTTCTATGTTAAGGTTTAGCATAGCATTAGGTCCTACATATGATATTCTTTTGACAGCGCACGTGTGTGTGATGTCCAGTCCCTTCCCGAGAAGCTCAAATGAGAATGCCGATTGTGGTAATCTCTCCTTTTGTGGGCCGCATGAACACACGCACTGGCAGTGACACACGAACACCCAGAACGGGGCCATGTTGTGTGAACTCTAATCCCCTCTAACAACAGAATGGTACAGTCCAGTAATCCGCTCTCTGTTGCTGTGGCAGCGGTGAGAGGGGTTTTGGGTGCTAGGTAAGACTCCGGCCGCACCAAAGAGCCCTGCTGTGGATAACTAGCAGGCCCAGCGACAGGCTTGATGTTGCCTCCCATCACGCAAAAGGGGTAGGTCATCACATCGCTTTCTATTTCCATGCCAATTCTTCTCGGCTTACCTCCTTTTTGCTGCTCGGAGGTGACGTTTAAGTCATGCAAAAGTTCAAATTGCCATGACATATCCGTGTTGCTATTGCTTAATGAGTGTTATTAAAGGCTGTCTCTCATGTTGGTCTCGTAGCTCATCCAACATGAATTCCTGCAGAGCTGCTCGATTCAGGATTGACAACATTTTTGTGCATGTAAATGACACTTCAAATGCACAAAGGCAGTCAACAATCCAGTTTGTTATCAATCTTTGAGACGTCAGTGATCGGGCATCTATATGCTCTGTATTAAAAAGAAAATCAACGGGCAGGCCAATCCATTAAGGTGCTTTTAAAAGAAGTGATCCAGTTACCCGTTTCAGTAGTCTGCAGGGATTACACCAATGTGCTTATGGCACTCGGGGACTGCTGAATGGTGGATGCACCAGGGCCCAGGTTGTTCTTGATCCTTTCCTTTGCATGGACCTCCTCCCCAGGGCGGACTGGAGTGAAGTGGAGACAGCACAGCCGCTGCTGTGCGTCCAGAGATTTGCTTATGATCCTTTGGTTGTGTGGACGGACCAAAGCCCTTCGTAATGTTAACGTGTAGCATCATCATGACGTAAGGGCGAGAACGTGACGAGCCTCCAAACGTTTCAGGCGCTTACAAATGGATCCACTTGAATGGATGAAGCCATTTTACACATTGTGTGATTCTTCGCACATCAGGTTACATTTTTCACGCGTGCAAGGACTGGCCGGAACACAATAAATACTGGAATCAGCAGTCTCAAAGGATTTTCATTCATTCATTTTGTTGAATTGTAAATCTTTGCTGAAAGTTGCTCAATGGCGACCTGTAAAATTGATCTCGTAAAAGCAAGAGACGAGTACTGTTAAATCCATTCCTCTGCAAAGTGTTCCAAAAGCCGGAGGAGGAGGAGAAGCAAAGTAGTAGCGATGTGTGATCTGCTTTTTCCTACAAAATCAAACAACCGAAAGAAAGGCATTGGAAAGTGGTGATTCTGCAATTTTATCCCCCGGGGTTGTATTTAATCTGTTAGGTATTACGTAACCTTCTGCCTGCGTAGCCTTTTTGACAAACGGTATCATTATTAGAGATGACATGGATGCTGATGGTATTTTGACAGTCTGCTCTTTTAAACAATTTGATCTTTTGGCTCATATGATGTGGCGTTGTAAATTTCTCCATTCTTAATGGAGCTCACCACGGGGTTAGAACAAAATCCATCATATCTAGATATTATTGAAATAAGCATCTCATACATCGACATCAAGTTTTCCAACTGATTCAATCTACTACTAAATCTGATAATCAGTCACCCAAGATATGGGGGGGAAGATAATTGATTATATCGGTTAAATATGGTGTGCTTCATACTTAAGGTGCTTCTTCTATTCTGACCCGATTTACCTGTGTCTTGGAGAGCGGAATTATTTTGGAACCCTTTTCACTTTTTTCTCATAAAATCTGGTGATTGATTGTAAAAGAAAGAAAATATTGATTCTTGAAGTGGGTCGGGACCATATTTCCTGAGAACCACCCATGTCAAAAGGCTGATCCTGTATTATGGCCTTGGCATCCTTTCTTCATCGCTTGACCATTAGTAGCTTTAAACTCAAATCAGTGATTCTCATCTCCTGACACCCTGAGAAGATAGTTGTACAGTTTTATGGAAAGATCTGTCAGCAATTGCTGTCATTAAATGCTATCCCTCCTAATTCCAATGTAGACGCAGTCATGTTTCATGCTTGAGGGAATCCCTGTGGATTATTCATTGATTCCAGCCAGACAGCGGCTAAGGAGGCAAAGCTGATAATCTGTCACTCAAAAATTGTGGGGTGTCATGTGTAGTGCAACTACACTTGGACACTTACTTCCTTGCTTTCAATTCATCATTCAAATACGTACAATGGATTTTTCTAATACTATCCAAACCCTATTGAGGAAATTGATGAATGTGACCAATGGATGCTTCTCGTGTCAGGTTGTAGGAGAGACCCCGCCGCGTGTGCCGTTAGATGAATCTCCATCTAGGTGTGAGAAGACTCCCGGAGAGGAGGAGGAGGAGTCGGGGCTGCCAGTGACGCCCCCCCAACCGGGCCTCAGCCCGACTCCCTCCCAGGAGGAGAAAAATTCCCAGAAGCATCTTCACTATCTGGTCAGCAACTCGGATATCATAGACGTGTTTGTCAAATAAATGGTTGAAGTCCCGTGGCCTTGAAATAAGCTGATTTCTGCAATGCTGGCACTACATCTAAGCTGCATTTAGAATAATTAAATCATACTAAGCCATCATGTGAGAATTCTAAAAGCAAATTGTAAATGAATTCTCATATTTGATGTTATTTGAATTGTGCTTTGAGTTTGTATTGTTTGTTGCCATTTTCAGGAGAGCGAGCTGACAAAGAAGAGAAAAGAATGTGAAAATCTTGAGCATGAAGCAAAGAAGCGGCAGAAGAAATGCCTGGATTTGGTAAGTCATCTTTTTTTTCTTTGTTCCCCCGACTTTCTGATTTGAGCCCTGCCTGGTCTTTCTGTGGCAGGAGAGCCAGCTTGAGGATGAGCAGGGCCAAAATGAGAAGCTAGAGGAGGAGGCACATCTCCTCAGGAGGAAGGCGCAGCTGCTCGACCAGGTTGGTGTCCGTCAAGTCTGTGGTATGACGCAATCCAGGTTAAGCAACAAATGGTGGAATTCTGTTTTACAGACTCGAGTTGAGAATGACGATTTGAAGGAAGAACTCTCCAAAGTGAGCGCTCAACACAATTCAGTTCTCGAGGAGAACCAGAGACTCTGTGCCAAACTGGAGAACCTAGAGCAGGTCCTAAAGGTGTTCAGCGGGCCTTGAATTTTTTTTTTTTTTGGAATGATTAAATTTGAATTGCTTTTTCACTGCTCACCACTAGTATATTTTGTCTCTCTGAGCAGCATATGCGAGAGGTCGCTGAGCGAAGGCAGCAGTTGGAATTGGAACATGAGCAGGCTCTGGCTATCCTTAAGTTCAAGCAGGATGAAATCAAACGCTTACAGCGAGTAAGAACCGCAGCACACAATTAACATTTCTGTAAAAGAGCTTTTGCCCACCAGGAGGCAACCTTTGGGCACTCGTGGTTGCCTTGAAGCACTTTTGATGGCGTCTTTCTTGCTGTGATTTTATTCTCTTTATTTGATCTTTTTTTTTTTTTTCCCAGGCTCAGTTATTTGCCAAGAGGGAGCATGAAGGAGTGGTCCAGATGTTGGAGGTGAGCTTGTAGTCCACATCTCTGGCAGCCACGTTGACCTTTAACCCAATTGCTGTTTCTGACGTGTATTTTATTAAAGCACGAATGGACTATTGAGGGTTTTATTTCACCAAAATTTATTGAAATGAAATTTACATCCTGCACTCTGCACTATCCAAAACAACCACAAAGTAACCATAGCAACAGCTATCTGCTGCTTCGCCAATAACACGATCGGCCATCTTATTTTGCCGACGTGTTATTTCGCCCTATCAGACTTTGTTTTGAAATAAATTGTGTATTTGATTTTAGGAGTTGGTTGAGCTGGTGTTGCGGAGGGAGCTGGTAGAGTATAGCTGTCCCTCTTCCTGTTGCTTGGCTTCTTTGTTCCACATACCGTCTCCTTAACTCAAAAGCGTCACTATAGAAAGTCTCGCTCCTGGAATTGGCCGTTATAAAACCCAATGAATGCTAATAGACAATCTGCATCCTGACGAGATTTTCGACCCTGGCTCTTTAAGCTATTGTTGTTGTTTTAGAAGCATGGATTTGAATTTTTTTATTTCCCCCCCCCCCCCTTTTTTTCTTATATCTGTGCTAACCAGAGTACACTGGACTGCATGCAGGTACTGTTGACCTTTAACCTGCTTAATCCCACGAACCGCATATTAATCTTCCCTTACACAAAATCCCGTCCCGCCCCTCTATAACCTTTATTTGCCTCCTTTCATTCCGACCCAATATTTTTGGTTTCTCCGTGTGAATCGTGAAAGTTCCCTCTTATTTTAAAATGAATGTGATTGTTGTTGATTGACAGCTCTGTAAATTGTTAATACATTGCATCTTCACCTTGCTGCATCTCAGTAAGAAATCATGTTTGTGTAGGTGTTGCAGACAGGAAGTGTTGAGACTGTTTCATGTAAATGCAAGCAGGAAACCGGCACCGCAAGCACAAACTTCATGTGTGTGCGTGTGCGTGTGTGTGTGACAAATAAATAGTAATAGGTTTGAAGAATGTGTATGGGACATTTTCTGCTTGCCATTGCTCATTTGTAATCAAAATTTCACCCACATTGCAAGTACAGGGAAAATCAAATTAAACATGCATATTTTAAGCAGATTTGATTTGTTCCATGAGATTCAATTAAAAAAAAAATGCATCAAATGCAATATGGTGAACAATGTGCTTTTGTGCAGTCAAAGGTGCGAGATCTGGAGGAGAAGTGTCGCAGCCAGAGTGAACAGTTTGGCTTGTTGTCCCGAGAGTTGGAGAAGTTTCGACTGCAGGCCTCAAAGTCGGATCTGGCCGGCGCCGCCCTTCTCAACCACCCCGGCCTCTCTGTTCTGACAAATGGAGTGGGCCTTTCTACAGATCGAGGTAAAACACAGCCACCCAAGTTTTTTTTTCTTTAAATGACTGTACCTAATTGAAATAGTGACTTTATTTTTAGAAACATTAGCGACTTTTATTTACACTTATTAAACAGGCGTGATCATGTCATCCAAATACTGCCCATGAAAATACTAACTTGATTAGTTTGCAGCATGATTTATTTTTTTTCTGCTTGTGGTCACAAACAAGCCCATGCACATGCACTTGGCTTCCTCCTCTTCACTTGTGAGTCATCTGCTGTTCCAGTCAGCCAAGCAGAAAACTGCCGCCGTCATGTGAGGGAGAAAAAATATAAAACCAAACCAAACAAAATAAAATAATGAATACTATATTGTAGCTGTTTACATCTCTGCTAGTATAAATACTAGGCATACATAGGTCTCCTTTTCTGCATGTGAAAGTGCTTCTGGCCTATCCGGCTGGCATGTAACAAGTTGTGGGCAAATCGAACATCTTGCCCATACAGCCGATATCTTGTTCGTGTCTTTTAGACTGCACAGATGGCTCATGGGATATGGAGTCTCTGAGCGAAATAGCCTTCTGGAGTCTCGAGGGAGGTGACACTCTCTCCTGCCCCGAGGGTAACGGTACGCCTTAGGCCTTTTCACAAAAAGCATGGCATGTTCTCGTCAGTAACGCAACTTGCATGAGACTGAGGTGAAAAGTGTCTGTGGAAAGAGTTAAGCCCCTTAGTGATGCTGGAGTGACACATGCTACCACAAGGTAGTGTGACCTCTGACTACAGACAGATGGAGGCAGGATTTCTCTGCGCTCTTTAATCAGTCAGGGTCAACCTTGAGCTTTTTGCATGTTCACCTCTGACCTCGCCCACCTAGCCAGAGTGAGAGCGATCCTGGATTGTGTATTAGCGCTGTCTCGCCTCTTTTCAGATGTGGCTGCGGCACTTCGCAGCATGGGCAGCACCCCGCACGCCGCCGGGCTGTCCAGAGCGGAACGCTCGCCGCTCACCAAGCATCGAGAGCTTCCCACCATCAGTGTCAGCAAGTCGGCCAACTCCTCCAGCAAGTCTGAGACTGCAAACCTCACCCCAAAGTCTGAGGGCCACCTTAGTCCGCACAAATCAAGCCCATCGCACGAGGTATGAGAAGATGGATGATTTACTTAGGCCATCTTTCGCATCTCTATCAGATGGGAACATTTGCTTCAAAAAGGAGCAAAACACTAAAAAACTTGCAGATTAGGATATGAAACTCCCAAAAATCCAATATTAGGGTTATATAATCACTTTAAATCTCATGCGGGGACATTAGCTATATAAGCTTTTCCATTCATTAAGTTAGGTACAGGCTCTTGTGTTACCGTCCGTGTGTTGTGTGACCGACAGGTTTGGTCAGAGGTCTTATCATTCAGTCTGCAGGCCTCCCCTTCAATTCAATAAAGATCGTGTTTGGTCAAATAATCCAGCAGCCACTGGATTATGTGGGTCAAATGGTCGTAGTTGTAAAATGCTTTGCATGGACGCTATAAATATACTCATGAGATGAATGGATTCCGGGTATTTGACATACTCGAACAGCTTGCCACTTTTTTTTTTAGTGTTAAGGATAAAGCACATTTTGATATCTTGCTTTACTTTGAGCGTTAATGACGAGCTATTTTTAGGAATGAGCTAGGCTGGCTTTAGCGGTTGAGTTTCACGCCACGTTTGTGATGTTCTCAGGTCGACACAGCCAGTGAGGTGGAGGAGCTGGACGTGGACCTGGCCCCTGCACCTTACGCTGCCAGCAGAGGCGCATCGAAGCTGCAGGTTTTTATTGCACGATACAGGTTTGTACATTTTTGACTGACACAAAGAACGAGGATCTTATCTTGAGCTAACGTGCTGGCGAATGCACGTCAAACAGCTATAATCCTTACGATGGGCCCAATGACAACCCCGAAATGGAGCTACCACTCACTGCAGGAGAATACATCTATGTGTACGGAGGCATGGATGATGACGGCTTCTATGAAGGTAGGTTGACGCTATATTTTTGTATACAATTTCATATTTGTTATTGTTTTTTTTTTCCCTCCCCCAGGCGAGTTGGTAGACGGAAGGAGAGGGCTGGTCCCCTCCAATTTCGTGGAACCCGTGTCAGATGACGACGTCATGGGTACGGATCCGCCAGAGACTATTGAGCTAAGCCACAACAGCAGTTTGCACAGTGCCAGCCACCAGCATCACCTCCACGCAAGTGTCCGCGCCTCCGATAGAAGCGAGCTCTCTTCTGTCTGCGGCCCCGCCTCCGCCTCTTCCAATTCGGCCTTGGCTGTCTCAGCCCCCCTCACCAATGGCCTGGACTTGGATTTGGAGGAGGTGGGAGCGGACACTGTGCCTTACCCACGTAAGCTCACCCTCATCAAGCAGCTCGCCAAGAGCATCATCATCAGCTGGGACCCTCCGTCGGTGCCGGCCGGGTGGGGCAACGTGTGGAGTTACAACGTCTACGTGGACCAGGAGCTCCGGCTCAACGTGCCCTTCGGCGCCCAGACCAAGGCGGTGCTGGAGAGACTGGACATTAACCTCAAGGCTTACCGCGTGTCCGTGCAAAGCCTGACGGAAAAGGGACTTTCGGACCAGCTGCGCTGCAGCATGCTCATCGGCAGGGACGTTTGCGTGGCCCCCACGCAGCTGAGCGTGGACCGGGTCACGGCTACGTCCGCCAACCTGTCGTGGCTTCCCAGCAACAGCAACTACGTGCACATTGTGTTCTTGAATGAGGAGGAGTGCGAGCTGGTCAAGGCTGGCTGCTATTCGCTGTGCCTCAATAACCTCTTACCCAGCCTGCGGTACAGCGTCAAAGTGGAGGCGCGGCCGCACCGCACGCCTTGGGAGTTACCCGTGGAGCGACGTCAACGCACAAGTGCCACCATCAACTTCAACACGCTAATGGCAGGTCAGGATCTGATAGTTGCTCATCTGATTACATTTACCTGTGAGTTTTGAATAGTTTTTCCGTTCGAGTGAAATGGACTACCCTACAAAACTACAGAGTTGGACCAGTCAAGCTGAAGAACATTTGGCTTTGACAGTTTTCCATTTGTAGATGTTTTAGCAAAGTAGTGATTAGATGTTTTTTTTTTTTTTAGGAATTTAGATTAGCGACTAGTGTAATGTCTTTTGATTAAGTTCATTAAATGACACCCTCAACTTTGCTTAAGTTTCATGCCCGCAGTCTGGGAACGCAGGTACATATTGTTTTTGAATGTCTCTTGGAGGATTGTAGTTGGGATTACCATTCCACCACTAAGACTGGCTGTGATTTTCTGCAGGCCCCCCTGACGCTCCATTAGATGTTCAGTTGGAGCACGGTCCTTCACCAGGTATCGCTCTCATCAGCTGGCTGCCCGTCACCATTGATTGTGCCGGGACCTCCAACGGAGTCCGTGTCACTGGATACACCATGTATGCAGATAAGAAGAAGGTATGACCACCCCGTTTATGAAATATCCGTCAACTGGAAATCAGTCCTTATTTTGATCGGATTGTTTTCCAAACAAAGGTGCTGGAGGTGTCTTCTCCAACAGCCGGCAGCGCTCTGCTGGGACCCTCCCAGATCCAGTCCCTACAGGCAGCTCAGGAGCTCACTGTTCGCACCATGTCAGCACACGGGGAATCTTGTGACTCTTTCCCAGTCAACGTGCCGTCCAAAATGGCCGCCATTATGGCCGGTTCGCTCGCGAGCGCCCCGGTGGCGCCGCCCCACGCCTGCGAGCCCGTCGGAACCACAAACCTGCCCTCGTTATTGTCTTTGGGAAAGTCCGCTGCCAATGCCTCCCCAGCGGTCTGCCCGTCACCTCCGAACAGAGACATTTCTAGCCTCACAGCGGAGGCCGCTGCCAACTCTCCCCAAGTCCCACACTCACCAGCCTCATTTGTAAAGGCCTGGGCCGACCCCACGTCCGCTCCCGAGGCCACGTCACCCGTTACGTCCCTCGTCACCCCAGTGGTAATCAACCAGATTCTCACCTCGTCTTCCAGTTAAATCCGTCCGATTGACTGTTCTGTTCTTTCAGCAGATGACGTGCCCCGCTTGGTCGGCTCCCCAAGCGCCTCCTGTAATGGCGGTCGCACAAACACCAGAGCCGGCGGCGACCACGTCGGATCAACGCAGAGATGCCGATAGCCCCGGAACGATACGTCCCTTTCCATCCATTACAGATTTCATCGAAGATCCCTGTGCCAAACTGGAAGCGCCGGAGCGCGTCCCCACACCGCCCAAAGCCCCAATCACAGACCTCCTTAACCCTTCGGACACTTTAATCCTTCGACCCCCGAGTACTTCACCGCTGGACTCTGAGGTTGAGGAGGAACAAGAGAACAAACGCTTAGTGTCAATTGAGGAGTTTTTGAGACCAGACAAGGACCCAGCATACACAAAGGGACAACAGGTTAGCTCTCGCCCGTTGATGATCATTTCCAAGTGCTTTGAATCCAATCAACTGTTTCCAAGAAGCCTTGACGGGGAATGTTTGTGTCATTGCAGAGCTTTGGCACAGAGCCCCCCAATGACTACCTGGCTGACAACAGCCGCTCAGACCTGTCTGACATCCTAGAAGAGGAAGAAGAAGTTTACTCCGACCATCTGGCGGAAGCGCCCAACAGGGGATACACAATTACAGCTGGCAGAGTACGTATCCACACATCAATTCATACCAGTCATTTTCTTTGCCCGAGTTACGTATATATTGAAAATAGCATTTTCTGATTGTCATTCCTGTTTCATCTCTTTTGATTTTGCATGACTCTTTTTGCCTGCTTTATTTCACCATCTTTCTCGCCGGGTAACGGATACGATCGTAGGTAACCAAATCGGAGCCTTCAGACAGTGATGAAGATGTTCTTGAGAGGATCCTTAAATTGCCCCTTCAGCGGTACCGCGACAAGCAGCTGTTTAGTATTCCCGAGGTGACCGAGGAAGAAGACGGCCCTTCACGTCATCACATACAGATTCAACCCAGAGGCTTCCTTCATCAGTGTCACCACCATCCACAGCAGCACCACTTCAACGTGGATCCCAGATCCCTCACTAAAGAGCCTGGATGTGAAGGTCCGGCCACCAGGCGAGGTCCCTTCCGCTGTCCTGCCCCCAAAGACAGAGTACTACTTCGAGGGTTAGGGGACCGCCTTAGGAGGGAGGCCATGCTCCGGAGTCAGAAGGCCGCAACGGCGGCAGCGGCAGCGTCTAACTCGGGCCATGACCCTACCCCGCCGCCAAGAACCTACCCAGTAAGCAAAACAGTACGCACCGTCAAATCACCAATTGGGCGTCGGATGGAGATTGACGTGGACTACGGGACGGATGACAATGAGGAAGCAGATGCCACAGGGGAAGTGGTGCTAGAACAGATGAGCTCAGAGTGGTGGATCGAAAGCGCTCCAATGGAGCACAGAGGACCTTCCTACCGTCAAGGAAGAAAGACCTTGGTAAAAAATTGACTTCCCCTTTCAGCTTTGCCCCAGCCCCATTTTTACCCCTTTTTTAGCAGTTGGCCCTTCCCTGTACTATAGCTCCATAAACACGAGTCCCTCGTCAATCATCAATCCCTATTTGCTTTTACTTGAGCCGTCAAAGTTGCTTTTATGTAGGTCATTGTCGTTTGCTAAAGGCACTAATACGATACGTTTTTTTGACATTGTAGTTCATCTTCATTCACTTTGTAAACAAGAGGCATTGCAACTCCATGTGTGTTATCTCGTTCTTGGTGGTGTGCAACAAAAAATGTACCTTGCCTTATTGGAGAAAAGATTATTCCAATTAAGCGAGAATGAGAATTTGCTTTTTCCTCCCCCTTTGTTGTGTTTCCCCTGTAAATTGCTGCTGACCATCCTTCCCTTGTGTTTGAGATGTTTTCCTTATTTCCGTTTTCTGTTTGGTTGCGCAGGAGCCCAGTCAACTAACAAGATTGGAGGCGGGTCCATCATGGGGGCCGGACTCCAAATCAGTGGCTTTGCAAAGCCAGCAGCCGAAAGGTCAGAGACTCTCTCTCTTTTTTTTTTTCTTTTCCTGCAGCGGGATTGTTGAAGTGATGCCAGCCCACCTGTGCTTCCCTCCCTCCCGCACGCCGCTAGTCAGATTAGCAGCATGTGTGGCTAGGGAGGAGTGCCAGCAGTGATGGAGAAGTGGGAGCAGCCCACTAAGCTGAGAACAAGCTTACCGTAACCTAAAGTGGCTTGTCATGACAGGGGGAAGTGACAATCTTAAAATAGTCACATTGATTAGCTGACAAAAGCAGCAATGTTCTTCTTGCTTTCTCCTTTTATTTTTATTAATTTTTTTATTCAATGAGACTCGTTTTTTTTTTTGCTAGATCCGAATATTCAACACTCATTCAAGTCGATGCCTATTTTACAGTGAGGCCTGTCAGACTTTCTGTCTTCATCAGTAAGGATGTGAAACCGCAAGTTCTCTGTCCATGCTTCTCGCCAGCCACAGATGGCCTCCATAATGAGATAGAGAGCAGATTCTCTTCGGAGCAGCTTAAGTCTCACTACAGCTCTTCAAATTTCTCTCACTTTGTCAAATTGGATCGACACGGTCACAAGTTGCCGGGTCACGGCAGCATTACGTATGCCTCACCACTGCAATGCAGAGGCGGCCCCCAAATGTTTTCCTTTTTTTAAATTCAATCACTAATGCAACGGAGCATACGAATTATGAAAGTCCTTGTTTCGTGGGTGGGGGAAAAAAAGTAGCATGCAATAAATGGCACTTGCGTACGTGTTGCAAGTTGTTTGATCTAGATGAGATTGTGTCAAGCAGCACAGTTTCCCTTTCTTGCTGGCGTGGCTGTTGCAGATCATGAACGAGTGTGTGTTTGTCAAACAGCTCACACAGCTTAGGATCAGTGCTTTAGCTTGATTACCTCTTTTAAGGACACGCCTGAGCTAAGCGAGGAGCAAGCTCCAGCAACCGGCCTTGCAAGCATTTGTACAATATGTGTCAAGAACTTGAATAATTTTTTTTTTTTGGAATGATTTATTCTTCACGCACTTCTTGCAGGTTCTTTTGACTCAGCCAAGAAAAAAGGAGATCCCAGCCAATTGCGCATCTTTGTGGCCCTCTTCCCTTATGAGCCTGCCACCATGTCACCTAACCCGGACGCCGCTGAGGAAGAGCTGCCTTTTCGAGAAGGACAGATTATCACAGTATGCACAATATCATCAACGGAAGAAATATTTCACCCTATAAGCATTTCTACTATTTGAATCCAGTGAACATATTAGTGATGCCAGCAGCTCCTGAATTAAGAGCTGGTTTTCTACTCAGGTTTACGGTGATAAAGATTCAGACGGGTTCTACCGAGGAGAGTCCGCTGGTCGTTCGGGCTACGTGCCTTGCAACATGGTGTCCGAGATCCAGGTGGAGGATGAAGAAACCCGGCAGCAGCTTCTGCAGCAGGGCTTCTTATCAACCCCAGCGCCCGTAGAGAAGATAGGTATGGAATTTGATTCAAATATGGATTGATGACCTAAAATTGAATTGCTCTTGGGCATCCGTACTAAAAAAATTCATGCGCATAGTCTCACCCTTGGTCATGATTTAATGCAACGGGAAAATGGCTACCTACTAATGCACAAAGTTAAACCCGCTTTGCAAAGTTAGTGGGCCTTATGCAGCAGATTTTCAGATCCATTTTGAACACGGCGGGGTGGGGGGGGATACGTTTTCAGTAGCATACAGCTTGGCCAAAGATCAAATCACATTGAAAGTGCACAAGTGTGAAAAAGTGGGTGCTGATATAATCAACATGTGACAGCTAGCGCCATACTCAGTTTTTCCATTTTCAATGGAGAGATTTTCTACTCTTGTGATTTCAGTGCAATTGTGAAGATATGAGCATAACGTCCAGTGTAAGGAAAGTCACATGATCGTAGCTAAATGCTAATCATAATGACACTTACTTGAACAACAAAACGTCATCTACTGTTTCCTGCATGAGGCCCACTTTTTTTTTTTTTTTTTAAGTCTCCAATATAAATGTGTGCTATAAGGGTACTTATTGTTTTTCAATTCTACTGTGTTGCTTTTATGGAAATCATAACCATCAGATGCAATGGCTGTTTTTGTTGCCTTGCAAATTCAAGCTGACGCTTTGCTTGCGTTTCCTGCTTTGTAGCCAGTGCCGAGCAGCGAGTCATCGTTAACGCTCCAAAACCTTTTTCACTTCCACTGGCACTCGACTTTCACGATGTCTGCTGCTTGCTGCTTTGTTACTGGCTTTTAGTTGGCTCTTTGTTTGCACCCCCTGTCCTTTTTGCTCTGATTTATTTTTTTATTTTGGTGTCACCTATTTTGGTTTTCTATTCTAAAATCCCATGAAGGCACTCGCACACATGCACAGCTCCCACGTCGCCCTGTTCCACCGGCCAAACCGAGACGATCCAAGAAAGGTGTGTCCCACTCCCGCTGCCCTCCTTTTTTGGCTCTTCTCTGCTTTGCGTCCCTTTTTGTCTCTTTCGCCTCATCAATTACATTTCACACAGTGACCAGAGGGGATTTAGAATAGCTCCGTCACTTTCATATTCTGCCATTAAAGCCGTTTTGTACCGTTCTAGTACAGTGCAAACTCTAAAGTTGTATTTATTGTTGGCTAACCAATTAGCGCTTTGACCAAATACGATTGAAAATTCTAAAATCTCAAAAACATAAAGGAGCCTTTCTTACTTCTTGTAGTCGGCACATTTACCAGGCTCCTAATCCCTTCTGATCATTATGTGTGAGTTAGTGCCGACTGTAAATTCAAAATCACTTTTTTAGCCTACGAGGTGTCATTTCCGGTATGTTTCTACAAACAAATGTTTCCATTTTATCCCTCGTCTCGTCTCTTCCAGTGGAGTCTGCAACACTCTGGGAGGAGAGTGTAGACTCCTCCAGTCAAGGTTTGTCATTTGCCCTTTGACCCTTAAACTCCTCTGCATGATGACATCTGTGGACGGACGGACGTTCTGTCAACAACTTGCATGTGCGGTGTTCATCTTGTATTTTCACGTCATTGTTGGTTGTGTCAACGTGTAACGCCACCTCTCATCTTCATCCACCAAGAATTTGATTTAGTTTTTTTTTTTCTTCCCTGAGTGTACTCCCAATTTCCTAAAACATAATAGAGTGTAAGTGGTTGTCTGCGTTGGCCATTTTGTTGACGATCCATTTTTTTCCACTCATCCAATGCAATGAATTATGACAACATGTCTTTCATTAATTCTTCATTAACATCTTGATGTTAGCGATTGCAAGCATCTTAACTCTTCTTTCCTCAGGGCACATAATTCTTTTAACTCATCTTTTTCTTCACGTTCACTTGCAGTGGTGCTTCGCTCTGCATTCGGGTTGTCACCCTAAACATGGACGAACCTGTCTTATGATATATTTTCCTGCATGTGTAGATGCAAGGAGCCAGGCAGCTGCTGCACCTGCAGCAAACTCCGCCCCAGGATCTCGCCGGATGGTGGCCATCTTTGATTACGATCCGCGGGAGAGCTCACCCAACACCGATATCGAGGTCAGACACGCTGAGAAGTAATCGTTGTTGCTTGCGTGCGTTTGTCTGACTTTCACAATTTGAATTAGGCCGAGTTGACCTTCAGCGCTGGAGATATCATTCATGTGATTGGGGATATGGATGAAGATGGCTTCTTCTATGTAAATATTGTATTAAAAAAAAAAAAGAGGGTGGATTATGATTCTGGAAACAATAGTGCATTTTTTTGTACTTTTCTGTTTGTGTTAGGGTGACTTGAATGGACAACGTGGCTTGGTGCCGTCCAATTTCCTGCAAGCTTTAGCAGAAGATGCTCCAGCCGAGCATGCCTCCGCTCAGCCTGCACCAGAACACAAGAAAGAATCACAGGTAGCTAAGTACTTGCAGTTTGTGGCCTGACTTTGCTTTCTTTTTTTTTTAACTCATTTCCTCCTCATCTTTTGTCTTTTTTTTTTTTTTTTTAAACTGTCAATTGCTGTCTTACACTATTCTGTTTCTATTTCTCAAACTTGGTTGCTTTTTTTTCTTTCTTTTCCTCCCCGCCGCTCCGCCATTTCCTGCATGACCTTTTTGCAGAAGCAGAAACGAACAGTGCACTTTGAGACTTGATTGTAAGTGTTGTCTGAAGGGGAGCCAGTGTCTTCTCCATTCAGTCCCTGTTTGTTCATGTTCTTCCACTGTAGATCCACATTGCTCCCTGGATTCAATCCAAATGTGCTTTTAGTTACATGCTCCCTCCTTGTGTACTGTAATGACTGTGCTCTCGTACTTCAATTAGTGCAACAGAACTTTATCACCAAACCTTCAATGTTTTTCTTTTGCCTCCCCCTGAAGGAAAGCTCCTCTAAAGATCAACAAGATCCCAGGCCCTCAACAAACCACGATACTTTCATCCCTCAAGAGGAATCTCCATGCCCCCAGCCAACAGAAGACTCAGAACCACTGGCCGTAAGCAGCACATTAGAACCGGACCCCGCCTCTCCTCCAGCCCCTCACCCAGCGCTGGCCGACTGCTCTGCAGCGGGGAAAAAGAAGAAAGGCTTCTTCTCCAAAGGCAAGAAACTGTTCAAAAGGTTTGGATCCAGCAAGAAAGAATGAAAGGCAGGACCTGATACTTGATACCCATGTTTTATTTTTTGAAGCACTTTCTTTCTCTTCCCGATTCAGTCAGTGGCAAGCACAGCTGGTAACCTTCAGTCATTTATTCAATTTAACCAATAAGTACATTTGCCTTAGAAAACTGCTAGACAAGCTTGGAATGAAATGTGCAATGTCGCTAGTCCAGCAATAGCTAATTATCAAACCAGCAGCAGCTCCTTCTATAGTTGTCGCAATAGAAACTGAAAGGTGTGGCGTCGCTCCACGACAAAAGGCCTCATGGAGCTTTGACTAAACGAAAGCTAACTTGTAGAAGCAGCAGCAGTCTTCCTCCTCTGTTGGATGATTATTCACACATTCATTTTAACCCTAATGTGTTTCCGATGTTTGTCATAATGATTATGTTCTGTATCGTAGACTCGCTGGAGTGTGCATGCAGTCGTTGAGTGGCACTAAAGACGGGGATGTGTGTGTGTGTGTTTGCGCTGTGCGTGTAAGCGTGCGTGCGCGCTATCCAAAGCAAATGCCTTTTTCCGATATTAGCACCGGAGCTCTCGAATTTGTCGCCACCGGCCTAATCGATGCATCCAAGCTAGCTTTGTAAAAAGAGCTTTTGAATTGAACAACTGCAATAATAACGTTTATTTCGATGCCCTCCTGATATTTTTTTTCACGGTTGTGGATAGTGTGCAGAAAGACAATGCCAAAATCTTGAGGTGCTTTTCCTGTTTGAAAACGCTGCAAAGAACTTCTTCGAGGTTGCAGCCATTTTTAACTTGGAACTGTTACAAGCTAACTACTTAAGTAATTAGTCATTGTTAGTCAGAGAGAGCGGAGTCAATGGGGGTGGGAAATTTGAAAACGAGCCAGCACGTAGGTAAGGCTGAGACCGCAATTAACCATCTCCACCCCCCCCCCCCCTTTTTTTTTTTTTTTTTTGTAGAGGCCAGAAGTTGTCGGAGTGTACAAAAAGTCTTTGTGTTGTCGGATTCTATTTACGGCCTTGAATGCACAAGTATTACGTAACTCTACCTGCTGTTTAGTAAGTAGACTGCAAATGTAGTAACCAGTATTTAGCCTTACAAGATGATATTGTTTAGTCTTCATATGTTGTTGTTTACAGCATATTTATTGATTGCATGAATACCAATATTATGCCCATATTATGCCTTATTTATTCATTTCATATTTATATTTTCTGTCTGACAATTTGAGGTGGAGATTGTCCAAATGCAGTGAAAAGATCGTTGTATATATAAGGAACAGTGTTTGGATCCGTTTTTCTGTATTTATATTGTAAAAACCTTTTTATATGACATAAAAATGTTTTTATTACCGATTCGCAAGCTCATCTGTAAATATTTTTTGCATGTTCATGCGGCGTCCATGCGGTAAAGGCTTAGTATGCAAAAGAATTGAAAGGTGGGTCTTTTGATACAAAAGAAAGTGTCTATTTTCACATTAAACAAAAAGTGCATTGAGCATGTGAATTTCTCTCTGTTTTGTGCAAGAATGGAAGCAAAGTAGGTCATCACTTCTTTATTTCATACTTAAGACATTTCACTTTAGGTACATACAATGTTTTGTTTTTTTCTTTTCTAGAAATGGAGGAAAGAGTTTGCAGGCTTTGCTCCGAGCCACACGGCACCCATGTGAACTAGCACAAACCACACTCTGGGTAACGTGGAGCCTCGCGAGATATACTAAGCCGCTTCCTCTTTTTTTTTTTTTTTTTTTTGACTTCCGGAGAGAGGCCGCACTGTCCCCGAAGCCAACAGTACACTCATCCATAAAGTAGGAAACACTACACTGTGGTGAGGAGTTTAGTAGTGCTTTCTACTTTATGGATGACTGCACTGTATATCTGTTGGTGGTCTTCCAGCATCTGTGGTCTTCTCTTCTGCACCTGCACAGGAACACACTGCAACCCCCCCTTCCCCCTCCCCATCCCACCACCGACACTTCAATCACCACACATGCAGTTAACATTCCCCCGTCGAGCCGTTTCTGCTCTTGAAAAGTCAATTTGGTTAGTTTGCTTGTTAATGAAAATCTTTTTTTTTTCTTTTTCCTCTTCCTCCATAAGTTTGAAAAATGTCCCTTTCTTGTGTCTCCATGTCTAAAAGTCCTGCCACAGGAAGCGCTATCTTGAAGAAGCCATTTTGGCTGGCGTGAGTAAGCTGTTTTTTTGATCGTTCACAAGTTGCGTCAAAAAAAAAGAGCAAATTTGTCATTAAAGTCGGAATCACATTGATGTAAACATACAGAGGAATCATTAAAAATAACACTCGTAACCTTTTCAGAGCAAAGAAAAAACATTTTGAATCGCAGCGGCACTTTTGTCGCCGATTCCGAATTTCAAAATTTCTATTATGATTCTAAAAAGACAAAAAGTCTGCCTTTCACACGTTACCTGGACTTTTTCCTCTTTGTGTTTAAAGTGAGTCTTCCGCCATCGTCGCAGGTGCCGTCGCTCGCCCAGCCGGCCGGAGAAGTGAACGAAGAAGAAGTCGTCGTCTCCTTTTGAAGCCCCTTGGACCACGTGATGAAACCACAGGAAGAGGTCTAACAGTCACAGTCGCTCTCCTCTTCCGTCTTAACACTGTGCCTCCTACAGATGGTTTGAAAAAGAATTTAAAAAAGAAAGAAGCATCCCAAATCCAAAGTAAGACTATTTACGCAAAAGTCACAATTATTACGTACACTTGCACAATACTGAATGAGGTCACAACATTAGAAGTTTGTTAAAAGCTGCACCACAGAATTTAGTCAATCAAGACATTGGTTTTTTATCTCTTTCTTTTATCTTATTAAATGTTTTATCTTTGAAAAGGCAGATTTATTCAATTTTACGCTTTGCCAGTGTACTTAACGTGCATACTATCATACTCGAGTGGTACTTGAGAAATTAGGTTGCAAACCCCACATACTGAAAAAATGGTCTCATCTGAAAATACGCATATAAGTATGACGTACTTTTTATTTGTTATTATTAGCTAGTCAAGTATTTTTGGTTACATATTCAAAAGGTTAGTCGATCTGCTAGCGTAAAATTCAATACAATAAAAGTCAGGACAAAAAGGGGAAAATATTTTTTTCTGGCCAGTTTTTTTGTTAACAAATAGGGCTGTCGATTTTAGGCTGGTCTCTTAATTTCTCACTTGAATTGCAAATTAAATTTATATTTGGACATTTTACCTTTGCTTCAGGATTTAAGGCTTTTTTTTTTTTGTTACCCCGCCATACAACCCCCCCCCCTTCACTCATCTTGACATCTACTTTCATACCAAGTGAGTGAAACGAGAGCGCAATTCGCTTTGGGTAAATTTCCGCTTCTGGTAGGTGTCATGACGAGCGTGTCCCAACACCTTAGAGGAAATGCTGGCATCACAAAATAAATGTGGATCCCCTTTCCCACGTATCTCAATTCACTTTTTGTTGTTACTATTTAACACAACTAGGTGTGAGTACATCTCGCACGAGTGCACCAGTAAGGAAGTGATCCTGAAGAGTTGCATGAAGCCCAGGCCTTTCCTGAGGAGCCCTGACTGCTTCTAGTGATAGACCTTATCTGGACAGGCAGCAAGCTCCCCTCCCCTCCGTCCCTTGTGCTCACTTGAGCGGACATTTCGTATTCAATTCACACGTGTCCCCTGAAGTTGGCATTCGTTGTAAAAGGAAGTGAAATCCTCATGAGCATCTGCTTGTGCGCTCAATAGAGGAAGTCTTCATGAAACACAGCGTGGTCTTCTATCAATACTGTCCAGGCTCCTTAGCAATGACACCCTCGTTTCCTTTTTTTTTCACATCTCTCCGATGATGAAAGTGTTCAACGGTGGTCATCTGAGATGCCCCACAAGTTAGCCGGGTGCTTCAAACGAGACCTTTGCTTTTGCAGCTCGGTACGTTGCTAACATATCCAAATAAGGGCAAAAGCGACAGTTGCAACGAGCAAGTAGGCCGCCCGGGTGTGCTCGAAAAGAAGGCCACGCTCAGCTGCGCCTGGCAGTCGCTGGCGTCGGCTTTCCTGTTTGACAAGCCGTGCGGTCGAGGAAGTCTTGCAGCACGCAGCTCAGTTCTCGCTTTTGCTCACAAGGAAGCACTTTGCTCACATGAAGCTAAACGGGCGCTGGTAATAAAGGTCAAGAGAAATATTTCATCAGAGATGGCTTGATGTGCCTAGAAACTTCAGGAACAAATGGAAAATAAAGTAAATGATCGCAATTTGTCTGGGAATTATTACAAAGTCAAATTTGGAGTGTGATTGTCTGAGGCTGCTATGCTACTTCAGGCCCTGGATGATGTGCTGAGATTGAGGAATTTTCCAGAAAATTCTTAGCCATTAAGTTGTGACCTCAACCTGAAGCACATTTGGGTCTTGCAGCTCATCAACGATGCACTTAATGGCTTTAAGAAAAATGGTAATGTTTTAGTAGTGGCCTAATCAAAGTTAGTACCGGAATCCCATAGAAATGTGACTTTCAAAAGTCCATTCAACACTCCTGTGTGGCTGAATAAAAGCAATTCTGAAAGGACCATTGAAGCAAAAAAGCTTTGAATAATTTCCTTTCCCGTATTAAATAAAATCATTCGCCATTTAAAAACTCAGTTTTATAATTGAGTTTATAATTGAATTAACTTGTCTGATCGTAACATTTCGATTTCTTTCCTCTCAGACATTTAAGCGGGGAAACGATGCAAGAAATAAATAAATAAATAAAAATGGCATTAAGTCTATCATCGCTACTAATTTACCGACTAGTTCTAACGGAAGTGGCAAAACCACAACACCCACAAACCCAGTATAAAAAAAAAAAATGAGCGCAAAGCAAACAGTGTGATTTGTATGTGGTAGTATAATTTAGTAAAACTTGCAGAATTGATCTGTTCGTCTCTTTTTTATTATATTATTTCAAAGTTGTTACTAAGGGTGGTACTGCTTAATTAGGAGCCTTAATTTAGTCCATACATGCACAATTTTGTCATTCTATCACCTTTTAAAATATTTTTGGTCATTGTGTTGCAGTGCATTAAATATTAAGTGTTAGTGATGTAAAGCTCCCTCCCCCCACCCCTATCTCGGACTGCAAAATTGGAGGGTTTTCCTTTCCAGTCCTTACTTTACATCTTCGTGACCTGGATTTATCAAGTTACAAAGAAAAGAACACCACAAGCTTCAACAATAAGCATAAAAAGTAAATTGGTCTTTCCCTAACAGTAATATAATCTAGTCTAGGCTACATTTCCCCGACAACTATATCCAAAACCTACATATTATATTTTGTATAGACGCCCTTTAAAAGAAAATATATAGGTTGTGAATTTGGTGTGATATGCTTTGCTGTTTATCAGTGATTGTCAACCGGTGGTCCGCGCTCTCTAGTGGCCTGTGGTGGTATTGCAGGTAGTCCGCGAAATTGGAAATAATTGTAACATTTTAAAAAGTAAAATTGATTTATTATTCAGACTTGATTTATTTTCCAACTAATTTTGAGAATCAGTTACCCTACTAAATTATGTCAAATATAGCTGAGATCCCGATACAGATGCAAATAAATAGCCCGTATAGGTCTTTCCCACTTTGGTGCAGAATAAAATAATATTCCGCCAAAGCAGTGGTCCCCGAGTTACTTCTTGCTTATAATGGTGGTCACTTGGACAAAACCAGTTGAAAACTCCTCCAGTTGACGGCCAAATGACCTGAGTTGATTGTTGCAGGAAAGCCGTCCTATAGTTCCCCCTGTTGGTAGTACGTGGGATTGCATTTGGTAATGTGGAGCGTTTCTAGTGTCTAACAAGTTTGAGTGACGTGGCAAAAAAATATTGCTGTCGGAACTCCCGAGTCACGCCCCACCCTTCCACGCCGCTGTTCCTGTCAATCATCCTAAAAATAGCCCCCCCCCTGCTGTCACCCCGCGTGACCGCGCATCCCTACTTGAGTCAGCGCGGAAACTCCAAAAGTTGCCTTCAGGCGTGCCCGCGCATGGCAGAAGAGCGTTTGTCAGGATCAAAGTCTGGCGTGGACGTGGAGCTTAAAGCACTTGACGGCACTTTGTGTGTGTGAGGGTGCGTGCGTCTGAAAGTCCACGCCAATTGGAAAAAAAAAAAAGGACGCGGGCACGCGCCTCATCTAACCTTCGTGGGACTTGAGGAGTAAAGAGAATCTGTCGCACCGGCGCGTGTGCGCGCTAACAAAAGAACTTTACAGACGCTTGGAACCACGCAGACGTGTTGTCCACGATGACGTCAGTGTGGAAGAGACTTCAGCGTGTGGGCAAGAAAGCTTCCAAGTTTCAATTTGTTGCTTCCTACCAGGAGTTGCTGCTCGAATGCAAAGACAAATGGTGAGTGGACGGACACAGATCTTTAAAATACTGTGTGCGTTTTTTTGGCACCTCCGGGGAGGATGTCGGCGAGGGTCGCGCGCATGCGTGTGTCCGCGTCAGCTGTCAATGCGGTGATCACCTTTTTCTTGCTGCCGATACAATGCAGAAAACTCGCCATAAAAGAAAAAGGTCAAAGATTATTTCTAAAACTTGAAAGCAATTCAATTCATTCAAATATTCTCTAGCACCTGTTGTTACTCTTAAAATGACAACAAAATGTATTAGTCATTTGCTATGTAGCAGGAACTGAATTGAGTCATGAACTTTGAAGTCAACCAATATTCTTTTTGCCTTTTGCGTGCAAGTTAATAAACAACACGCCCGTGAGCAGCATAAGAATCACTTTTGGAATGCGACCTCGCCAACGTTTAGCGAACCTTCAACAGTCTACATTTGCACTGTGTTGTGCCCAGTGTATTATTGTGACTTCCCTTCCTGACAACAGTTGTGCTTGTGGGTCAGATGACTGCGGCACAACTTCCTCTTTCGCTCACTTAATTCCGGCGGACAATACAGCACACAAACGCCCAGCGTCCACATGACCCTCATGAGTTGGTGCCTCAGGACGCTTCTGGAAAGTGTACACACAACATATGTCTATTATACACACTCAAACCATGTGTGTTTGCAGGCAACCAGACAAATTGCGTGTGGTTTGGACCAGGAGGAATCGGCGCATGTGCTCCAAGGTGGAACAACTCGGCACACGTAGCAGGAAATGTGTCAGGATTAGTCACCATTTCAGAAAGACCAACCTTTGTGTGTGTGCGTGTGTGTGTAGCTGCACAGCTGGCAGCCTGGAATCAAGAACCCGTACAGAGGGATGGTTCTGTGGCCCGTCCCGGAGAATGTGGACATCTCTGTGACCCTCTTCAAGGTAGCTGGCAGGTTCCAAAGATTGCGTTGCTTTTCAGATTGTGATGCTTTGTGTTGTGGTGTCTGCAGGAAGCGGGTGCTGATGTTTTTGAGGACAAGGAGTGGACCTTCGTCATTGAGGGTGTGAGTTCTCTGCACAGGGCGAGTGGTTCCTTCTTTGGTTCCTTTGCTGCTGCTCTGACTGTAGCGTGTGATCCGGCAGGAGTGCAAAGGTCACCGTAAGGTTCTGGCGTCTGCTGCGGTCAACTTGAAGAATTATGCCAGCGTGACGCCGACGCAGACGGACATCAGGCTGCCGCTCAAGCCGCTGTCAATCAAAGTGGTGGGGGCGGAGCTTAAGCTGTCGCTGTCCTGTATTTTCGTGCGTGAGGGAAAAGCCACGTGAGTAGATATGCAGTTAGCTTTAGTCAACTGCAGCTACGTTACGCTAACGCTGGCTGCGTTTAGTGACGAAGACATGCAGAGCCTCGCCAGCCTGATGAGCGTCAAACCCGACGTGGCCAACATGGACGACTTCAACGAAAGCGACGATGACGGCGACGGCAAGTCCGCCAGCGGCGCGGCAGGTAAAGGAAGCATCAAAACACCGCCTATTCCTGTTTCCTTGAACTCACGGCCTGCCTCTTTCTTTCTTCCGGCCGATGCAGCCGCGCCGCGCTCTCTTACACGTCCCAATCGCCCCGCGCCACCGCCGCCTGAAACCACAGGTAGGTGTACCAGGAAGCTTTTTACTGTCACGTGTTCCTCTGACTGTCCCACTTCCGGTTCCTATGACCGATCCCCACTCTAAAAATCATTTGAGTGTTCCTCTGCCTGTTCCTGTGAATGCTTCTCTTCTTCTGACTGTGAAATAGTTTGACTTCCTCTGACTTAGTCAGAAGTTTTGACAGCTTCTCTGACTATTTATCGAACTGTTCCTCTGACTGTTCCTGCGCACGCCGCGTTATTCCTCAGCGTGTTGAATGAGCAAAACGTTGGATATCTCAGGAAACTCTTGATGCTTATTTTCCCATCTTCCCTTTCTTTCTTTTTACTGATCACTCATCCATCCATCATTCATCCATCAGTCATCCAATGGGGCGGTCCACCCAACACCCTGATGGCTCCGCCTCCACCCCCACTGCCTGCCATTTTCCAGGCAAAAGGTAGCCTGGAGGCTGGCCTTCTCACACTCACAAACATCTGCCCTTACTTACTTTGCCTCTTCGGACTGAGATAGTGCCTAAAAAGTCCACCAAGCATGCCTCCTCCTCCTCTTCCTCCACCTTCTCATACCTCCTGCTTCTTCCCCTGCTCCTTTTCATTTCCTCCCTCACTTGCAAGTGATGGAAATATTATTATTTACACAAATCATTTGCATATCTTTGCAAACTGTTTATTTCCCCCCCTCAGTGCTGCCGTCTGCCCCTCCTCCCGTCCCGCTGTTGAGTCGTCCGGACCTGGAGTCCCTTGGTTCCTCCCTCCTGCCGGCCTTCCCCCCTCTTGCCACAGCTACATCCTCCCAAAGAGTGGTTGCCACGGCGACGACGTCAAGCACAAGCCAAAGTGCCACGGCTGCTTATGACATCGCGGCATCTGGACGACCAATCGCAGTACAGGATTCCAAGACGGCCAGCCCGGAGGAGATAGTGAGGGCCAGGTGGGGCCACAAAAACACACATACTCACACACACCCATGCGCACCGAATGTGATCTCCACCCTGTCTCTGTGCTTAACGTCCATGCTAATGTCACGCTAACATGCACTAACAGTGTTTGTGAGATGGCCCGCCCCCTGCTGGATGTTTCATTAGCATTTTGCGGGTCCTCCTCCCGCCTGGAATGTCTCCGTTTGGCGGAACTAAAGGACTGCGGGTCAAATCCGATATCCGCTTTTTATTCCCCCCCAGTTCCGGCCAATCGCAATCAGAGCTGATCATAGCCCCGCCCCCTCCGTGGCCCTTTGCCAGCTGTGAGAACTCCGTCCCCCAGCGGCCTTCCACCAGCGTTTTGGCAGCTTTTATCACCCCCAAGCAGAAGTGTCTCCATGGCGCCGAGGAGGCCGACAACCTTGGATCCTGTGTGGAGGCGGAACGGGAGTCGTCCCGTGATAGCGTCACTGGGATACGCGAGAGCCAATCAGAAGGCTGCTTTCCGGAGTGGGACTCGGGCGGGTGAGTTTGGTGGTGAGGGGAACAGAGAGGAAGGGAAGGAGGAAAGGGAAAAGATCAACGGAAGTGTGGGAAAGAGGAAATTAAATGGGAGGAACAAAGAGAAAAAAAATGAGCCGTGTTCTTTCCCTTCTGCAGCCTCCTGCTGAAGGAGCCTTCCAACAGGTTCCCTCCCCAGGAGAAGCAGAAAGAGCAAAAGGAGAAGGAGAGGAGGCAGATCCAACATGAGGAGGAAAAGAGGAGACTGCTGGAGGAAGAGAAGAGGCGACTCTTTGAGGAGCAGGAGGAGATGAGGAAGTTGAAGGAGAGGAGGAGGCACGAGGAGGAGAGACTTCTCCAGGAGAAGCGAGAGAGGCTGCGCAAAGAGGAGGAGCGCAAGAGGAAGAGAGAGGAGGAGGCCAAGAGAAGAGTGGAAGAGGAGAAGAGACTCCAGCAGGCCCAAGAGGAGCAGGTCAGACTTTTGAGAATGAAGCTGGAGGAGGAGGAGGAGAAAAGGAGAATGGAGGAACACCGGCGCAAGAGGGAGGAGGAGACACGGCAGATGCTGGAACGGGAAGAGGAGGAGAAGAAACGACAGCAAGAGCAGGATGAGGAGAGGAGCAAAAGGCGGAGGAGAGAGGAGGAAGCAAAAGAAGAGGAGAGAAAGAGGAAGGTGGAGGAAGAAAAGGAGGCTCAACAAAGATTAGGAGAAGAGAGAGACAGGATAAAAAGGGAGGAGGAAGAGAGAAAGCTAAAAGCAGAGGAGAAAGAGAGGGAGGTGCAGAGATTGAGGGAGGAGTGTGAAAGGACGGAGAGAGTGGAAAGGGAGGAAGAGAAGAGGAAAGAGGAGGAACAAAAACAAAAGGAGGAGGGAAAGAGGAGGGAAGGGGAGGAACAGCGAGTCAAAGCCGAGAAGGAGGTGCAGAGGTTGAGGGAGGAGAAAAAAAGAATGGAAGAGGGGAGACAGGAGGATGAGGAGAGAAAGAGGGATGAAGAAGGGAGAGTTCAGAAGGAGATGCAGAGATTGAAAGAAGAAAATGAAAGGATGGAGAGGATAAAAAGGGAGGAAGAGAAGAGGAGGAAGGAGGAGGAGGAACAAAAGAGACAGGGGGATGAGGAGAGAAAGAGGGAAGAGGAGGAGCAGAAGGTCAAGGCGGAGAAGGAAGTCCAGAGATTGAAAGAAGAAAAAGAAAGGATGGAGAGGATGAAAAGGGAGGAAGAGGAGAGGAGGAAGGGGGAGGAACAAAAACGGCAGGAGGATGAGGAGAGAAAGAGGAGGGAAGAGGAGGAACAGAGGGTCAAGGCAGAGAAGGAGTTGCAGAGATTGAAAGAAGAAAAAGAAAGGATGGAGAGAATGAAAAGGGAGGAAGAGGAGAGGAAGAGGGAGGATGAACGAAAGAGACGGGGGAATGAGGAGAGAAAGAGGAGGGAAGAGGAGGAACAGAGGGTCAAGGCGGAGAAGGAGATGCAGAGATTGAAAGAAAAAGAAAGGATGGAGAGGATGAAAAGGGAGGAAGAGGAGAGGAGGAAGGAGGAAGAACAAAAGAGACAGGAGGATGAGAGAAAGAGGAGGGTCAAGGAGGAGCAGAGGGTCAAGGCGGAGAAGGAGATGCAGAGATTGAAAGAAGAAAAAGAAAAGATGGAGAGGATGAAAAGGGAGGAAGAGGAGAGGAGGAAGGAGGAGGAACAAAAGAAACAGGAGGAGAGAAAGAGGAGGGAAGAGGAGGAGCAGAGGGTCATGGCAGCGAAGGAGGTGCAGAGGTTGAGGGAGGAGAAAGAGAGAAAGAAAATAGAGGGGGAGGACAAAGACAAGAGGTGGAAAGAGGTGGAACAAGAGGAGCGTCAAGAGGAGGGGAGGGCAAAAGTGCAAATGGAGAGATTGAAGGAGGAGAGGAGAACAAGGAATGAGAAAGAAGAGATGGTGAAGCAGGAGATGTTTAGTTCACCCTGGCTCCCTCTAGTGGACACTGATTGCCTTAAAGCCCCGAGTCTCAGCCAATCAGAAGAGACGCCAGCAGCCAACCAGAGGTGAGTTTGGCCTTGAGCTGAGCTCTCCATGCATCGGCCTCAATTCCAGACTGGGAAGAGGGGCCCGTCCAGCTCCATCTTTATTTCTGTCCTCACAAGAAGAAGTCTGGCCGCCAAGTTCTGCTTCCACTTCTCTCCTTTTGTCTTCCACAGTGAAAGCGCTGATGCTCCCGATGGGCCAATGGTGGCCGAGGCCCCCCCTCCTATCGCTCCCGCTGTGTCAGAAGATGAACAAGCGAGAAAAGAGGAGGCGAACCGAGAGACTTCAAGACTTTCGGGAGAAACCGTGCAGGTGCCCACATCCGAGGAGCTGGCGGAGGAACGCGTGGAACACAGGTGACTGCTGGCCTGGTGTGGTTGCATTTAATTTGGGGAAAAAAAATCTGTATGGATCCTATAGTTAGGTTTGTCTCATCTAACTTGACGGCACATGATGAGGTCATGTGACGGCAAGCGGGTCACGTGACCGGGCTTCCACAACCCTCCGTGTGGCTCCCAACGGGACCAGCTAACCCGTCGTGTCCATCGCCTTTGTTTTGTCCAGCAGTTGCGAGACGGCGGCCGAACAGAACCGACAATGTTCTACCTGGGTCACGTCCTCGGGTGGGATCGCGGAACCGGAGCCTGGCCCCGCTGACGCGCAGCGCCTCACTTTGGTCGCGAGCCTGCGTCTGGCCGCAAAGGAGCAGGAGGAGGAACGAGAGGAGAGGCGCAGGAGGGAAGAACAAAGAAAGGAGAAGTTGCAAGTGGATGAGGAACTAGAGCAGAAAGGGAAAGGAGAAGAAGAAAGGAGGGTGGAGCAGGAAGGCAAGACGGAAGAAAAGGAGCAACAAGAGAAGAGAGAAGAAGGGAAAAGAAAGGAAGGCAGAGAGGAAGAGAAGGAAGGAGGCCAACAATGTCAAATGAAGAAGAGACAAGAGAAAGTGAAGCACATTAAGGAGAAGAAAGGGCAACACCACCAGGAAGTCACTAGCAGCCAATCGGAGGTCGGACCACCTCTCAAGGAGGCGGAGCTTGATGACATTGCCTCTGAGGAGGAGCAGTATGGAGATGATGAGGTCACCTCACTACTCGCATCAACTGGGATGGTAAATCCTGCTGATCCTGGTCCTCTTCCCGGTCCCCTTGGTCTTCCTGGTTATCTTGCTTCTCCTGGTCCTCCTGATGTTCCTGCTTCTCCCAGTTCTCTTGGTCCCCCTGGCCCTCCTAGTCCTCCAAGTCTAGGCTCAGTTGTCCATGGGGAAGCTGGTGCCGATGTGGAGGAGGTTGAATTTGAGCCAGGTCACGAGGATCTGGGCTCCATATGGTTGGCCGAGCTCTACATGGGCGGCCGCGTGGCAGGGTGAGTGTGTGTGATGGTTGGACTCTGGCCTGCCTGCACGTGGTGCTGCCGTCCTGCGTGGCCTTCATGATGTCTGCCCTGCATGAACGCTGGCATGCAGGTTGAGGGAGATCATGCAACACTCTGCTCTCCTCAGTTGGAACCAACACGGCTGGATGGCAATTGGGGATCTTCTCGGCCTCTAGCGGAGCATTAGATGACCTTGTCAACCCTTGTCTTTTCACTGCAGACCTTCTGGCTGCCGTCACAGTGGTGATGATGTCACAGCGAATGGCGGCGCGGAGCAAAGCGGTCCGGCCGCCATCGTCTCCCAGGACCGTGTCAACAAAGAGCAACATTTGCAAGAGGAAGAGCGTCTCTTATTGGATAGAATCCAGGTGATGTCATCGTACACGCCCCCCAATGCCAAGAAGCTTCTGGTTCCCGCCCCAGGCGAGATCAGCGATACGGAGGCCAAGCAGCGGCCAAGCTCGTCGGAAGAAAGCGCGTAAGTCCGCGTTGTTACGCCGACTGGAGTTGAGCAACTGCATGAGAGGATGAGGAGTATGATGCCCATGTTCTTCATCTTCGTCAGGCCTTCAGGGTGGTGCGCACCCTCACAAGTTCCGCCAATCAGAGAAGATGCCGACGGAAAGGACGACGATGGCGGCGGTGAGGTAAAGGCGAAAGACGTGACAGACAGCCAAAGGCTAACGTGCTAACGTGCGGCCTCCTGCAAGGGCGTGATGACCACTGGCCAGTCGCTGCTGCGCTGGTGTCAGGAAGTGACAGCGGGCTACGCGGGCGTCCAGGTCAACGACTTCAGCGCGTCCTGGAGGGACGGCCTGGCCTTCTGCGCCCTGTTGCATCACTTCCACCCCGAGCTCATGTACGACACGTCCGTCCGTCCGTCCATCCGTCTGTCTGTGCGTGTCAGCCAGCATCTTCTTTTTGTCCCTTCAGAGATTTTCAGCAGTTGAAAGCTCACCAAATGGAAAGCAACAACAAAAAGGTGAGCTGATGATGTCATCACGGCGTCAACGTCCTTACCTGCTCTGCATCCTCGCCACCAGGCCTTCGCCGCCTTGGAGTCGGTGGGCGTGCCGCGCCTCCTGGAGCCCTCCGACATGGTGGCGCTTCCGCTTCCCGATCGCCTCATGGTGATGACGTACGCCAGCCAGCTGCGCACTCACTTCACGTGCGTCGCGAGTCGCCCCGACGAGGGAGGGCCCGCCGAGCCGGTCCCCCCGCCGAGAGTCAGGAGGCCGCTTCAAGGTTGGTCTGAAGAATTTCAATCCAAAGGTCCAGACCTTCATGAGTCGTTGCACTTTGTTTCCTTGCAGAAGAGGCCACGCCTCCTCTTCCAAAGGTGAGCGCCGTACGCTTCCTCCTCCTTCTCCTCTTCTTGCCTGATTGTGTAATATTATGTTCAGGATGAAGGCAAACTCATCGAGTCTGCAGCAAGCACACAGGAACACGGTTAGAACCTCAAGTCACACACACACGCAATATATAAAATCAATCGATTTGAGTGCGCGTGTGTCGGTGTGTGCGCAGAGTCCCAGCTTGCCAAAGAAGACGACAAGATGACGGTGAGTTTTTTTTTTTTTTTGTCTCTCAGTTTTGAACTTTGACGCCGTCAAGTGAGCAGATCATCCTGTTTGGTCACATGTGATGATGTCATCAGCAGGTCTACAACAATCACAGCTTGCTCATTTTTGGACCTTCCTGGTGGCTTTCTTTCCTCCCCTTTTCCCTCCTTGCTTCCTTTTTATCCATCCTCGCTTCCTTCTTCCCTGGCTCCTCGGTAAGCGTCTTCAGGACACGAGTCAGTACGTGCTGAGCGAAATGGCGACGTTGGAGGCGGAGCAAAAACACGTCGACAGCAGGGCGACGGTGGTGGAGCGACGCCTCAGGAGTCTCATGGAGAGCGGTGTGGTGCACGCACTCAAGCGCAAACGCACCCTCGCGTTCACTCGACACCATCTAAGGCGTGTCTCGTGACAGGAAGCGACCGAGCTGAGGAGGAGCGACTGATTCAGGAGTGGTTCACGCTGGTCAACAAGAAGAACGCCTTGATACGGAGACAGGACCACCTCGAGCTGCTGTAGGTCAAATGATCATGCCGAGCAAAATGATGATGATGATGATGATGATGACGACAGGCAAGAGGAGCAGGACCTGGAGAGACGCTTCCAGCTGCTGAACCAAGAGCTGCGAGTCACCATGGCCTTAGAAGGTCAGCCGAGCAGCCTCGCCTCACCCGGCTGGTGTCATGTGACCCTTCTGACAACTCGTATGTGTGCAGACTGGCAGAAGTCAAACGCCCAGCGAGAGCACGAGCAGAGACTCCTGCAACAGTTGGTGTCGCTGGTCAACCAGCGTGATGACGTCATCCGAAACCTGGACGCCAAGGAGCGAGGGTGCGTGTGAGCTGCTTTTGGTATTTTTGTGTCTGTCTGTGTGCAACTTTGTGTTGTTTGCGATGTAGGGCGCTGGAAGAGGACGAGCGTCTGGAGCGGGGCCTGGCGATGAGGAGACGGAAGTACAACGATAAGGAGAAGTGTGTCCTGCAGTGACGCACACTCCCACATTGACGTGCACTTTTTTTTAGATTTATTTATTGTCGTGTAGATTGTTTTCTTCTGCTCAGTGTGTTTGTGTGTGTGTGTGTGTGTGTGTGTGTGTGGTAGCTGTCCAAATTGTCCAGACTCACAAAAACAGCCTTATGAGTGTCAAAAGAATTATTTTACTGTTTTGGTCTGTTTTTTTTTTTTTTTAATTTTCTAGTGTTTTTTTTTATTGAGACTTCATTTGACTTGACAAGCCAAACGATGTGCGACGTTACCATCCAGCAGGGGGCGCAGCCAGGGTTGTGCCACCAAGATTGTAATACTTTTTATTATTGAAATAATAAATTATTATAATAACTCTCACAGGCAAGTTATTTGCTGGGTGAATTTTACACGTGTCGCTTGTTAGCGAGTAGAGACCAACAGGGGGCGCCGTGCAGAAATGTTTTTTTTTTTAAACTTGTGGTTATTGTTTGCGTGCGTGAGACACCGCAGAAAGACAAAAGCAAGAAGCAAATCCTCAACATGCCTGAGGGAAAGATGGAAGCAAAGTCAGCACCAGGCCTTGAGAAGATGACTAAGGCGGAAAAGGAGGCAAGGGAGGACGGGTGAAAGGGTCGACCAGAAAGGACTTATGAACTCTTCATGTAAACAACGCTGTGAACATTCCTCTTGCAAGACCCTCTCTGGTCTCCGTGATGACTCCTTGCACATCTGGGCCCGCCAACAAACACAAAAACTCAACTGCACCCAAGCGGACGTGACTGGCCGAACTGGATAGGATTCGATTTGACTGGATCCAACTGGCAATGACTTGATCGAATAAACGGATTTGACTAGACCAAATATGAGCTGACTGGACCTGAAGCAACTGAAAGTCACCGGTCTTGACCGTTACCAAATGAAAACAGTGGCTGGCGGGACTAAATAGAAACCAGACCCAAATGCATCAAAATAGAACTAACGACACCCGACGGGATCTAAGTGGACCTGACGTAGCCGAACTGGAACTCGCTTGACCTGATTGAATCGGGCTGGGCCCAATTAAATCTACGGTAACTCGACCTAACTGGAACTGACAAGAACTGGGCTTAATTCTACCTAATTGAAGCAATCTGGATCTAACTGGACCTGATATAATCAAACTGGACCTGACTAACTGGGGGTACTGGACCTGACTAAATCGAATTGAACCCACCTAACGGGAAGCCATGGACCTCGCTGATTTGAATTGGATGGAAGTGGATCACACTCATGTGCTTGGCTTGGCTTGGCTTGGCTTGGCTTAGCTTGGCTTTGCAGAAAAGTTCTTCCTTCTCCAGTCAGCTCTTTCCATGCTTTTAATTTCTTCCAAGTCAGCAGCTTTGTGCGGCTTCTGTTTGTCACTTGAGCGCTGACGCCGTCTTCTTCTAGACTCCCCCCCCCACCTGAAACCCAACACCCCCAACCTCATTCGTTCACTCACCCCCTCGTTCTCTCACCCCTTCACTCCCATGTCAGCTTCCACGCTGTCCTACTTTTCCACATGCTCTCTGCTTTCTTCATTTCTCAAACTTTCCATGACTTGGAGCTCTGCTCTCTCTCAGTCTGCGTGCGTGTACGTGTGTTTGTGCGCCACTTCACAACTCCTGCAAGAGGGAAGGTCAAAGTGGAAGGGGTCACTTTAAAAAGGTATTTCCTCGCCATAGTCCAGGGAGCAGATGCATGCCATGGCTTGCATCGTTTTCGGTCCAATGCAGGGAATCGAACCTGCGCGCACACACATCCTCAACAGGAATGCATACGCACACACAAAGCCAAAGCTAATTGCTCCAGTGTGTGTGCATACAATCAGTGCGTGTGCGTGTCTGCGCGCATGCTCGTGTGTGACATAGGACACCCGCGGTTGGGAAGAGTTAACGATTGTTTGATCTGGCGCGCACGCATGCACACATGTTGGGTCGGTAGATTCCGTTCCGACCCAAAACAAACATGAGCGCTGCTCGCTTCGCATAAAATGAATTCTTTTTTTCCTTTCTTTCTTGAACTTAAACTGAATGTCATAGCGCTCGCCATTTTGCTGTCATGTGACTCGTTGGTATCTCAGGTATGATTGGGAGTAGATGCGTTTCATTTCAGGATCTCGCTCGTGAGTGAAATGAGCGAAGGAAAAGAAGCATGAGAAGTTCATGGCGTTTATATCACGTCTGCTGCACTTGGAGGAAGACTTCCTGACCATATGGAAGTCCATACCTTGAGGAACTTCCTGTATGGGGGCGAGGCTTGGGCTTCACCTTCGAAAAGGGAGATCCAGAGGTGGATTTCTGCGAGATCCATCGCTGGCGCTGGAATGTCTGAGGGGGCCGGGCCAGCGCTGGTCCTGCAGGGCCAGCGCCTGCAGGACCAGCGCTAATGGGCTAAGCAGACGGCGACGCGACTGCACGCTTTGAGCTGGAGGTGATGACGAGGACAAGGAGTGGGAAGCCCATGCGAGGGAGAAGAAGAGGAGGGGGAGGGAAGCAAGACCAGAAGGCTCTTCGGGAGCCGAAGGTTTTCTTCTTTCCTTCTTTCTGCTCTTGTGCTGCTGCTGTCCTACTGAACGCCTCCATACACGCGCGTGCACGCACCCAAACTCCACTCAGGTGGTCCGGTTTGAAGGTAACTCCAAAATATACTCCTGAGACCATCCTCATGCACATCTGGCATTTCCTGTTTCCTCTCCTGCACCCCCTGTCCAACACACACAAAACTCACGCACACGCGTATGCAAACGCACACACATATGATAAAGATTTTCCAGAGTGTGTGTGTATGTGTGTGTATAATGATGGGGGGGAGGGTTCATATGGTTTTCATATACCCCCCCCCCCCCCCCCCCCCAAATGCCAGCACACTGAGTGAAGGTCCTCCTGGCTATACAGCACTTCTTTAAAAAAAAAAAACTTTTTTTCCCCTCGACGTCGCAAATGAAGCCCCTCTCTTCTCCTCCTCTTCCTACCCCCCCTCCCCCCCCCCCCCCCACACACACACACACACGCCCCCACTTTCAGAGCTGCATCTTCTCCTTCAGTCGCTGGTGAAACTCTCAGCAGAAGCGATACGTGAAGTCTTCACCTGAATTGGAAAACAAACAAAACAAACTAACGGGTGGCCTCCACATCCAATTTGGCTGCAGTGAAGCTCTACGTCCGGTCCTGCGTCTGCAACCGACTGGAGAAGGATCTTCTTTTTTCTTCATTTCATCAGCAGTGACCTTTGCAATGTGGCCCCTTTGGAAGCGCTTTTGCGCGCTGTGCACCTCGAAGACGGCGCACGCCAGCTGGCTGCTGATGCTGCTGCTGTGCCTTGCGCAAGCCGCCTCCGGTGCCGCCCCCACCGACGCCGAGGGCGCTGAACTGCGGGAGAAGGATGCACTGTGCCACCCGCGCGGATGCCTAGCCGTCTTCATGCAGCGGAGAACCTTCCGAGAGGCGGGACGCGGCTGCCGGGAGCGTGGCGGCACCCTAGCCACAATGCACGACCGCCAGACAGCCGACTACGTCCACCAGTTGCTGGCGGAGGCCGAGCCGCGCGGCGCCCGCCTGCGCCTGCGCCTTTGGATCGGTTTGCACCGCGCGCCGCGCCAGTGCTCTGCCACGCGCCCACTGAGGGGATTCGTCTGGGTCACCGGTAAATTGGGCCGGGTCAGGTCGGGTCGGTTTACTTGGCCACATCAAAATTGAGTATATGGAATCAATCATTTGTATTTAAAAACAGAAAAAACACAAAATTGCGGAAAATATTTAGCGAAAACTTCAAAATGGAAATGCAGATGTAAATTTATACGAGCATTTCTGCTCAAATCCTAAAAGAATGAAAAGGCAAGTGAGCGCCTGATGTAACTAACGTAAGTCCACAACACTTGCATTTTAGTGACCTCTAGTGGCCATAAATTGAACACCATCTTTATATTACATTAGATTATTCAATCATCCATCAATCGAACCACCTAACCTCACGAGGATGTCTGCGGTGCACCCTGGCCTGGTCGCCAGCAAATTGCAGGGCACAGATTAAATTAAATGTAAAATTCTCAAATCTGATGGAATCTGGGAAGGTTCTTCTGGATTTGATTACATTTGAGTAGATTCAATTGGATTACAGTGGATTGAGTGAGGTCATGTTAAATGACAGAGGACAGTATATTTTATTAGAATGGATTGGTTTCCATGGATTCATTGAGTTATGGCCTTGGCGAGATGAACGTGAGCAAATGGCATGACCTTTTGGTGTTTGTTGCGCCCCCTGCAGGTGACCAGGAAGGCCAGTTCACCAACTGGATGCGCGAGGAGGCGGTGGGCACGTGCGCGGCACCGCGCTGCGTGGCCATGGCCATGACTGTGAGCACAGCTGATGGGACCCGCCTCAACACCGACGACACCGACAACTTCAAGTGGTTGGACGGCTCTTGCGGCCTGGCGCTGGACGGCTACGTGTGTCAGTACCCCTCCAAGGGCATGTGCCCGCCAGTGGAGGATGAAGGGTTCGGCCCGGCCTTCTACTCGACGCCCTTCCAGCTGACCAGCCGGTTTCTGAGCCACGTGCCGTTGGGCTCGGTGGCCGCCCTCACCTGTCCGTCTGGAACCTCGGACAGCGCTACCGGCGAGCAGACGGTGCTGTGCATGCAGAGAGACGACGGGTCGGTGGGCTGGTCTCGGGACGCGCCGCTGTGCGGGGCTAGCGCAGCACCGCCCGACCAGGACGTGTGCAGCGGCGACCACGGGTGCCAGCAGCACTGCCAAAACACCGAGTCGGACTATTACTGCTACTGCTCGGAAGGTTACACGCTTGCCGAGGATGGCTACAACTGCGAGCTGGACCAGGTAGCCCCCACCGACCTTCCAGAGCTTTCCTCTCCAGATCAGCCCAGCAAGCCGCCGAGCGTCAAAGCAGCGTGCGTGGCCATGGGCTGCGAGCACGACTGCGTGGAGACACCCCGGGGGGTCCGCTGCACGTGTCCCCCGGGGTACCAAATGGGCCCGGATGGACGTCGGTGCTCTGACGTGGACGAGTGTCAGCAGCAGCCGTGCTCGCAGGCGTGCGTCAACGTGCCCGGAACCTTCCACTGCGCGTGCCACGCCGGCTACCAGGCCGACGACGAGGGCGAGTGCGTGGATGTGGACGAGTGCGAGGATGAGGGCAGCTGCGAGGGCGCCTGCCAGAACACCCAGGGTTCCTTCACCTGCGCCTGCCGCTACGGTTACCAGTTATCGGAAGATGGCACATGCCAGGACGTGGATGAGTGCGTGGGGGCGTCACCCTGCCAGCAGCAGTGTCTCAACTACTTAGGCAGCTACCAGTGTTACTGCGACGTCGGCTATGAACTACAGGTCGACGGACTCAACTGTCGGCCGATGCCTGCCGACGAAGAATACTCCACGATGACCCCGGACCCCACCGACTCGGCCCACGGATCAGACTGGAACCGTGATGGTTCGCACAACGCTGGCCCACACTTTGACGTGCAGTGGCTAACGACCGCCTCCAACGAGCGCCTGAACGACTGGTACCCTTCGTCGAGGCGGTTCCGGACGGAGCGTCCCCCCGAGGCAGGGCGAAGCGACGGGGATGGACTACGCCCCACAGCCGGAGGTCAAGAAGGTGAAGACGAAAGCGGCCGTGACAAGAGCAAACAAGACAAGAGCTGGCTGCTGGTGGCGCTGCTGGTACCGCTGTGCGTGTTCCTGGTGGTGATGTTAGCCCTGGGCATAGTCTACTGCACCAGCTGCGCCGTGGACAAGAACATGCGTGTGTCGGAATGTTGCCGCTGGATCCTCCCCGGGCCACAGCCCGAAAACGTTCAGCCTGAAGCGCGAGCGTGACGCTGATGGGGGACACTGTCCTGTAATATGGTCACGTGTCACATGACGATGTTTCATGAACATATCGCAGGAGCATTTTCCATGACCATGTCACAAGGTCAGGTGACAAGTCATATGGCATGTTGATGATATGTGGTTATGTGATGTGGTCATGTGCCAATATTGGTGATGAGACAAGACCATAGCACTTGTGGAACACTGGCTGTGAGAGATTGGTCACGTGACACGGTCCCGTCGCAAAGTCATATGATGTTGGTGTCTAAACATTTGTCATGTAACATGGTCATGTCATTCATGCCACATCACATTGTCATGTGGTCTGGTCATGCAACATGATCATGTAAATGTGGTTATGTGACTCATCATTAGTCATGTAGCATGGACACGTGACATTGGTTATGTGACAATGGTCTTTTGAAACGTCACGTAACATGTGCCACGTTACATGATCATGTGACATGACCATCATAAAGCCAGCACTAACTTTCTGTCTCTCCCACAATTTTTGTAAATAAATCATTTCCATTTCATTTTGAAACACAATAAAAGTGACTTTAAGAAAACCACCTGGTTACAGTTACTGTGATACATTTTCGAAACTTATGGGATTTACAAATGAGCTATGAACAGTACAGTATATGGATTCAGCATGACATCACTGCCGCGCGTGACGTCACCGTTGATAAATTATTATTTGTTTGCCATGACATAGGCGTGGGGATGTAGCTCAGTGGTAGAGCGCATGCTTCGCATGTATGAGGTCCCGGGTTCAATCCCCGGCATCTCCATTTTGTAGCCTGGCCAATTTTGAGCAATTGAAAACAAGACAACGTTGACTATACAGTACACTCAAATACAAACGTAATAGTTGGAGATTGAATGTGGGCCTTCTGCAAATATTAATGTAATTCATAATAATTAATAGTTCGATTGTGGTCAGGCAGTAGTTTTCCGTGCCATGTGAGTACCAATTGAGAAAAATACGTGCCAACACGTAAAAATGGACGCTGGTTCCACTGGGGCTCGAACCCAGGACCTTCTGCGTGTAAAGCAGACGTGATAACCGCTACACTATGGAACCATCCGACGATCTAAGGCATAATTTTATCAATTTATAGATGCATGTACCATCTCAAAAGCCGATCCGATTTCAAGGTTTATACAATGTAATTTGTCAAGTAATTAGTTTCGGTTACGTTAAGTCAAAGTCCAAAGTCTGTAAGTCTGTATTGGCCGTTGTTTCCTGGCGCTGTGGTGCAAGTAACAAAGAGAGTATTTCCGTACATGCACATGTATTTCCGGGTCGTGTCAGTCGGCTAGGCTATCAGACGTGCATACGCGGTCATGTTGGTAGGGGCGGTTTCCTTGCTAATGCTTAGGGAAAAGTAATCATATGATAAACAGGAGGGAAATGACAGGGTTGGAAACTTATTTTGATCTTGTGATTATTTGGAAGTGCTGACTTAGAACTCTTATTTCTGCCTGTGCTTGCTGTAAACTTTGTTGGGCTCCACCCGCGAATGTAAACAGCTCTAGCTGACCATTGTAAATATAAAGAGGTAAGACCACCTCTGCAACTGGCTGGAGCCAGTTTGCAGAGACGACCCCAGCTGAAGCTTTCCCCAAGTTAAAGACATGTTCTGCACGCCCCACCTTCCTTGTTGAGAATAAATACGATTGTTGCAGGAGTTGCTTTCAAGCACTTGCGTGTTGCACAAAAGTGATGCTGGCTCTCCTCGCTTGCAAGCGAAAAATGGGCAAACTGTTTATTCAAGTTTATTCAAGTTGATACTGATGTAGACTGATAACACTGCAAAAAATGCAAGATGGTTGCAACGCACGAGCTGAAGCTCCACAACTCCTGTCAACATAGTTCCTTGGCACCAAGATGCCAGAATGTGTTCCCCAAAGCAAGCGCATTTGTCCAGACCAAACATTGTCCTTTGAGGGGTGGTCAGCATTCTCCCGCATGTCCTCCTAGATGTTCTCCCTGCGTCCCGGATCCACAACCAGAACTTTGCACTCTCGCTTGGCAATCTTGTCCAGCGACAGAAGGCTTTTGTCCTGCGGTGGCAAGTAGAGCGGCCGACCCACTGGAGAACCCACCGGGGGCGTGATGGCGCGCCGCTCCATGGCGCTGCCCGTCCTGAGTCGCACATGCACATGCAGTCAGGTCCAAGACATCCACACAATATCATTGCTACATCGAAACAATAAAATGCTTGATGTTTATTTGGAGCAGGAGAGTGAGGTTGCGTTCTCACCTCATGATGTGCGAGCGAGACGGCTGCTGGTGGGAGAAGGACTGGGAGCGACCCAGACTGGCCTGGTGGCGGTCTAGCAGGTCTCGCATTGCCGGGCTGGATGGGCTGTTCTTACCTGAGTGCATTCAGACTCAAGAATCAGATGACGCCGCAGTTTGCAGAAGGCAAGAGGTCACGTTCAAGCAGAAGCACCAAACGTCATCTGGCTAACTTCTACTCGGTGTCTTCTTCAGATCTCCTGAATTCCTCCTCAAAGTTTACGCAAGGTGCACCTACGTGAGAGTGGCCTGGCCTCAGGTGGCGGGTTGGACACGGATGCCGTGAATTGCAGCTTGAGCTTCATGTGCTGACTCAGCTGAGGAGGCAAAAAGGAGGGCCAGGTAGGTCATCCATCTCTCTCTCATTTCCGACTCGCTAATTTTAATTCCTTTCAACATAGTAGACATAAACTTGGTTTGGGAATCCGGATGGAATTTGTAAAGTGATGAGCGTGATGGCGCCCCCTACAGGTGGTACCTCATAGAGTCCCGGTCGGAGGATCTGGAAGGCTACGCTGAAGGTCAGCGTGCTGCCCTTGCGACAGTGGCCCAGGTTGCTGAGGGGGGTGTGGCACACCACCGCAGAAAGCGTGGTGTCCTCGCTCTGACCGCGCCCTGAAAATACAAACTGCGCCGTCAAGGACTACATGGTCCAATTTCCAATCATCCATTTGGTTAAGAACAGGACCACAGCACAAACCCACCCTCGGGGGTCCAGACCAGGCGCACGGACAGGAAGTCCTGCAGGTTGTTGAGCAGCACATATTTGACCTTGAAGTGCTCCTTTACCTCGACGGTGCTGGGACAGCTTGCCGTCATCACGAAGCGCGGCCGGTCCAGGCGGACGCTTGGCAACCTGGTGGATGCGCAGCGCTGGCAAGTAAGTCGCTATACCTACTCAGAATATTTTGTATTAATATAGAAATATAATAAGTGAAATATGACCTGTAGTGGGTGTAGATGCAGTTGGTGAAGGGCATCTTGGCAGTTGACCACTGCAGCACAGCAACCAGAGGGACCTCCATCCCCTGAGAAGAAGGACGCAAACATTAGGGGGAGCACATTTTTTATCTAGAACGCCTTCCAAACGCACCTCATTGGACTCGTCCAGCGGCATGTCGTTGAGGTGCAACTGGAACAGGAAGTCGTGCTCCTCCAAGGCACCGAGCATGCTGGGAAGGCGGCAGGCGGCGCTGTCCACTTTGCAGAAAGACGCCATGCCCACCTCGCCCGAGTGGTGGCTGAGATGCCACGAGCATATTAAAGATGAGATTCCTCCAACGTTTTGAACCAACCACCTCCTGAAAAATGTATTTCCTACGCACCAAACGTTGTCCACCAACAGCACAGAGCCGTCGGGCATGACGGGCAAGTAGGAGGCGTTGAGGTCCGGCAGAATACGAAGGTCCCGCACGCTCACTTCCTCCTGCGACGACTTGTTTAGTACTGAGCACGAGCAGGAGAAGAAGGTCACTTCGGCTTTTGATGGCAGCGGCTTGACATGTTGATGCGCTTTACCTTTGAGCACAGCCAGGTGGCGCCCCGAAACGCTCATCAGCTTACAGCGCACGGAGGGAGGCGGCAGGACGGTCAAGGTGGTGCTCACTAAGTCAAGACAGGTTTGAGGGACACAGTTGCCCACCCTTCAAAGCTTTGAGCACGGAAAGCAAACCTTGAGCCTTGAAGGTGTTCAGGTCCTGTCTGAAGGTGAGTGACGGTTCTCGTTGCTGCAGCACGCTCAGATAGCCCAACTCCTGCACTTCTGCTTGCTCCGCCTCCTTCTTCCACACTGTGACCATCACCTGAGGCCACACACAATTTGGACATTGAGGATGCACGAGGACGAGTGTGGCGGAAAGATGGCTGGGGACTTGAATGTGAAGCTAAGGATCTACTATTTTTTGGGATGCTGATGTGTGAGGGACCACCTTGACTTTGACAGTGCTGACAGGGAGTTTGTCCAAGGAGACGGTGAGCGGAAAGATGACCTCGTCCTCCAGAACCATCGGCTCATCCAGAGGAGACTGCACAACGTGGAGGACAAATGTAAAGAGGAGCTCTCAGCCCACGCCACGCATTCCGCACTGACCTGGAACGGAGCCCTGCGGAACTCCCGGCCGGTTGACCCGCAAGAGTTGTGAATGAGCAGCGGCTTGCAGTCCCGGAAGGTCCGACATCGCGAGTCCACTCTGCTGCCCAGCGCCGCGATGGCCGCTTCCGCCGCCGCCATGTAGTCATCCCCGGCGTCGTCGCCGCCCTCGTCCCCGCTGCTGCCGTAGTCGTGGTGGTGCTGGCCGGCCCGGTGCCGACCGCTCTCGCCTGGACTCACGCTGGCCACGGCGCACAGTGAGCCCGCCAGCTCGCGCCAGGCACGACCGCTGCATGTTTCGGTCCCGAAACCGTCCCCTGATGAAGAACAAGCAGTGCTTGTCAGTTCAGAAATAATTATTGACGATTATTGATGTGATATTTCACTCATGAAACTGTTGGAGCAATGAGAGAGAGTATGTCTTGCAGTCAATTAACATAGAGCATCTGCTTCCTCCTACTCCACCCCCCTAACTCCTCCTCCGTCCTTACCGGGGCCTGTCTTGGTCGGCGTCACCCTTCCGGCGTCCCTGCAGCGCAGCACCAGCAGGAAACGGACCGTCTCTCCCAGGTAGAGATGGCTCCTGCGTGGTAGAGTGCGGTATTGGGCCGGCTCGGACAAGTCCGTGATGGGCACCGCCGGGAAATACATGAAGTACTCGCACTGAGACTCCATCATCTGCACCATGGCGACGGGCGGATGCGGAGGAAGAAGAGGAGGAAGAGGAACAATGATACACCAGCGATGCCCAGGCCTGACTTGGGGCGCCATCTGTTGGAGGCGACGCTGCTACTGCAGGCCTTCGATGCCGCAGAAGTGGACTTATCATTCTGGCCTCTCGGCTATGTTTCTCGTTATAATTAACCGTAACTTCTTTTTAAATAATAATAATTATTCAGGCTCCTGGGCCTCTTGGCCAGTGAGATCCAAACAGATGGCATATTGATGTACTTATAGCACGTACTGTATTTAAATTCGACGCGGAAAAGTGACGTTTTTACCCGAAGTGCTCTTATTAGTCGAGGCTGAATGATGTCATTATTACGCGTCGTTGCTTTTGAAGCAGCAAAAGTGAGACTGTCGACCTTCCAAACTACAACGGGGAAGCGGAGACGCATCAAAGAAGCAAACATTTCTGTCAACTGCTGCCATTTTAGACCCAATGGAAAAAGGAGGAGGAGAGCGATCAAGGAAAAGGGGCGCTTCCGGTGTAGCATCATGATAAGGCTCATAACCGACACGCTTGCTGGAGGAGGAGGAGGCAAAAATGTGGACTGGTATCTACTGACAGTCTCGGACTGAACACCGTCGTGTGAATCAATGGTGTGAAACTTTGAAACTTCTATTTAAGAGAAGCCTGCTGATTACCTTAAGGTAAGATTCTTTGATGTCAGACAAGACTGGGAAAGAACGAAAATAATAATAATCTTGTTTAGCTTCCATTACTGGAGACATTCTATCCAGCAAGAAAATCTTGAACAGTCCCTGTAATTAGAATCACGAGACATTCTTGAGTGATTTGGACCATGGTGTCTCTAATCAGCCAGGACACTGATTCCTGTACATGTCTCTTTTATAATCTTACAGTGCTGTCAAGTAATGGAGGCCCAAGCAGATGAAAAGATATGTGGGAAATTGAGGCTAGCCTGCGGTCTCTACAATTACAAGCTGAGGGACGTCTTCACGTGGTGAGTGCTTGGATTACCGACTTGTTTTTGTTGGAAAGTCATCCGAGGTAGTGGGGGGGCTTGATCCACCCGTGCTCTCTTTTTCCCAGGGATCTGTTGAAGACATTGCTTATGGGCCAGGTCTTGTCCCTGATGATCTGCGGCACTGCGGTAAGTTGCCAGTACCTGGCCGACGCCGGCGTGGAGGTGCCCATGTTGCAGAGCTTCCTCAACTATGCCCTACTGCTGCTGGCATACTCCCCCTTCCTCTGCACCCACAAAGGTATAAACAGTTCGTCTTAGTCTGACGCCATTATCTAGACTATTTTTTCTCCAATCATACTGTTGTTATAGTTCAAGGTGACTTTACATGATAATGAAAAGCAGTTTTTATAAGCAAGCCTTTATGCCAGTGGCTAAAGTTCCACACAGGCCACATACTCTCAAGTGATCAATACATTTATACAACTGTAAATCATATTCGAAAATCTGAAGTATACTTGTTGCATATATGCAGGAGAGCAAACCTTCTCGCAAGTTTTGAAGTCCAAGTGGTGGAAATACCTGCTGATGGGTCTGGCCGACGTAGAGGCTAACTACACGGTCGTCATGGCCTACCGCTACACCACGCTGACCAGCATCCAGGTGAGACGCAACAGCAAGTAGTACAGTGTTGTTGTGTACTCCGTTTTAATGAATAATAATTAAGGAATATGGATGTTTTGTCAAATTGGCCAGAAGTCATTTCATAAATATGTTGATTGGTATCATATCAATACTGCCCCGTGTGTTTCGCAGCTGCTGGACTGCTTCGTGGTGCCGGTGCTGATGGTCATGTCCTGGTTCCTGCTGAAGACTCGCTACAGGCCGCTACACTACGTCGCCGTGACCGTTTGCCTGCTCGGCGTGGGCGCCATGGTGGGCGCCGACATGATGGCCGGAAGAGACCAGGGATCCAGTAAGGAGGTCGTCCGTCGTCTTTCTCCTTTCTATGCTGTCCGTGCCATCTTCTATTAATGGAACGACTCCACAGCCAGCGATGTCTTGTTGGGCGACAGCTTGGTGCTGATTAGCGCCGTCCTTTACGCCGTGTCCAACATGTGCCAAGAGTTCACCGTGAAGAACCACACCCGGGTGGAGTTCTTGGCAATGATGGGCTTCTTCGGGACGATCATCAGTGGGATTCAACTGTGAGCTTTTTACCCCGCAAACAATTTTATTAGAAAGAGACAAAAAAACAAACTCGGGTGTTGTTGTCTTTTGCAGAGCTGCACTGGAAGTTAGTGCGCTGAAGAAAATCAAGTGGAACGTTCACATTGGTGAGTTCATGGAATCATTATTCAAACAATGTTTTTTGAAAAATATTTCATGCGCCTAATGTTACAATGGCGTAGAATTCATTTTTTGGAGAACCCCTACTCTAACCTATCTCCGTTGTTTTTTTGTGTGTGTGCCACAGCCATGCTTTTTCTTCTCTATGTGGTGTGCATGTTCACACTGTACAGCTTCATGCCGGTGGTGGTGAAGAGGACAAGCGCCACCGCTGTCAACCTGTCACTTCTCACTGCTGACCTCTTCAGCCTTTTCTGTGGGCTCTTCCTGTTCCACTACACGGTAGGAGGGTGGGGGTGGAGAAATAATACCTGTCTTAGTCGCCATTTGGGGGCGCTCCCTACCCCCGCGAATAATCGAGGCCTGCTTAAAAGAGATTTGTAATTGTATCAAGATGCCACAAGATGGCTGCAAAACACCAAGGCCATGCATCTAGTTGCGTTACAAATTTTGGAACACTTCTCAATAACGCGACGTTTTCGTTTCCAGTTCTCAGCGCTGTACATCATGGCGTTCATCTTTATCATGGTGGGCTTTGTCACTTTCAACGCCGTGCCCACGTACTCTGCTCAGCCCGAGCGTGAGCCCGACTCCGGCAACTCGTTGGACCAGGAGGCCCGAAGCGCATCAGACCACCTGTTGCCAGCTGACACAGTCAGACAAAGTCATGTGACATTGGTCTCTGCACTCTGACGGCACAAGAAGAAGAAGCCGCAAGTCTTTCTGTTTTAAGAAAGACAGCTTAAATGTCTTCTATCATACTGTTACAAAAACAGGAACAAGGCTGTTTACGTTGATTCACAAAAAAAAAAAAAAGCTACTGTTCATTTGTTACTTTTGCCTACCTGGTGTTGTTGATTCACACTTCCAAAAGTGTTCTTGATCCAGAAGTGTTCTTTTCTGCTGCTAGACCTTTTATACCCATTGATTTGACGGCGTTTGTAGTTCTGCACTGCATTACCAATGTATCATATTTGTTTTTGATATTCTCCTTACAAAACATTTTGTAGAAAAGTCAACTTTTGAAGAGTACCAAAAATGGAAGACTATTAAATATTGTCAGTTTGTTAATCGTTAGCTTTGGGATCAATCCTTTTTGTTTGCAAAAACAAAATCCGATTATCTTTTGTTTTCTATGAAACTAATTTTTGGAAAATAATTTTTAAGAACATGATATATTGAATCATACTGTACATCACAAAACATGTATTGAAATAACTCCCTCCCCAAATTTGACCATTCATTTACATATTGTTACTTTCTGCTTTCTCCCAAGCATTAGAAACGGCTCCATGAACTGAATATGGTGACGTTTCGAGATCTTTTTTGTGTGCAGTTTTGAGCACCGCTCTCCATTAAGCACGTTACGTCACTTATCTGCTCCCTTGTATTTTGGCGACCCCTGTCGACTGCATCCTGACACACCGGCGGCGTCATCATGGAGGAGAAGCGGACGTCTGGTGCCGAGTGACGGGAGGGAAACACGAAGCTGCACGTCGCCTGCCTTTTACTTCCTTTGAAAGATTAGAAAACGGTAGGATTTGCTTTTTAAGACGCATTTGGTGACGCGCTGACCTTGCAAGGCGGAGGGCACTGCTGCGCATGGTTGCGGATTATGCAAATGTACCGCGTTGCTTTTGCTAATCATCCAGCAGATTCTTTAAAAATCACATGATTTTACTTTTTTTTTTTAATTTTGTTATGTTTATTCTCTTACATAACCTTTGTAAAGAGCACAGATTCACGTTACTTTTGTTAGCGTGTTTTTATTTCCTGAACAAGCCTCATCACAATGATATTCATCCGCTGACCAATCACACCTCCACACCGCACGGAGAAGGGCAACAAAAAGTAGAGCATACCAAACAATGCAATATGCAAACGAGAAACAACACTTCCAAGTCAATACATAACAATTCCTCTCTTCCAGCTTTGATGCACCAATAATCATCAAATAAAAAAAATATAAGTACTATGTTTCTATGTGCTATTAAGTGTATACTTTTCTTTTTAGAGGCATTTCAAAATTCACAACAATTTTCAACATCAAATATTAACAACTTTTTTTTTTTTTTTCTTTTAAAGAACATTTGTTTCCTTTCAACATTTATAAATCAAGTCTGTCTGGTGGTTTGCGAACCCTCTCAGGATATCTGCGTCCAGGAGGATCAGGTAGGTTTGTCATTGGTTTGTGTATGTCCATTAGCTCCGGTGTGGACATGTTTTCCTCAGGTGTGATGTCAGAGGCTGGAGTACTGTCCTTAGGGTTTTGTGGGACAGTAGGTGTGGTAGTTTGAGTAGCGGCATTTCCAGGTGATGCGTCCAAAAGTTGATCAACATGTCTGCGCCAGACGACATTAGGCTCAACACTCACTGTATATGAGAGTGGTCCAGTTTGTGTCAAAATTTCCGCATGTTGCCATTTGTCGCCTTGGTTACGATAGTCTCTTGCCAATACTTTTTGTCCGATGTCAAATGATCTTAGTTTCCTTTGTAATTGAGTTGGTGAACATTGTCTGTTTGAAACATGTTCTCGGATGTCAGGTTTCAGGAGATCTAAACGAGATCTTAGGTTTCTTCCCATGAACAACATTGCAGGTGACTGTCCAGTAGTAGTATGTGGAGTGTTTCTGTAGGCTAGCAGAAAGTTGGCGATTTTCTGCTGTAGTGGAACTTCCTCCCTCCTACTGGCTTTCATCGACTGTTTGAAAGTTTGTACAAAACGTTCAGCAAGTCCATTCGTCGCAGGGTGGTGAGGAGCAGAAGTAAGGTGTTTTATTCCGTTGCTTTTCAGGAAGATCTGAAACTCCTCACTAGTAAACTGGGTACCATTGTCACTTACAAGCTGAAGAGGGTATCCTGTACGTGCAAAAAGCATCTGTAACTGGTTCACTGTTACAGTTGTAGTTGCTTTCTTTACAGTGAAAACCTCGGGCCATTTCGAATGAGCGTCGACCACAATAAGGAACATGTGATCCATGAAAGGTCCAGCATAGTCAATGTGAACGCGTTGCCATGGGGCAACAGGCCATTCCCAAGTGTGGACAGGGGCAATCTGAGGTGAGCGCTGAGTCTGGTGACATCCTCTGCATGTTTTGACCAGAGTTTCAATTTGGTTGTCAAGGCCAGGCCACCACACATAACTTCTAGCAAGACTCTTCATCTTAACTACCCCCATGTGCCCATCATGCAGCGAGTTTAGAACTTTGGATCGCAGTTTGGGAGGTACAACAACGCGTGACCCCCACAGGACACATCCTTGGGACACAGTAAGCTGGTCTTTTCTGGTGAAATAGTCCTTAAGTTCAGTATCTGCATGCATTGGCCAGCCATTAACAGTTAAGTCATACACTCGAGATAGCAGAGGGTCGTTTCTTGTTTCTTTGCTTATTTGAGCGCAAGTCACCGGAAGTGGTTCCATTTGCAGCATGTGAAGATTTAAAGCAGGATCAGTAGCCTTCTCTGTCAGTGGTTGAGGAAGGCGAGAGAGACCATCTGCATTTCCGTGTAGTTTCGTCCCTTTATAGTCTATGGTATAGGTGTGTGCTCCAAGAAAGAGAGCCCAACGTTGTAAACGAGCGGCAGCCATAGCAGGAACACCTTTCTTTGGACTGAAAATGGAAACAAGAGGCTGGTGATCTGTAATCAGCATGAAGTGTTTTCCATACAGGTATTGGTTAAACTTCTTAACACCCCACACTAAGCTTAAAGCTTCTCTGTCAATCTGTGCATAATTACGCTCTGCTGGTGATAAAGAGCGTGATGCAAAGGCAATGGGGCGTTCAGAGCCATCAGTCATTTTGTGAGATAGAACTGCACCAATGCCATAAGGTGAAGCGTCACAGGCTAGACATAGGGGAAGCTTTGGATCAAAGTGTGTGAGCACCTTGTCTGAAATAATGAGTTCCTTTGCCTTTGTAAATGCCTGTTCACAGTCTTCAGTCCAGTCCCACTTTGCCTTTTGGTGCAGTAGTGCATTCAGTGGGTGCAGCACAGTGGAAAGGTTTGGCAAAAACTTGTGATAATAGTTAACAAGGCCAAGAAATGAGCGTAACTGGCTGACATTTTCTGGTTGTGGAGATTTTACTACAGCTTCAATTTTGTCCTGCGTTTTGTGAAGTCCGTGCTTGTCTATTTTGTGTCCACAATACTCAATGGACTCCTTGAAAAACTCACATTTCTTTTTGTTTGCTTTTAGACCATATTCTTCCAGTTTCGTTAGAACTGCATTCAAGTTTTGCAAGTGTGACTCTTTGTCCCAACCAGTAACAATAATATCATCCAAGTAACATTGAGTACCTGGGATTCCTTGTAGCACTTGGTCCATTGCACGTTGCCATATCGCAGGGGCACTTGTAATACCAAATACAAGCCGGTTGTATTGGTATAGTCCTTTGTGAGTATTTATGGTGAGGTACTTGCGTGAACTTTCATCCATTTCCATCTGTAGATATGCTTGTGCGAGGTCAATCTTTGTGAAGTGCTCACCATTTGCTAGAGATGCAAAAATGTCATCGATGCGAGGGAGTGGATACTGGTCTGCATGCATGACAGGGTTAACAGTTACTTTGAAATCACCACAAATGCGCACTTTGTCTGAAGATTTCTTGGCAACAGGTACGATTGGTGTAGCCCACTCAGACCAGTCCACTTTGGATACTATTCCTTGATCCATGAGATTTTGCAGCTCAGCTTCAACTTTTGGGCGTAGCGCATATGGAACAGGGCGTGCTTTATGAAACTTTGCTTTTGCACCTTCTTCCAGCTCGAGACGTGCTTTGATGTGTTTCATTGTTCCTATGCCTTCGCTGAACACATGTGCATGTTTATCCAGTATCTCAGTTAACTTCATGTCTGTGAGCTGTTTGGAGGCTATGTGCATGGACTTTATTTCATGCCAGTTAAGCTTGATTTGTCGTAGCCATCTACGACCAAATAGTGGTACACCTCCCTCTTTAAGGACGAACAGCTCAAGATTGCACTTTTGGTTTCTGTATTTCACTTTCACTTTGAGTTTTCCCAGTGGTGCAACCTTTTCTCCTGTGTATGTCTTCAGTTTTACACTGGTGCGTGACAGTTTAGTGTCTGGGAACATTTTCTTGTAGTCGTTGAATGATATGATCGACAGTGCTGACCCTGTGTCCAGTTCCATTTTTAATGGCACTCCATTAATTTTTGGTGTCAGCCAAATCACATCACCGTCATTCTCTTCTGTAGCACACAGCCCTAAACAAGCCAATTCTTCCTCACTTGAACTGTCAGAATCTGTCTGTGCTACTTTGTGCAATTTTTGTCCTTTTCTTATATTGTGTTTATCTTTTGCATTACTGTACTTTGATTTACACATCTTCTGTATGTGCCCTCTTCTATCACATTGTCGGCAGTCTTTATCCTTAAACCAACACTCTGCGGGGTCATGTGACTGTTTACCGCATCTGAAACAGGGCTTTGCTTTGGTATTATGCCGTTTGGTGTGCAGTTTAAACACAGAGCTTGTGGCTGCGTTTTTACCTTGAAGCTCCGTCGCATCCCTTGCTGCTGTCTCCGCTGAAACAGCTATTTCCACTGCTCGTTGCAAGGTGAGTTTGTCCTCCGTCAAAAGCCGTTTCTGAATGCTCTCGTTGTGCAGCCCGCACACGAACCTGTCCCTCAGAGCATCTGAAAGTCCGTCTCTGAACTGACAGTGTTCGGCCAGTTTCCTCAGTTCTGCGATGTACTCTGACACCGTCTCCGTCCTTGACTGGTTTCTCTTGTGAAATCTAAAGCGCTCAGCAATCACCAATGGAGCTGGGTTTAGATGACTTTTCATTATCTGCATTATTTCATCAAATGTTTTGTCTGCCGGTTTAGCTGGGGCGACCAGGCTACGGAGTAAGTTATACATTTTGGCGCCCATGACACTGAGTAGGACAGCTACTTTTCTTTCGTCCTGTATCTCATTAGCTAGGCAGTACTGCTCAACTCTTTCCACATAAGTTGTCCAGTCTTCTACCGAACTGTCAAATATGTCCATATTTCCCAAGATTCCGGACATTTTTTTTCACTTTTCTTGGCGTCCGTTCACTTTTACCTTGGTCCTGAGCGACACCCGTCCTCACCTCCGGCTAGCTTGATCAGAGCAGAATCCGGGGCGAGCAGACGAAACTTACGTCCACACAACCAAGTCCATGAAGCACTATTCACTTGTGTCCGGTCCACCTCCGCATTTGTAGGGTCCTTTTTAAGTCTCGTCGCCAATTTTGTTATGTTTATTCTCTTACATAACCTTTGTAAAGAGCACAGATTCACGTTACTTTTGTTAGCGTGTTTTTATTTCCTGAACAAGCCTCATCACAATGATATTCATCCGCTGACCAATCACACCTCCACACCGCACGGAGAAGGGCAACAAAAAGTAGAGCATACCAAACAATGCAATATGCAAACGAGAAACAACACTTCCAAGTCAATACATAACAACCACGGTTTGATTGTGTCGTGGATTTGAAACGGTGGCGCCTTGTAAGGGGTAAATTAGGAGAGAAGAGCCGCAAATGCAACGGCTCGCGCCGTCATGTCTTCGCACCATGGACAGTTCCTCAGATGCAGGCCTGCAGCGGTGGGGGACAACAGAGGGTCCGCGGGCCCAATGCGAACCACTAGTATGCAAGAGTATTGTGCCTACACAGAGGAAAAGACAATATTACAATAATTATTTTTCAATATGTCTTGATTAAGTTCTTTTTTGTGTAAAAAAAAAAAAGCAATGTGTGTGTTCTGAGGAATTTACTCCTCTCAAAAAGCTTAAATGTTCGTCATCTACAATCACAAACATTTGATTGTAGATTTTCATACATGACATATGGATCACTGTCACCACGTTCACTTTGCAGGTACTCCCCTAGTTTTAGCTCCAGTGAAGAAGACACCAGGCACCATGAAGCACTTCCTGAGGTAAGGCGAGCCTCCATTTGATCAGGATGATGGAATTTATTTGTGATGCTCTTTAGTTGTCCTGATTATTATTGATCACGTAGAGGTGTTGGAGAATCCGCTTTGGTTTATCTGTGCATATTTTTTTTTAACCTTGTTCAGGTGCAAACAGCCCCTTGTCTATTTTTGTAAAGGCACACTATGTGACTTTCTTACTTGTGCTCTCCCCTTCAGAGTGTTGACCCAGTTCTTCGTGTTCCTCTACTGCAAATGTCTGTGGCGAGGCCTCAAGTTTGTGGCACGCAAATTCACGGGACGCTGCGAGCTACAACGGATCTGCTACAACAACAAACACGGTGCCCGCAGGACGCTCAAGATCGGTGAGAGGCTAAAATTCGTCAACTGACAATTCTCAATTATTTGCCAGTTCGTTGATTGGTACTGTCTGATCTTTTCCAACTTTGCAATGTTTTTCTTGCAGAGTCGTCTCTGAAGTATTCCAAAAATGAGGTAAATGTCCAAGTTTAGCAATTGAAGCAATTTGATTATCTATTTTGAGAGAAATGTACAGTACACCATATTTTATTTGCAGCTACTGCAGTCCGCCCTTAGCGCCCATCCTGACAAAGTAGAAAAAATAATCGATGACATCATGGCTCTGAAGAAGATCAACCCCGATACCAACCCTCAGTAAGACCAAACACACCTCTGCTTCTTGGAAAAGATAACTCATAAGCTTCTTCCACCAGGTTGGGCATCTCCTTGCAGGCCACCCTGCTCCAAATTGTAGGTTACAGGAATTTGGTGGCCGAGGTGGAGAAGCTCCGGCGGGAGCCTTATGACTGTGAGAATGATCAACACGAGGAAATGCTAATGAAGGTTTGCTGTTCATCAAACCATTAAACTCATCTCATATGTTAGTATGTTGTGTTCTCTCCACAAGATGGCCGCCCAATTCACCCTTGTTGGTTTTTGGTATAGTTGTGGAAGGAGCTGCGTCCCGACACTCCCTTGACCGGACGGATTTCCAAGCAGTGGTGTGAAATCGGATTCCAAGGCAGCGATCCCAAGACGGACTTCCGTGGGATGGGCCTTCTGGGTCTCCACAATCTGCTGTAAAATAAGCTCCCGGTTTACATGCGCGTGCTAAAGATGCTATGCTAATTTTGCCTTTCTCCATAGATACTTTGCAGAACATGACAAGACTGCAGCTTTGCAGATGCTCCACGACTCTCTTCTACCCAAGCACAAGTATGTCAGAAGACTTCACGCAGGCTCCCTCTCGATTTCTTGCATCAGTGTCGTTTCCACGATAACACAAGTGACCTCATTTGTGGATCATGCTCACGGTCGGCGACTCAAACACTTCTTCACGGCGTATGGACAAAAGCATTTGACACACTCACCTTTCTTTGACAAATGAAAAAAACTTCCAGTGAAATTGTGTAACAATACTGGAGGAGAACATTTCAACCTTGGAGGGGATTTAAAACGCTTCCCTGAGGACCTCCTCTTCAAATTGTTACTTGAGAGTTCAACTTTTTTCTAAGCATTTACTCAAAAGTCAACGGCTAGAGAAAAAGGTGTGTCGGTGTACTTTTGTCCATAGAGCGTGGTCTCTTCCCAGCTGGACCAGGTCACTCAGTGCCTCCTCATTTTGTGTTGATTGCATCACTGCTTTGTATTGCTTTGCCATCAGCATCTCAGTGAGCTTCTTCTGTCTGTTTCGACACACGCTTCCCTCCTCTGTGTCGCTCCCACGCCCGCCGCCGCAGGAATGCGCAAGGGAGTAGCAGGTACTCCATTTATGGTCACCCTCATTCACCCGCTTTGTCAGCCACATGCCGTGAATGCGCCATTGTTCCAATTCCAAGCCGTCAAATCCGTTTAGAGAAGAGCTGGGGGAACCGTTTTATACCTCATTTGTGAATTGCACAAGCAGTCTCGTCTGGTCGTGCTGCAAGTGTCTGTTTTAGAGCACCTCGGCTACGACCCTTGACTTTTATGCGTGTGTCCTTCACAGTGAGGCCAACATGTTAGAATTTGAGCCCAAGAACGTTGACAAAGCCATTGGGTAAGGTTCCAAAAAAAAATTAAAATGATTACATAACAATTTAAATCACATTCTGAAATGTTGTGCAGCTATTCCTTCGCCATCGTGGGTATCAACATCACGGACCTGGCCTACTCGCTGCTGGTGAGCGGCGCCCTGAAGACGCACCTGTACAACGTGGCCCCTGAAATGGCTACGCTGCTGCACCTCCAGCAGACCTTCTGTGAGTCGACATACGGCCAATGGCGAGACGGCCTTTGGTTACCTTGACAACCATGAGCCTCGGAGCCCAGACTTCTCTTAAGATTGTTCTTGTGTGTTTGTCAGGCTACCTGATGCAAGAGTTCCACCGCTTCTGGATAGAGGAGGACCCCAGCGACATCATGGAGTTCAACCGCGTGCGTGCCAAGTTCCACCGGCGAGTCCTGCGGCAGTTGCGGGACCCCGACATGGCGCTGTGCCCCCGCTTCGCCGCCTCCGACCTCCACCTGGTCAATCTGTAGGCACAACTCCCTCCCTGCCATTCCATCACTCCCACCATCACCATCTGACGTCCTGGTAGGCCTGGCCGGTCGGTAAAAATCCTCGAGCTAATGTCACGTGGCCTACGCATGCAGTAGCAGTCAAAAAGTTTGGAAACATCCTCCATTCTCAGCTGTGCATATCCAAGTTAATATCTTGAAATTCTTTTAATGTGAATTTTTAGGGGTTTTTCACAATTTTGACTCGCAGCCTATAAATACACACACCACCGGCGTAGCGTCAGACATCACCATAGCAATTTTTGCACCATCTTCGTGCCACTTTTTATTTTCATGATTGTATGGCACTCGAATCACTAGATCAAAATCCATTCAGACCTGATTTAGGCATTGTTGTTCTTTACAAATCGGAAGCGATCAAAAAAAATAGTGAAAATGTACTGTATATAGATAATATGTGTGACACTGCAAGCTGTCAAATTTCTGTATGCGTTCCATCACCTCCTTGCCAATATTTTGAATGTGCATATTTGACGTGGTGTCTTTATAGCAATAGAATGCTTCTCATTTGCCTTTATTCACAAAAAAAAAAGATCACTTTCTATCATGAATGTTTCTCACATCAACGATTGTTTCAGTTCAAATCCATGGAATGTGACACTTTTAATGTCCACCATCAGCCAAAGCAATAATTCCGCCTCATTTGGTGTAGACGAGTTGCAATGTGCTTGTTTTGACGGTTTTTATTAGTAGTGCTCCGTTTACAGCTTAGTTACATCACCGAACGATGAAGTGATAACAAAAGATTGCAGAAAAAACAATGAACATACTCTAACCGCAGGGCTGTGAGCCACACGCTGCTTCACCAAAACACGATATTCTCCATTCGCTTTGTTTACTACCCTTGCCTTTTGACCTTTTCCCGCCTGTACTCTTAAGTGGTGGCGTTTCACTGCTTTCTTGATGATCTTCGACATGTTCTGAGTAGATATCGTGACGCTGTACTTTAGTTGTCTGTGCTGTGCAACACAAATCAATAAAAAAAAACAATGTAAAAGAAAGACAGTTAAGGGATGGCTCCGTTTTTTTGGGCGCATTCAAAAGACTGATGACAGGCAGGTGATATAAAATGACCTTTGGGCATTCGATTTAGGGTGTGTAGACTTTTTATAAGCAATGCTTTCAGGAGGCAATGGATGCTGATGAGGATTGCAAGTAAAGCACAACATGAACATCAAAGCATGAAAAGCATCCGGATTAGTGCGGATCAGCTGCAGACAAACGCAAAATTGCAACTGTGAAAAGCTGCACACACTGAGTCAGCACTTTTGAAGATACTTTGTCTGGACAGTAAATAACACTTAACTTTTCAATCATGTAATTAAATTTAATAATTTAATTTTAAAAATTAAAAATTTAAAAATGTCCGATAGTTTATGAAAAAGTAGAGAACAAGAGGCTTTAATATGCGCAATGTGTAGGGTAGCCAGATGGCGGCGCCAGTGGCTAACATGATGACGTCTTTTGGGGAAAAAGTCACGTCCCAAACTCGCTCATCTGCCATTCACAGCTCGTCATTTCGTTTTGCTCATATCAGTTAATACATTTGTGGCTGTGACAATGATGGCAATTATTTTTCCTCTTTTTAAAGGTCTTATTTCAAGTGATGAATTCAAAACGTCGTTGCCTATGTTTTGGTGACAGAGCACTGACAACCATAGAATAGGAATGTTGAAATAGCAGGCTTTTTGGCATGCAAAAATGATGTCAGTTCTGTTTTGATTTTCAAAAAATATATTTTCAAGAAAAGTCAAATCAAACAATTTGAGATCATGTGGTTACACTCGTGTAAATTTACAGTCATTTCTAACTGAGCTGCACCTCGGATCTTGTCACGTGACAGAGCACGCTCGGCTGTCAACTTCCCTTAGCCACACCCCTTCGTTATCGTCAGGTATGTCACCTGCTCCCTCTTGTTACCTGATGTATTTAAATGATGTGTTCCTCCCTGTCTGTGTCTTCTGTTGTGTTCCGTCTCTGTCCCTGCTCAGTGTTCCTGTTGTCTGGTTCTCCCCTGGTCTGTCTGGAGGCTCACGGTCAGAATTATAACCTTGTCCAAGTGGACTTCTGTCTGTCGGTCTGTTTGTTTGCTGGCCGTGAGTCTCTATCCCGTCTGTGTCTTCGGTTCCCCACCCACCTACCTCCCTTCCAACTCCCTTTCCCTTCCTGGTTCAAGCTGCATTTGGTCGCCCTGGCATTCCTGACAGATGTAGTTAAATATCAGCTTTTGACATTCCCTTGTATACTTGTGTCATTTACAGCAGGTGCAATATTCGTTTGCGCAGGAACAAGAAGATGTGAAGCTCATACAAAAAAGTAAGTCATTTCCAACTTCCCTACAGTCCTCACTGAGGTAGGTGGTGGAGGCATACTTGTGTAAAATTCACTTTGATCCTTTTACTTGCTTTTCCTTTCCGTTCTTGCTCCTGCACACCAATTTTATTCATACTGTTTGTTGCTGTGTTGCGAAGCACCATTTATCCTGCTGAAAACTTTCCACTTGCTCATTTTGCCACTTTTTTTTACTCCCTGTGCCTTTTTTATATATTAATGAAAGCTCCCCAAACCCCCCCTCCCCATTTCCTCATTCCTCCAACTTCAGCAGGATTAGGCACAGCACTAATTCTATGCACAGCGCTGGCCGCTTTGAAGTCAACTGGCAGGCTAAAAACACCCGCCTCCTCCTCCTCAATTGGTTTATTTGCATAATCCCGCCGGATGAGCTAGTACATGGCGGCGTCATAATCTGGCAGCATCCAATCAATATCCTTATGGATCAATGGCTGTCCCTCAACTGCTCTTATCGCGGTTAGCATGCTCAACACGCCAACAGCAGTTATGTGCGTTATCTGCACGATCTGCTGCATGCGCTCTCATAGCGGCTGTAAATGTATAATTAGTCCTATTTTATTTCATAATTCACCAGTCAGCTCCCACGGCAGCCATTTTGTGACCAACTCATTTCAGGCTTGATTGCTAGAGACATCCTTCGCTGATGAGGCGAGGTCAGGGGAAAAAAAAACTGACAGGTACAAAAATATCTCGTATTTGAGAAAGTTGAGTCGGGCTCAGATGATAAATAATGAATTAGTATTTATGAGAACTCATTAATTGTATAAGCCCTAAAGGTTGTGATGGCTGTGTATGTATTTCAAGCCGTTACAGGCGAGCTTGCTTCCTTCCACTCTGTTAGCGTTTGCATTTGGCTCAAAGCGTCTCATTTGCTGAGGGCATAGCCTCGGGCATCAAGTGTTTTGCTTCAGGATACATTGCAGTTCAAAGTTTCTGATCTCTGATAACTTACGTTTTTTTTTCCGCCGGTTTAACTCAAATGAATTATTTGAGACTCTAGCCGGCCGAAAGGGGTCAAAATGTCAAGAGCTGCAAAATTTGCTTATTTCATATACTTCCAAACCTTGATCCACATTGTTACTCCAATATTATTGATGTATGCAGTTGATATTAATTTGGACTCTGGACAAAGAAAGCGTGCAAATGAAATAGATGGATATACCTACTGGGAACTCATTAGCATTCGGGACAAACACGTGCTCAGAGCCGCACTCCGTCACCATTGACGTTTTATGACAAAAGCGTAATGGGAGAAAAACAGGTGATGTTTGCTGCATGTCATGTTTATGACGAAGATAAAATAAGAAACCAGAATGGGGGGAGGTTATTGCTAACCACACCCATAAAAAGATAAAACAGATTGATCATCTGTTTGTTTCTCCTTTTTGTCCCTGGAATAAATAAATGCAACAGAATGTTGACCCACATGCGTCCCAATGACGATTGTCCTTATTTCTAGGAGGAAATATTTCCAAGCAACCTCTTGTAAACCAATGAAGGCGGACAGCTGTACATGGGCATTCAAAAAGTTTAAAGGAGCTTGTGATTCATCCTAAAATTTCCCCTAAAGGCTGAATAGCTCCGACTTTACGAGAAAGGCAAGGTGCTTAAGGGTTTGATTGTCGAACAAAAAGCCAGACCTAGAGACGAGTATCTGGTGTTTGCATGCAGTGACGGGGCTTTTTGTGAAGTCGCTTGCAGCCATGACACTTTCTTGGCACCGCTTTCACACCTTTCATCTGATTAAACGACCAGTTTAGCCTCCCGCTAGCGCCTGTCGGCTCGACAAGCGGTGTCATAAGGAGGCGCGGTGGAAGGCGGGGGTGGGAGTTGTTGTTTTATATGCGGAAGGAACAGCAGCGCTGACATTTTGGTGGTATAATTGGAAAGATGGATGGATTTATAGACAGACAACTCAAGCGACCAACTGACTGCTTGGTGATTTTCTGTGCTGTTCTCGAGCCCTGAAAGATTGTTAACAAAATCACACATGGAATGGATTCATGCGTGCGTACCCAAAGATATCGCTTGTCATCTGCGTTCATAACCAAGATGAGTTGGCTGTCAGCCACAGTGCACTTAGCCCTCTCACTCTGTTAGCATAGCGACACAAGTCACCTCAGCCGCCGCCGCCTTTGGAATATCTTTTTTTTTTTTTTCTCGTACTTGAAATGCAGAATCAGAACCTTTTCAAAGCCCCCCCCGAGAAGATAAGAGCACCTAGGCGTGGTGTGTCCGGAATACAAAATGGCTTCCTTAGCATAGCGAGGTGAAAAGGGAAAGATAACGGGCCGAGGTACGCGCGTGCATAATGGCCAGATAAGAAAATCCACGGCCACGAGATTCTTAGCGTGAAGCATCCGGAGATAAAGAGAAGTGTCAGTCATTCCGTGGCTCGTCGGGGTACGTTTCCTTCTCTGGTTCTCTTTATTTCACAATGTACAATTCATTCCGTGAGTTTCTACACTTGTTTTGCTTCATCACATTGGTTTCGTTCTCTCTTTTTCTATTTTATATGCCGTAAAGTACGGTATTAGGATTAAGGTGCCCTGGGGCCCCCTGAGGATAAGCGTAGCCCTATAACCGATGAAGTTCATTTTGTCAGGAAATAAAAGAGTCATAAATTGAACGAGAGGATCAGGGTCGGAAGTAAGAAAAAAAAAGGTCCTTTACCGTATGCTCGCTCGCCTGGTGAAATTCGACCCCATTGATCCCTCTCCATCTTTCCTTTCCTTCTACCCGCTCATCAGTCACATGACTCGTATTAAATCAGCGCGTGAATGATGAAGCTTATCTGGCTTAAATTAGAGAGACATGGCAAAGAATCCCCTTCGGGTTCGGTCGCCATGAATATTAAAGGCAAACTCGCAAGGTTACGCAGACGGAAGAGAAGAAGTAGCGGATGATGAAGAAAGACGAAGGACAAAGAAAGCAGATGAAACGAATGAAGGAGGAAGGACGAATGTCGTTATAAATTAATATGGACGCTAATCATTTTGCTCACATGAAAAAGAGGCTTTCAAAGTGGGATAATTGAATTCCAGCATGCCACAAATTGGACAAAAAAGAAGCTTGGCAAAGTGTAGACTTCTTTTTCTGAAGTGATTGTCTTAACGTAGGCTGGTTACGAACAATTTTGCTGTGAACTGAGGGGACCGTGATCGTTAGATACTGGCAGTGTTCCACAAAGCTCTTTCCTCAGTCCGCAAACTTTCACAGTACCGCTTTATATTCAAATCTGGGTTACGTTTCTGGTGAAGGATTGGAAATTCCGTTGTAACCCGATCCAGTCCCTTCCTGCCGTATTTAAAGCCTGTAGCGCTAAATCCTAATGAACGTTGCCTATTTCTACCATCTGCTATACCACTGCAGCTTTATTTATATATAAATTTGTCGAGAGAGACAAAGTCTTCCAGGGTTTCTTCTTTATTGTGATTAATTAAAGTCGGTTCCCTGACAGAATACTAATGCGCTTGTGTCTTTGCTTACGCGATGAACAAGAAGTGGACACGTTTGGGGTTCTTCCCACATGCGAGCAGGGTCTGTCTCACTGCAATAAAAGCAAGCCTCCCGCTGAGGAGCTCGTCCTCCTCGACGAGGAGAAGTCGTTAACGGGCATTAGCGCCGCCGCGTCCTCCGTGAATCACTCGGCGACGTCTTGTTGCCTGGATTTGGCAGAGGCCCGGAGACTGCCATGTGACATAGCCCGGAATATATAACGCTCTTAGTCAGCCGTTGTGTGTATTTCCTGTGCTAAACACCCCTGATGTGTCCTGCTAAAAGCGCTCATGTGGACAGCTTTGTTTAAATGTGTCCCATGACTCATCTTATTTGTGCTGCATTATCAACCCTCTCTGTTTTTATGCTTTCCAAGCTGAATTATGATGCATCACTTTGTCATTGTTCTACAACCAAACATCATTGAGAAGGGACGAGTAAAAAACACAAGGAGGCTAATCACCGACTGTTGATTCGTCAGAGTCTCGTCTCGCCCGGCCTTTTCCTCGCGTCGGCGGGCGCAGCTGTGTTCCTGTTGTCCGATAAACACGCCGTTTGACACTGTTTAAATTCGCCGTCCCACCTCTGTCTTTTCAACATGACGGCACAAAATTAGCAAATTAACAGAGCATAAGTGATTCATTTTTGGGGATTTTTTTTCTACTTCGTCCTTCGCCCATAGTCAGTTAAAAATAAATTTTAATCACGAAGCAGTTCATTTTTACTTGTGGTGTGAAGTGCACAAATCTTTGCCCATTGACTTTAATGCTATAGATAGGGCCACATTCCAATACGGATTATGAAGGGCCCCCTAAATAAGATATCGGTGATTTCCATGATGTTTAATCGTTAGCAGTATGATTAACACTATTTGTGACTATACATCATGATTAGTGCGAATGTGTGTGTGGTGGCCTGTTCCAAATCCGTCAGCATGATCTTTTTTCTTTTCCTCCTCCAGCCACAGCCAATTGATTCTCCACAGGCTGCTGGACCGAGAAACGTCGCTTCCTGTCAGAGCCTGGAATAAGCGGGTGGGCGAATGGATTACTCCATTGTGGCACCGAGAACACGCGGTGAGAGATTTCACATTATATTCAATTAAAACCCGCAATTAGCAAAACAATGGCCCAAGGATGGGGAAAAAAAAAAAGAAGTCCTGGTGTGTAGAGTTTGATTTTTCTGATTCAAGTGAGAGTGCAGAAAATAAATGGGAAAATCAAAGGCGTTTGAATCCAACATGCGCTTAGAAATAAGACTTGGTCATCCGCAGCTGTGATGGCGTGAGGCGTGTCGACTCGGTGGGGGCGGCAAACGCGGGCATGCCAGATGGAGACGAGAACGCCATTAGATGCAAGAGTCCAGCCAGTGGATACTTGCTCCTCGTCATAATGCCTCAGTGGGATGCTGGTGAAATTTGTGCTAGTTTCTGATTCGGGGATGCAGTGACTAGTGATGCTGACCGGCTAACGATTTGCATAATGAAAGTGTTTGAAAGCACCGTTCATAGACATGTGACTATTATGCATTTGTTTATTTGAGTCATATACACCCCCACCCCCTTGCAAACGCTTAAAGACTTTAAATTCCTATACTGCCCAAATCTTAAAATGTTACTTCAAAACATTGCCTGTGCAGTCGATGAAGATTCTACAATGACAATTAGACCCAAAAGAGGAATATTTCTATCATTTCCTGGGGGACAAAAAGCAAAAATGAAAGCCATTTTTTCAAAGAAATGCTGTTTTTTACAGAGAATCGCAGATCGTTAAACGCCGGTCGTGACTGAATGTTCACATTAGATTGTGCAAACGGGTCAAGTGTGAAAACGACCTGCAGCAGACGCTCGGGGGAAGAATTTGGACGTGAGCATCAATAAATGCGCTGCACGTAAACAATGTGCGGCGCAGGTACACTTGCATGCTCTTGTAATGAAGGCTTTGCCAGCGCAAAGGAAATCAGTGCAAATCTGTCAGTCCTATGAAAGGGGAAATTATTCGCCAGCGTCTTATTGGCTCGCCGGGCGCTCCCAGGCCACATTTGCAACTCCCCGCTTGTTATCTCGCCGCAGTTAATTAAGAGCGCTGAACTAAAGAGCCCGGGAACGGGATTTCTCTCGGAATTAAATGCACACACTTGTGAAAGGAGCTCGTGGTAGACTACTTTTTCGCTCCATTTTAAACAAGAAGAGGCAGACATTTTGTTTGTCCTCTGGGAATCCCAATCGAGTTCTCATCTGCAGGATTGAAGAACATTTGACAAGCTTAAGCAAAAATAAGGCCCATTTTCACTCACGATTAGTGTCAAAATAAGGTGTTGCCATCTAGTGGCTGACAGTGAAATTACATACAAATCTGTGAAATAACATGACCACAATGGAGCCTAACAATACAGGAAAATGAGACTTGGTAATATTTCATAAAGAGGATCCCTCCTTTGCATAAATTAGTGTTCCGTATAAAATTGAAAATGGCATTATTGAAAAGTAATTGCTTTTTCTACACCAAAGCAAAGCCTGATCATTTCAAAGCTTAGGAGTTTTTTTTTTTTCAAAAACGTTAGACTTTTCCACTTCCTTTAGCTCTGATGATATTTGCAAGGGGCCAACGCAGGGTTTAAAAGTGCATGATGAGGCCGTGGAGGCAGCAAGCTGACAGACCGGCTGACGGCTGACACAAGTGATGACATCAGCTGCCACTCGGACCACTGCTGATGATCATCAAAGACGTGCATGTGAAAAAGAAAGACGGGCTGGAATATTTTATCTTACCCCCCCCTTGACTTTTCGTCACGCATAGAAAGTTGTTGAGCTCAAACCTTCAGTGACATCTTTCACACCAATGGACCATAAAGACAGAAGTGTGTTTAAATTGGACTAAGCGGATGAAATTGAGATTAATGGCGAAAAGATCCTGAGCAAGAAAAACAGACCCTCACCCCCGATGATAAATGAACACAATGTACACAACGTGTAGAACTTAAATTAAGTGCTCGGCCCGGAAGGTGGCTGCACTTCTGATGACTCATTTACTGCAGAGCTGCTTAAATCACCTCGCTACACTATTGCTTCTGCTCTGGTATCTTAAATAATGCCGTTCATTTTCACCTATGCCATTATTTGTGCAATAGCAGAAACTCTACAAAAACAATTTAGGGGGGGGGGGGGAGAAGAGTCCTTCACAGATGATGGTTCAAGGCCAAATCTAAAATTGTCGTGCTTCTTGGTGCAACCCTTCTTCTGCCCTCTGCTGTAGCGGAGAAGATTAATTGTGACAAGGTGACTGACTCCGATGAAAACATTTCAAAACTCTTGTTGGACAACCTCTGGCCGCGTCACAACGACAATCCTGACAGGAAAAGCCATTTTCACTGGATTTCATGAAAGCTACCTTTGAACTGCAGGTCCCTCCCAATATTTCAGGCAGTCTTCAAATAGGTCCCCCAGGAGACCCTTGGAATTGAAAATTGCCTCGGGAACAACAAAATAACTCTTGGCATTAGTCATTCCTTTTTTTTTTTTCATGGCCGATACTGCGCCATTCGACTTCTCGGGGGGCAGATGCTTCCTGACAATGTGTGTTTACCTTCTGGAGAACCTAAACATGCGCTTTGCTTTCAATTTACACCCGATGAGGATGATAATAATAATAGGCTGCGCTCAATCATCCACATCAGTCTGGCAGTGTTGCAAATCATCAAGGCGTGCAATTTCCCCACAAGCCACTTGAGCTTTTCCAGTCCTCTTCTGCCTCCTCGTATCACACGGGAGTGGCGAGCCTGAGGCAGGGGAAGGGCGGCGGCGGCGGCGGCGAGTCATTTGACAGCCGCATCCTGACATGCGCTGCATCTTCTCTGCAGCTGCAACACAGCGTGAATAATGATTGAGCGCGTATTGACGATGCTAACAGGCAAGAAAAGTGGGGAACGTACGCTCCGGTCCTGCGGCCAGCCGGCGGCGATGTGAGCCCGACGCAGCCGTGGGAGTTGTTAGCCATCATGTAAAAAGAGGTCATTTGCAAGAAAACTAACAGTGATGTCGAGCAGAGTTGGTGTACTTGGGTTTTTTTTGTTTTTTTTTTAATCTCTTGCCAGTGGCAGCATCAACACAACACCTAACTGCACAGATAACAAGCTGCTGCTGACTCCTCTTCACCCAAACCGGCACTGGCTTATCATCCTTAAACACACCCAGTGCTCCCCTGAAACTAATTATAATGCTGCCAGTACAGTCCAAGAATTTTATCCCAACCCAAATGCTCCTCGCTTGCTCCCCTCTTCCCTTTTTTTTTTTCCCCACCCCTTAAAGTCTGGGCCAACTCTGGTGACAATCTCTGAGTTGGCGCACTTTGATTCAAAACATTGATAAAAGGAATGCTGCCATTTTTTACTAGTTGACTGTCAAACGATTGCAAAATGATTCATCTATGGAACATTTACAGTGGAAAAAACCCAAAACATTTGCATAGATAATGGGGTACAGCCAATGCGTTTCACCTGTGCCGTTGACAATAGATATTCTGGAAAATGGCACTCAAGGAATATTTTGTGGCTGTACTTTTTGCATTATAGCCTTCCTGTTGGTGGGCGACGGCAAAGCTGGCCAGGCAGACGATTGAAACCTGATGGATAATTTATGTTCTGAAGGTAAGCCTGTAATTTTCAGGGTTGGGCGAATGGGCTAGGCCACTATGAATGATTTATAGGTCAACATTCTCCGTAACTTTGCCTCGTAAATTCAGCCGCTCGTTAATCCGGCGCAAATGCCACACCGCACCGGGGACAAATTGGATGACTTCGACAGGCGCTGAGGCTGGAGAATTTAGCAATCGTGTGGGTGATGCTGCTGACAGTTTGTTTGCAGCGTTTTGAGTTAATTAGCTTCTAATTAGCATACGCCCTCCCCAGAGCGTTACAGCTCAACGGAGATGTGCGTCCGCAACTTCCCGTGGCAAGAAATTCTGAGTGTACCGAAATGCGTTGGAACAAACCATGTGATGTCGCTGTCTTCTCTCATTGGTCACATAAATGTAAACAGGAAGTCTATATGTACGCAATAGCCAATGGTAGGCACTTTAGATTGCCATCTCATACTCTGTAGCGATAATGTGCCATTAGGTTGGCAAATGCCGGAAAGTCCAAGAAAAATAAAGAACAGGAAATTGTTTTTCTATCGCATCATAAATGAAAAATGGCGCTTAAGTTGATGGACTACAGCACGGCCGCACACTGAGATGTATGCACACAAACACAATTAGTCACAAACTGGTTTCATTTTTCCAGCAGGGCTTTTGTGCTTCTCCCGTCCACCAATCAATACACACACATGGCCTCCAACTTGGAGCGCCGATAAATAAGCCCAGCGTGAGGTTTGGCTGTTTCATTTTTTTGGTAAAGGCTCCAGGGTGAACTGGCAAATGTTTCCCGAGACCAGGCTGCCAGAATGATTTCAAAGCAATTGAACGTGACATTTTATAGGGTGACATGGGAAAGTTACGCATTCAATTCAGACTTTCCTTAACAATTGCTTGACTTTTAAGTGACTTACTTCTCTGGTTCTTCTATATCAAACAAATTTGTTTTAGGTTCATTTACCTGACATGTTTCGGCGGAATCTTCCGCCTTCATCAGAGTGTCACTGATGTGTTTGTGACGCGTCTTTATCAGCTGATGGATGAAGGCGTGGCTCACCTGTCAGATTTGACAGGTGAGTCACGCCCTCTGCTGTCAGTTCACCTCTCCAAAACACTGTTCCAGGTTGTAGAGAGCATGTATGCTCCCTCGTCCCTGTTGATGGTCCTCGGGCCCCGCTTGCGGATCTCAATGGCCTCCCTGATCCAACGCTGATGTTTGTTTTCTTCAGTGCGGATGACTCTGGCCTTCTCCCAGTCCATGATGTGGTTTTCCCTTTTACAGTGGTCGGTGATGGCTGACTTGTAGTGTTCCTGTTCTGCTTGTAGTTTTATTGCTCTTGTTTGTCTTGTTGCTGTCTCCTTCTCACATTCCTTCTTGTGTTCCATTTTTCTTGTGATGAAGTTCCTCCCTGTCTCCCCGATGTATGATTTATTACATGATTTGCATGGAATCTCGTATATGGAATTGCATTTATTTTCCGGATTTACTCTGTCCTTTGGGTGGACCAGTATCTGACGGAGTGTTATATGTGGTTTGATAGGTGTGCTTATGTTGTATTTTTTCATGGTTCTTTTGATGCGTTCCGTAATTCCTCTCACATACGGCAACGTCACCATTCCGCTGGGTTCCTGTTTCCTTGTTTGTTTCTTTCTTTGCTCCTGTGTTTTGTATTTTTTGTTTTTTACCTGTTCTGCACCTTTGGTTATTGCCCATTGTGGATACTGACATTTTTTGAGTGCGTGTTGTATGTATTTTTCTTCCTGTGTTATGTCGTCCGGATCTGTGATTATTGTTGTACGTTCGTATAGTGTTCTGACTACTGACAGTTTGTGTATAGTGGGATGTTCTGATGTCCAGAGGAGGTATTGGTCGGTGTGTGTGGGTTTTCTGTGTACTTTTGTTCTTATGTCACCATTGTCTGTGTGGTGTATGTTAATGTCTAAAAAGGCTATGGATCGAGCTGTTTCCTCTTCATGGGTGAATTTGATGTTACCCGTGGTGTCTATGGTGTTGAGATGGTCTGTGAGGTGTTGTGTATGTCCTGTTTTTACTTTTTCCAGAATGTCGTCGACGTAACGTTTCCATAGAGTGGGTTTGTATGTGTCCGGGGCTGTTAAGAGTGCCTTCTGTTCTAAATCTTCCATAAAAAAATTGCACATGATGGCAGAAAGTGGGTCTCCCATGGGGAATCCCTCTTTTTGCCTGTATATTGTGTTTCTGTATTGAAAGTATGTGGAGGTAGCGATGAAATGAAGTAGTTGGGTGATGTCTTGTGCTGTTAGATTTGTCCGTTTCTTGAGTGTCTTGTCTGTTGATAGTCTGTCATGTACTATGCGTATGGTAGGTTGTGTGGGCGTTTTTGTGAAGAGTGAAATGACGTCGTGTGATATGAGCATTTCATCTTTCTGTACTTTTATGTGTGTGAGTTCCGTGGCAAGCTGTCTTGAGTTTTTGCAGTGTTGATCCGTGTGTCCTAATAGTGGTTTTATTATTTCTATGAGTGCTTTTGAAAGGTTGTATGTGACTGACCCTATGCTGTCTACAATGGGGCGGAGAGGTGTACCTGGTTTATGGATTTTTGGTGTGCCATAGATTCTGGGGATGATGTTTGCTGTGGGTATTAGGTGATTGTATGCCTGTTTGTCTATTTTATTTTCCATGAGTAGTGGTTTGAGTAATGCTTTGAGTTTATTTTTCTTGTCTTCTGTTGGGTCTTTTTTTATTACTTCATAGGTATCGTCCTGTAGTAACTGTTGCATTGATTCTTCGTAAGTGTCCGTGTCCATAATCACTGTTGTTCTGCCTTTGTCCGCCGGGAGGATTGTAATGTCTTTATTTTTCGCTAGTGTGATCATTGCGTTTGCTTCCTGTTTTGTAATATTACTGGGTGGTGATTTAGCCGTTTTTAATATCCCTGCAACTTCATTGCGTAGTGCTGCTTTTTGACCTGGGTTATGTATTTTTTCGCATGCTAACTCCGTGGCTAAAATGAAATCATCGTGGGGTATGTTTTTGGGTGTGATTGCGTAGTTGAGTCCTTTTGCTAATATGCTGCGTTCTGCCTGGGTGAGTTTATGGCGTGACATGTTGTGAATCCATTTTTCGTTGATGTGTGTGTGATCCGGTTGTGTCTTCTTTTGTGCAATGAGTCTGTCCAATTTCCCGATGTGTCGGTTTTTTGTGGCGACAAATTCCTGTTCGTGTATATTATCGAAATGTTCGTGTAGTGTTGTTTCCGTGTCATTGTCCAGGACATACCGGTGTTTGAATTGTTCCGTCCGTCGCTGTAGTTCATCGTTGATATTGTTGAGTTTGTTGTTTGTGCAGCGTATCCTTTCTTTGGCCAGAGCCATCCGCACTCTCCTTACAATCCTTTCCGCATTCCTGGTCGGAATTGGGTTCTTGATTGTCAGGCTGGCCGGCGTTACTTCTTCATCTCGGCAGCGTAGATTGAACCTCAGGTGGTTCCTATAGCGAGCTCGTTTTTTCGTCAGCAACTGAACTGACAGCAGAGGGCGTGACTCACCTGTCAAATCTGACAGGTGAGCCACGCCTTCATCCATCAGCTGATAAAGACGCGTCACAAACACATCAGTGACACTCTGATGAAGGCGGAAGATTCCGCCGAAACATGTCAGGTAAATGAACCTAAAACAAATTTGTTTGATATAGAAGAACCAGAGAAGTAATTGAAAAAGAAAAAACAAGATGAACCTAGTACAACTTTTAAGTGACTTTGCGGCAGGCGGCCTTGTTATCAGTGCTCCTTCCACCTTGGTCCTCCAAAAATGCTGACTCCAGCGTTGTGGTCGCTTTTTGCATTAGCACTTTAAAGCGCATCTGTTGCCCACCAAGTCAATTACTGCTGCTGATTTGATATTTCCACACCAACATTCCTCCTAATCATACTGTAAATGAGGTTGGAATCTTGAATGGAAACGACTCCTGGGATAGGGAACGGAATGAAGGTACCGGTGGGTTGTGGGTTTTTTTCCCACGTGGGGGCGACCCACATTTTCCCCGCCTCGGAGGACTTGGCTCTGTTTTGGGGGTTGCATCTCTCCGTCTGGCTGTTTTCAAATATGCAAGGCTTCCTTTAAACAAAGCCATATGTTGTGTGGACACACAAACATTGCATTCCGCGCAACTCGTGTTTGAAGAGACTCAAGACATTGGCCAAGAGGACAGGTGCTCAAAGAACTGATTTCTTTTTTTCAGAAAAGATTGCTCCATGTCTTTTAGTCGGTTGTAATCTTTGTTTTTAAATATGGTTTGGTTTGAACAGTTATTTGAGACGACACAAGCGGCTGTACAACACTTGCTGTTTATGTCGAGTGACTCGGGGTGGGGGGGAGCATCCTTGTGGATTTGGCCGCAACGGAACAGAGTGTCTCAAAAGTTGGCAGCCACTGCAGCCTAATTCTCGACAATTGTTCCCCCCCCCCCCCAGAACAGGCAGCTGCCAATTCGGAGCGGATGGCTTCACCTCGCCGCTCCTCCTCGGCGGTGATGGATGAGCCTGTCTCGTCCTCTCACCTTGCTGCCGTAATTGAGGCTTCACTTCACCGTCGCCGCTTCGCACGGCCGACACAAAAGCGGTGAGAGTTCTCTCACTTTTTCCTCGAATGAACCACCAAACAATAAATCCCACCTTAAAAAAAAAAGTCATTGGAATACTTGAGAAAATCCACAAGATGCTCAGCAGTGGCTTTCAATTTCCTTTCTGCAATATTCCAGGATATTTTTTCGCTTGCTGGGAAGGGAGGGTGACGAGTGTTTGTGAAGGTGTTTGGCACATGAAAGTCGTCCTTGGTTGCAAGGTCTTGGCAAAGGCTCCGGAGGGATCAGGTGCCTTCCAAGTGGCTGGAGTTCTGAGAGCGCTCGCTCCCGCAAATAATGACAACTGCCATCTTCAAAACATCCGCACCTTTAAGCGCAGCTGCGACAACCTCTCGCGATCCTTTGGGTTTCCCACTTTTACTCTTAACTCAAACTCTTCTAAAAGAAAAAAACAACATACTAATCTGTGACACATGATCTCTCTTGTGCCAACTAAATCCGGCGGCTATTGGAGGACACGGGAACAATGCGAAACAAGCCATTGTGGGAGATCGAGGCCGGCGGAGGGCGGGCGAGGGGCCTTTCCGAAGCGTGTCATACTTGTCGTTTAGTCGCCCTTGTTGCGGAAGATCAAAGCGTTGGCCGCTGCCCCTCGCTCGCTCGCATTACGCCTGCTTGCTGAGCTCGGCGCTGGATTATACCAAGCCGTGAATGTAAAAGAGAGGCGGGGGGGGGGGGGGGGATGTTGGCCTACAGGGGGTGGCATGTTACTATTTACGGCTAGAGTCGCATAAACTACAGCTCCAAAGTCTTGCTCGCAGGCATCCAATTGTGCCTTGGCCCACTTTTGAACGAAATTCTGCCGCCATAACACAACTTTAAGCGTGCAGTAGCTTTTCCATGAGTCATTGATTTTGGTCCCTCAGCGCGATATGTTTCGCTAAGTCTTTCGCCTGTGTCGCCTTGGTAAACCGTTTATTTGAATGCCCATCGATGACCCTAACACTTAACGGGTATGAAATCGTGCAAATTGTCCAAGTTCAAATTAGTGCGATGAATGACGTTGGAAAATGTCAAGAAAATAATCTCCTTTCCCTGCGGCCTAAAGCATCCTCCAATCACAAGCGACCAGCGCTCAGTTTGACCAATCCGACGGCAGCTGTGCAGACGCCGGCGCCGCGTCAAAAAAGCTCACAGGCGACGTCACGGGAAAAGCGCTCTGATCCGAGCAATTTTGACGGCAATGGCATTTTCCCGTGGTTATTAATAGTTCCGCCGAGTGAGTCAGTTGGCTGGCAAGCGAGCGGGCGATGCCGCGTCATTTTTTTCTCACAAATAATCTCATTTTATTCTTGATAACTTCATTCCTGGCCATCACTCCCACACCGCTAGAGGCGCCCCGTTTAAACATTAATGCCCAGGTTCTCCTCTGCTCGATAAATAAGCACTTAATAAACTGCCACTTAATAATTAATAGCCTCATTGTGCATTATTAAAAAAACATAAGTCAGTTAGGCGTTTCTTGTTCTGTTTTGCTAATTAAGCGTGTGGATGTCTCTTCAAATTAAAGTGGCCACATTGGAATACAAATATTCATTGAAAGAAATTTCCGCGTCTTTTCCTGAGTGCTTAGATAACAGTGAGGAAGTTTTATTCCGATTGCTTGACTCGTTATTTTCAAATTGGTGCCAGGGAAGTAAGTTGACAAACTTCATTTAGACAAAAGTAATGCTTGACCCCCTCAAGCCAGAGAAAAAGCAAAAGACAGGGATTTTGGTGGTTCCACTGTCACAGCAAAGCAACATTGAGTTGATTTCTTTTTTTTCCCCTCTCCTCCAACTGAGTAATTGAGGAGCGTTTTGGATTGTTGCGCTAGCGTGTCTGCCAGAGAGGCTAATGTGCTGGAAAGTGACCCGATGTGTGTTCCAGCCTTCACTGGTGGGGTAATGATTTAGAAAACGACATTTGCTGCTTAACAAGGGAACAATGCAGTGAAAGATGGCATCAAAATACCGTTTTTTCCCATGTATAATGCGCAAAATTTAACTAATTTATTGTCTGAAAATCTGGGGTGCGCATTATACATGGATACAAAAAAATATATATATATATATTTTTTTTAATCCGGATATGATACGGAGACCGCCATTACAGATGCGCTTTCTTCTCTGCTGTTCACTTCAAACACGCTCCATACGAACACAATGCTCTCGTATCAGACGCTTGCTCGATCACCTGCTCGTTTGCTGTCACAATGTACCCTACACAAATCCGAAACATTTCTTCCCTATTAAGTTTGCTAGCGCATGCGCAGTGATACTGACCGGCAGAATAACATCCGGTTGTTCCCAAAGATGATCTTTTTTCTGAAATAATTTTACGTTTACGGACTTAAGTAGGCGTCAAAATTTGGGTGCGTATTACACATGGGTGCAGGCTTTTTTCCAGCATCAACATGCCATTTTTAGGGTGCGTATTATTCATGGGGGCGCATTATACATGGAAAAAAACGGTTGTTAGGCGGCACATAACATGTTTTTTTGGCTGATAGATTTTTAAAAATATATTCACTATCATCATCACTATTGCTTTCTCTTATTTAACTCCTTACCATTGCACGCCCTGCACTGGGGGGGAAAAATGGCGCAATTAATTAGAAGAAAATGGCTCAACTCTCGATTTAATGCCCGTCGGCCGCTCTTACTTGAACATGCTGCTGCGGGAAGTAGTCTAAGTAAAGCGTGGAAAATCACTTTGCAACGTGTGAAATGATCTAATTGGCATGAGTTAATGTGAATGAACACACGCACGCTAAAATTAGAGTGCTCGCCGGAAGGAACACTCGGCTGCCCGTCCAGACAGGGCATGCTTGCGTCAAGGCAAGCTTGGTTCTTCTGTGTAAACACATAAACAAAAAATTGGAACGCTATCCAATGACGAGTCTAAATAAACACTTTACAAAGTGTGTTTAGCAATTTGGATAAACATTTGACATAATATACAACAAGCTGCTAGCTACTCTGACACCGCCTACTTTGGCTCTGCGTTTGCATTGTCATGGCTCGCCTTTGGCTGCTGTGGCCTCTGCGTGTCAAAAGAGAGAAATAAGAAGAGGGTGAGGGAGGAAGTGGCGTGCGTCTCTTGACAGGAACGAGACTGTGCCTTTAATCACGGCGGCCATTTGTGCTGTCAGCACTAGGGGTGTAAATTGCGGGGTTTGTCACGATTCGAAATCATATCGATACACAGAATCCCGATACGGTATTTGCCGATATCTTAAAGCCTGCTGTGATTCATTCACGATACATCGCGATATAGTGCTCTTCGATCGATATATATATATTTTCTTAAATAAAAAATATAGAACGTGATTTATAACAATTCATCCGCAAAATCAACAAGGTACTGCAAACTCTTTATTTAGGAAATTACAAGAGTATTGTAGTATACAAAGTGCTTATATTAACACTGAACTTTGATGGTGTGCTTTTTACTTTAAATATAAATATAGAGATTTGTGGTCCCTGAATATTTGATCACCGCATGGCAGGATTTACAAATTGCACGTGTCTGGTCCGTTGAGCCATCTTTTCTTTGGAATCCAAAGTGCTTCCAAACGAATGACTTGAAGCCTAAAGGGGAGCAAAATTCCTAGTCTTTTTGGACACTAGCCATAGCACCAGCCCAGGAGCCGCGTACTAGTTGTCGAGTCCCCTTTCACGTGGCTGCTCTGCTCACAACACAACACGCCACTCACTGCTCCCGGAAAGAGGAAGCAAGTAACAATGAACTGGATTTCAAAATAAAGTCTCGTCTAATGTCCGAGGTCAAACACTGCGATAAAAATCGATGTTTACCTTTAGCATCAATGCCAATAAATCGTAGAGCATTATATCGATGAATCGATGTGTATCGCTGAATCGTTACACCCCTAGTCAGCACACAAAAAAAAGTCGCAGGGTGAAGAGACAGTATATTGACACACAAGGCAGGGGTGTATGGACTTGTGCAGGCAAAAGGTGACGGCACGCAAGTCGTTGACCTATTTGTAAAAGTCACCGGCTACTGTTCTTCTTCTTGGTCAGCTTGTGTGCCTGGCTGATGACTCACCGTTTTGTGATTCAGCTGATAACTCCCGGTGCTTTTTATTTTCTTCTTCTCCTCACCTCTGCTGCAAATACGGAGAAATGCACAAAGGTCAGATTTTATATTCAAGATGGCATAAAAAATTGTCCAAAAATGAAGCTCTATGCTACATACTTTTATTGTGTTTGAAGATATGGTATTTCCATTTTTGCAAAGCTACTTAAACTGGCTTGTTTACTCTGAGGTCAAGGTTATGCGAAGGAAGTGGACGGGCCAATCGAAAGCCTTCTCGTAAAATGGCCAATTTAAAAGGCTGGACGCTAAAAACACGTCATTAGAGCTTCGTCGCGTTCAAGCGTCAGTAAAGTCCACTAAATGCTTCGTATTGGACTCAATAATATCTTGGATTATGGGAGGCTCTGGCTGGCTGGCTAGCCAACATAATGCAGTGCTGCCGCATAAAACAAGTGTGTGGTGAAGGGAGGGCTGTGAGAACGGGGATGGTGGCTTGGCGGCAACAAGGAGAAAAGAGTGTTTATCAGCAAAAGGCAGCATGCGTTTGCCACTTCCATCTCAGAGTAATCCCGCCCGCAGCGTCTGCCGAGATCTCAAACGGCACACGGGAGCACAACGCTATTCGTATGATGCCACGTGCATGCACACACACACACGTAGACACACTATCCTGAGGGGTGTGTGCTTCCACTTGCACATAAGATGATGGTCCTACAGGATCATTCATTGTAGTGGTTGAGTAATATGACCTTTTATCCAAATAATACACTTATGCGCCCAATAGCTTAAATAGAGGCACACATGTATGTGAAAGTTTTTCACTCATGGAACCTTAGAAAGACGCCTTCTTTACGAGGACTGGCCAATCTTTCACTGGAGCACATAAGAGGAAGCACGTATTGGTCACTGGCGGCACTAGGATTTTTTTTTTCCCCAGAGGGGGGGCCAAGGGGCAGTGGTCAAGGAAAGGTTGAGGGTCCGTAAAAGAAATGTTCCCCAGCCCTGATTTGTCAACGCCATCCGAACAAAATGAAAAACATCAAACAATGAAAGTCTTGAGGCGCAAGATTGTAACCTTCCCTCTCAGGAAAACTCGATTCATTAAATTTTATTGTCAGCTCATTCAGCGTGCACTGTGGGAATTCATTCAAGGTATATATATATATCTATATGTATAAACAAAGCTTTACAAAAAAAAAGTCCGACTGTCTTGTTCTAGCCCAAAGAGAGTAGGGAACGCTTGCCTCGAGTCATATTGCTCACATCTTGACAGTCGCTTTGAGCCAGCTGACACTTTTTGCTCGTCTCATCAAATCATGAGTAACTTTAGTGAATGAATTAGTTTGTCTGTTGAACATGAAGAGAAAAAAGTAGCAAAGAAGTCGTCAGTGTGGACTAATTTGCCCACCTACGCTACGCTCTGTCCAAAATATTGAGTGGAATGCAAACGAGCGAGCACTTTTCATGGCAATTTTCGAGGACGTGGCTGCTTAAGCGTGTCGGAGCTTTTGATTATACTTTGTTCTAATTGCGTAGCCGTCAATCACCAGGCGTGTACTTGTGGAATTAATTAGCTCCTGCAAACACTGCAGAGGTCAAACAGAGAGCCTGTCCCACGCATGTTTTTCTCAAGATGGAGACTTGAATTGTGGAAATTGTTTATGGGACATGCAGGGAGCCTCCCCCGACCACTCTCATTCCGGTGCCGCTCCTCTCTGCCTCCCTGGACCTTAGCCGTTCCATTTGATGTTTGATTTAGTCATTGATTATTTACGTGGAGGAGATGATCCAAACAGTCTGCTTCGTCAAACTCCTTACTTCTGGACTAAATTGCCCTTTGGGACTTTTGTAAGCTCACGGAAACAACAACCATGTCTTCGAATTCAAAACAGAGAGTCCTGATCGTAAAGGACAACAATGGCGGACATCTGGTCGGATTCATTAAAAGCTGATTTTTCCTGGCAAAAGCTTCTGCTGCTGCCAGCCAGAGGAAAGACCCTGGCTCCGGGCCATGACAAAGGACACGGAAGCTCCTTTCCAGCTCTGGCAGAAGCAACCCCATCAAGAAAAAGGCCTATGTAGCCTTAAGTGGGAATTAGCAGCTGTTGGATGGGTTCACATCTTCTTCTCTCACCCCACTTCCACTCTAAATGCTTTCAAATGGAATGGTTGCATCATAAAGCAATGTATCTGCCATCATACGCTTTTAATACCACGTGGATTGTGCAAGCTTACTAGGAGTGTCCGAAATGGGATTGATGCAACTGGCTTGCTTTTTGCCTCATTTTTGGGGAAATTAATACTTCTTTGAGGATTTTAAGCTCAAAGATTTACCACTTGCAGGGCATATTTTCTTAATGATCTTTGCTTTTATATATACTTTTTTTTTTTTCATTCGACACACACACATTGTCCTTTGACGACAACAGTGTGTGCGGGATTCCTTCCCAAAGAGTTGCTGAACAACACGACATGATGTGAGCTGGGAAAACCTGCGTGGGATTCCCATCTGTTCAGCACCAAAGTCATGGCTGCCGTCCATTTTGCAAAAGAATTTCAAAACACTACCTTCTAACTTAACGTGACTATTTTTGAATTACTTCAACATGATTGGAATATTAACACATTTCTGATCAATTATCGTCGGCCAGCAGCTTTATTGATCTTGGTGCCGTACTTTGACTTTGACTTTTGAGACTGAATATGAAGTTAGTATGCATATTATTGTTTTTTTTATTTATTTTTATTTATTTAAAAAAAATTTTTTTTTGGAGACCTTGGCACAGAACCTTGCAAAGGGTTCCCTTGAGCGGATGCAGATATTTCCTTTTTAATTTTAGTCCATTAATTCCACAGACATCAAAGCGAAGCCATTGCTGAAAGTAGCTGTTCTTTTCTCATTAAATTCATGAAATATGAATTGGAACTTGCTGAAAGAATCAATCGGCATCAGTATTATTGCGCTCTTTATCTCGCGCTCTATTTCTCCATCCAATCTATCACATCCAAAATAAATGTGATGGGTCACATGACTCACCTGCCCGGTTTGGATGCTGGAAAAGCGAAAGGGCGCATCAGCCGCATCCAGGCTCACTGGCCGCCTCTGGCTGATGCCCCCCCTCCCCATCCCCATCCTCTTCTCCCCTCCCCTCCCGCTCTGCCTCCCTCCCTCCCTCTCTCATTTTGGTGGCGCTGTGCGCAAAGCTCCAGCGCCGGACTGGACGCAGTTTTGACGGTCCAGAACGCTGGTGGAGATTTCTAAAGGAGCAAGAAGGTGGGGGAGGGAAAAAAAAGACAGCCAATTATGGATATTTAAATAATGCCTGACAGTGTTTTTATTTTTGATTTTTCTTAGGATGATTTCTCTCCTTCAATGTAGATGTTGCCCCGCGGGCTGTTGAAGGCGAAGCCGCTGCTTCAAATGTCTCCAATCAGTTTGTAAGGGACACAAGATGAGGATTTCTTCTGGCCGCTGCTTTTTGTTGACATTTGGGTGCTTGTGGGGACTGGCGCTGGCTGCTTTCCCCAGCAGCGTCCAGATCGGTAAGTGCGAGCGAGGATTACTCGAGTGTTTGTTTTTTTTCCTCTTATATTCCAAGAAGGGACCGTGAATGAATGCATGCGCGCGGAGTCTCAAATGTTGATTCCAACACATTTTCTTGGCGGTGTGCGCGCAAATCTTGGTGATGTGCACGTAAACTCACGCTTACTCCGCATGTGTGTGTGTGTGTGAGCGGGTACTAGTAGAGGCGAGTGTGTGCATCCATCCCATCAGCGCACTGCAGCAAAGTGACTGTTTTACTCCATGCAGCTTACATGTGCACACAATGTGCGTGTGTGCAGTGCAATTAAACTCCACGCAGATTGGCGGGATGGGTCCAATGACGAGCAAGGGTGGGAAACAAACGGTGGGCGGGCTATTTGTGGTTTGGTGCACTACTGGCCTGACCTAAGGGCTCTTATGCAAAGAGATGCCTTGAGATATGATTATTTCAAGATCCAAGCAGTCATTCAACGGCTTTTTTGTTGTTGTTGTTGTTGCCTTGGGTGCAGACATGAGATATGCACACTGTATTGTGACGGTAAACTCAACTCACTTGAAAACAAGCAGCAGTTTAAAATCTTCAAGAAGGGCGTGTTCAAGCGATCTGTCGCCACTCTCAGTTGGAGTAAAACTAAAGCTAAAGCAAATGACACCAGATTGTTTAAAAACTCTCTGCTAAGTCGTCTGTTCTTTATCCTCCGTGTAGAATGATAAATATTAGTATCACCGTACTGATGAGACTGCTAAAGAAAGTGTATAGCAATTGGCTAACCCAGTCTCTCGCACCCAAAGTCATCTGGGATAGACTCGAGCTCACCCATGACCTGACAATCGCTATAGAAAATGGATGGATGGATTTTTATTTTATGGCGTCGACATGTCGCACAGCCTCCAATCTGATGCGAAATGACAGGCTGTTCCAGTGATTGTGCTTGTCGCTTTATATTATGTGATACACTATAGCACCCTCAGGGAGTTCAGAGGTCGGTTTCTGTTATGAAAACGCGCCGTTGGACCGGCGGCGGCGACGTGCCATCGTGCTGACATAAAAATGGCCATCCATCCACTCCCACGACAACAGGGCTTGCGTAGTGTTTTTGGGCTTGGTGTTTTTAAAAGTCATTCACTGCCATTGACGGCCATAGACATCTTTTTTCAAGACCAAGATGGGCTTTCCCAACATACGGGATGGGGAGGGAAAT